>NC_064905.1:20673289-20984499 GCF_929443795.1 Astur gentilis | reverse complement strand
TGATGACTTTTCACCTTCGATGACCGCATGATATAAATGACGATACTTGGCCGTGCTTGTTATACAAAGATTTTAATTGCTATGTACAGTTTTAATTCACCTACTTGCATTAACACTTAGCCAAGACTCTGATTTGTAACAGCCGTTTCTCCCCCCGTTTCCCACCCACCCTCCTCGCTGCTCGGGCCCCTCTTCCCTAGAGCAAGCCTTTGCCGTATTTCCACAGGTCAGGGCAGCTGCACTTGCAGCGCGGGTACAAATCCGACTCACTTGTCGTGATGTTGCTGCAGTTCTGCTTCTGGTTGACCCATTTCAAGAATTCTTCCAGACTCTCTTTAAATAGTGAGAAATTCGTTATTGCATCCTCTGAGCATGTGTCAGATGAAGGTTTCTAAGGGAAAGATGCACGGGTTACGGAGGAATTCCACCCCAATGCTGCACATTCTCTCTGGCTTCCTCAGCTCACTGGGATGGAGGATGAAGCCGGCTAGCTGCCCTTCACCAGCCCCAAAGCATTTCACATGATTCTTACAAATCATTAGTCAAATAAGACCTTGCTATTTGTCTTTGACAGTACTGCAGATTTTTCTGGGGTTTTTTTGGGGGGTGGGGGAGTTATCTGCCAAACTGGAAGAAGAGAAGTCAGGTCAAAACACTTCTCTCATAATAACCAAATCCTGGGGACAGAGAGGGAGCACGGGACGCCCGGCGGGATCCCAGCAACGTCACAGCCCGCTTGTTCTTAATGCTGAACAGAAGAGGATCCAGCTGCGGCATTATGGAGCTCAGCATGCATTTGGTTAGGTGAGAGATCTAGACACGGTTTCTTCTGCAACCTGCAGTAATTGGCAAACTGCTGCAAATCTGGTTTTCTTCCTAAAGCCTGCTTCTCTGTTCCAGGGAAATGTCTAAGCACAGTCATTGCTGCAAGTACAGCCACTGGCAGAACACGCGTAAACCCTATTTTCTATTCCCTTATTTTCTCTGTCTTTCTCTCTTTTGTATTCAAAAGGCAGATTGCTTTTTCTGTAGTATTCCTGGTCTGTATCTTTTCTGCTATTAATTGCCCTGTTCTCCCCAAAGGACAAGCTGTACAGGTCATTATTAATTGCATCTAATAAATAATCTTCATTACTGCAGGTCTAAATGAACTGTATTAATATAGTCCGTATAGGAATGAATTTGTGCATGGTAGACAAACCTCGATATCCTTCCTTGAGGCTGCAGCTGGTCCAAAATTAAAAAGGAGGAACAATTTCTTTGCTAACAAATCTCAAAACTTTGAATTAGAATTTACCAAAAAGTGAGCAAGAAGTTAAGCGAGAGGTGAAGTCTTACTGAAGAACTCCCACTGATGTTTCTTTACTTATTACCTTCAGGGAAATTAACTTTCAGGGAAGCTTGATGGTTTCTTTTAAATCATAAGGACAGCTCCTGATGTTTTCTCAGCATATCTATCGATTCATTTAAAGGTCCATGCCTTATCCTCAATCCTATGCAAAAATGAAGGGGAAGGCATTGGTGCAATGCAGCGTTGCCCAGCTGGAGAAGGGGCCGGGGCTTTCCAGCCGCTGGCTTGCTCGGCATGGGTCTGAGCGAGCTACCAGGCGTTTGGACAAAATCACCCGGTGTGAAAAAACTGGATAAATGGAAAACTACAAGAAAATATTTGAAACTCAAATCAAATAAGTAGTAAAGACTTACCTGCAAAATGGGACAGGTTTTTTCTAGTTTTTTCATATCTTTTTCAAGTTTCTTCATACACTTACACATAGGTATCTTTTCTAGTTCATGAATAAATTTTTCAGTGTTATAATGTGCACAACTTTGGTTCTAGGAGAAAAAGGGAAAGTAAATAGTGTTCTAGGGTACAAGCAGAAAGCTTTTCTTTCTTAAAAGAACTGTTGATTAATCATATTGAATATGCCAACTGTTACTTTTCTCTGGAAATCTTAACTTCTTTTATCTGATTTCCTTTTTACACCTTCTTTTAAGAAGTCATCTTATAAGGACAGTCTTCATAACTATTCTAACTGGAAACTTTGCAATAAAAACGGTCCAGTTTCTGTCAATGGTGAATGTGACAACACTGTGAATTTGCTTCAATTCCATCTAAATCGGAGAGTGATTTTTTTTTTTTTTTTTTTTTTTTCCCTTTGCCTTGGAAGTAGGACACTTACAGAGAGCTGCTTCAACCATTTTCCTCTATATTGCCAGTCATTTGGAGACCAGGCTTTACAATCACCAACAGAAATTTCTCCAGAAAAAAAATGTTTAAAAGAACCGATAAAACCCGAGCTAGTATTTTACATCTTGCCTTTAAATGTCCTCAGACCTCTTATACCAGAGGTTTCACTTTAAGTTCCCTTTGGAGACTCTGACTGATAATAATAAAGTAGGAAACAACAGCTTCTTACCGTTATGTAAAGTGGCTTCAAGAACTCCTCCTGAAAACAGTAGACATCTGTTAGTTACAAATTGGAAATCATCTCAAAAAGCAAATCTAGGGCAGGGGAAGTGGAAAATTATTTACGTTTATAGGCTCTTTTTCAGCTTCAAGTAAGCAAAGCATTTCATCAATTAGTGAGAGTTTAGTCTTGTTCTGTAGATGCAGCGTTTCCTTCCGAGGAAGAAAGTAACTGGATGCCCCAGAGCTAAATAGTAACAAGAACATGGGAAGATGATACATTTTAAAGGTGTTATATTGCGGAGCTCGAACCTTTTTATCTGAAATAGGCTTTGAATTCAAGCTCATCTCTCTCGGCAGATACTAAGCTCACTTATATAGAGAAGCTGAGTAAGTGCAGGATGTGAATACTATCTTATCTTATTCATAAATCATTAAAATAGGAAAGAGAAAACAACTCAAGCAGTCGAATTAGCAGCATATCTGATTTGAGAAACATTTATGATTAATGTTCTGATAAACTTCCTAAAGGCTCTAACTCCAGAGCAACGCTTTGATGCAAGCAAGAGCAATGTGCAAGGGCACTAATGATGTACAAGGTACTGTAAAAGAAGAAAATATTAATATCTGAAAAAATGATTCTAATTGTAGTAACACAGCCATGAAGCTGATTGTTTCCCATCATGTGAGACAACATCCTATGTTGCTGTAAATTATTGCAGTTTAAAGATTTCGGTGCCTCTGGAGCTAATATCAGCTGAAGATGGAGCCCATAGGACCTAATCAATCATCCACATCTCTACAGCATGATTTGGGGAGGCGTGTGGGAGCAGAGGGGTGCACAGAAACGTACAGCAGCCTTGCAAACCTGACTCCTTTTCTACGGCAAATATCTTTTCTTTGAGAAAACACACGTTCGTCGTAATTAGTAAGTGTGAGGGTTGGATCTTACCCTGATGTAATTAATTTTTATGACAGTGCTGTGCAAATTTCAATCTCAGCTGGCGACTGCAGCTTCTTGTTCTTGGGGGGGGGGAATGTTCGTCGCTTCGTTAATGATACTTGGGCCCTTCACAAAGGTAATTAGGTGCTCTGTGTTATATGCATGGGTGACCAAGTGAGTGGGGAGAAGGGCTGAAAGGGCAGAGGAGTGCTGTGTGTCAGCGTGGTCAGGGGGTGCTTTAGGATGGGACCCTGGTGTGCCCGCAGGAGAGGAGCCAGGTTTTCCCCGGCTTTCAGAGGGCTGTGGCTCTCCCCAACGCAATCAGCTAAGAGCGGAGTAAACACACAAGGGAGTTCACTTCTAGATAACCCTGTATTTGAAGAATGAGATTGCCAGAGAGATTGCAGAGCCAGGACTTAGATAACTCTAAGATAATACAGCTCTAAAGAAAAAAAAAAGTCTACTTTGTTCCATGGTGGGTGGCAATTAATATTACAGTCAATAAAAGAAACGTCATCAAGGGAGCTCTCAGTGAGGAATTAGTTCTGGCCATGGAGAAAAGGGAAATCACTAATCGTCAGCGTTAGTGCCAACCCCGCCTGGCAGGTAGTGGGAGGTTTTGTAACCTGCCCCGGGAACGCCCGTGCAGCCCGTGCTGCCTCACCTTGCACTTTGCTCGGTGACAGCTCTGACTGCAGCAGAGAGCCGTAAGGTAGTCCTTTTATAGTGCCAGCAGAAATACGCTTGGCAAGTGCTATTTGGAAGGGGTTAGCGAAGAGCCAGACTCTCAGCTGGAGCACATCAGCACAGAGCTTTGCAAATACCCCTATCGACCTCTGCCAGCTGAGGGTCTGGCCTAAATACTTCCCATATGGTCCAGTTTCTATTCTAAACCTATATTTGATTTCTAGATATGGTATTTCATAGAAAATGTCTGATGAAGTGCAGAAGTGGCAGATAGGTTTTACCAGATTTGATTAGGGAAATCTTTGCTGTTGAGTAAGGGATACATTTCACTTTGGATAGTCTTCTAAATGTAATACGAAAATTTGAGCCTGAACAATGTTTTAAGTTCTTTGTCTAGCTATGTTTTGGGTTGTCCCTACTAGAAAATACAAGTCTGCATGTTGATCATGGCCATGTTATATTCACTGTTCATTTAACTTCTCCAGTTCGCAGAGTGCGTATTTACCTTTTCCTAGCGCTGTGTGAAAGGTTCTTGTAGCAACAACCACATGGCAAATATTGTCACGGCTGCACTTTCCATGCTTTGGTTCACCTCTCTGATGAAAGGCCTGAATCATTCTCTCAAAGGGCAAACTTTTAGTAGCAAACTGCTCTTGGCTCTCTGGTGTCCACGTGTTCTCATTTCCCAACCAAGCTGTTAGGAGACCAAATAGCATTTGGCACCTGCAAGCTCTTTTCGACCGACAACCTGAGGTAGAGTTGATTAAAATGAGTCACTAAAATGAACATTTAGATGTGCTAAACTGGCACACCAAAAGATGTAAAAAACCAGCAAAGGCATCTCTGTACTTTCTCCTGTGTAAACTTGAATATCTCTTGGTAACACTAGGGAGTCTGTTCTGCTCCTCACCTCTGGAGGTGGGAGAGGAGAGGGCAGGCCAGTCTGCCTCCTTCACCTTCTCCCACTTCTGTCTGGATCTTTTGCCCCAGGGGAAGCTGCTGACAGTAGGCTCAACCACCGCCTAATTCTGTATGAGGATTTAATAACCGGATCCACCAGATGCAAACCACTACGTAGGCTGTACGTTCATCTAAGCCATTGGCCAAATACTGACACCTACTAAATCCATTCTGAACGATCTTCACACCAGATACCCTTTGGAACAACATTGCTCCTTTTACCACTCACCCACCTGGAAAACATACCCTGGCTTAATGTCAAATAGCTTGAAAGCTGCTGGAGAGAAAGTACCAAGATGTTATCGGGAGGTGAAGCTTAAAGCAAGCAGCTCCCTGGGCGGCGCACAGGATGCATCTCTCAGCGATGCTGCAGGGGCCGGATGTAGGTACCGAGTCCTCGCGCCCGCGCTGCCTCCTCCTGCTCGCACCCCGCGTCCTCTTACGTTGCTTTAGGACCAGTGCGGTCGCAGCCACGCTGTTCTGCTTTTAGCTTTTTCTGTCGTGAGAGGCAACGGTCTGCTGGGCTTCATTGAATCCTTCTGATCGATAGCCTTTGGGTAACAAAAGGGTGTTTTCTAAGAAAGGTATTATGAACAGGAGTGCTCGCGTTTGTAACCGGCTGAAGAGTTCCCGAGGTGTTGGCAGAGGGAGTTTTGAGAAGCTGGGATAAGCAAGCAAGCACACAAAGTTCCCCAAAGTAGTGAAAAACAATGAACATTAAAGACTGGGAGTTTGTACAAAGAGGGGATGCCGTTATGAGCTGCTCTAGCTGGGGCGCTGCAGGTGAACTCGAGGCACGCCAGCCCTTCTTCAGGTCTGTTTGGAAAACAGCTAGTCTGAAATCTTCCTTCACCTTTCTGTGACACTTCTGAGCTCTTTGGTGGAGTAATACTGAGAAAAGTTGATTAAAAGCCTGAGTGAGTAACAAACTGGGAGGCCGCCTTTTCCTCCCGTCTCCTCTGGCTCGTGCCATCGGTCGGCGGTGTTGGAGGGACGTGCAGCAGGCAAGGGCTGCCACCTAGAGAACGGCCACGGCTAGTTGCAGCCAGATCTTTATTTTCTCGGTTTTGGAGAAGAAAGGCTTGCCAAACCTCAGCACATCCTCAGTGTGTGCAGTAACTGGAGTAAGATGAGCTGCCTGCTCTTTGATTTACCCCACACCTAAGAGCCTGAAGAGTTGGTTAGCTGGGTGGATGACCTAGTTTATAGTGATAGCAATTTTATTTGTATTTGCATCTGAAGAAGCGATAGGGAAGTTAGTGTCTGGGAGTACATGTATCTGCTGTTCCCCAAGCACCCGGCAGCGATGACGGCAGGTTCAGCCTGCTCTAAGGGAACCATTTTCCAACCTTCCTTCCCCACCATGAGCAATGGTCCACAGCACCTCCTGGTAGTCCTGGCCCTCTGCCCCATCTCCCTCTCAGAAGATTTGAGCTAACAAATGTAAAACTTGCTTTGGAAGCAAACTGAGCCCTTTGCCATGCTTTCCCCTTGCATCCCACAGGGTCGCGGCCCCTTTCCTAGCAGCGTTTCCCTCCTCGGAAGGTTGGAACCGCTCCTCTCTCTTGCACCCAATTCCAAACAAGAGAGCGGCTTTGGATGCAGTATGTTGGATTGTGATCCAGCTCTTCAAAGAGCGTTCAGCCTTTGAGCTGGAGGTCAATAACTACCCATTAAGACCAGCTTCCCAGCAGGCTGTATGCCAGTCTTGGGGAGATGGGACTAGAACATGTCCTCGGGTCTCTCGCGAGGCTGTCCTAATGGGCAACGCGGGCACTGTCCCAAAACACAGGTATAGCCGGTGTCACCCTCCCCCTGCCATCTCACCCCCTCGTGGGATGAGCTGCTTTGACCTAAAGCCACTAAAGATGTTGAACCTCTTTTTCTATGCACTCCGTACCTTTGTAGGTATTGGTTAATGCTTTATTCTTGACTGTTTGGGGGGGGGCAGGGTGTTGATGACTGAACCTACTCTTGGGGTTGGTTTTTTTCCCCGTTCATACGATGACTACTGTGTGCTTTCCCTCACCCTCAAGAAACTCCTCTTCAGGTATTATTAAAAATATTAGCTAATTCTTCAAACATGTTAGTTGCCTTCAATAATCCCTGCAGATTCCGGCATGGATTTCCCTGCCTCTTCAACCTGCCCTTTCCTGCAGGCAGTGTGGTGTTTGGGGGATCCCACAGGCACACCACAGCTTGCACAAGCACTACTCTCTGCTAAATTCTCCATGAATCATAGTATTAGGGAAATTTTTTCAGCTGCTCAGTGATGCCTGCAAAAGTAGATAAAGACGATGGGCTGGGCTGGGATTGCTTTCTGAAGGTGAAATTCCAGTGGGAAAATCCCCTTGGAGGGGAAGGTGTGTGCCCAACAGCCCCGATAGCCCACTGAGACACAGGTGCAACTGTGGGATAGCTCTGCTCCCCCATCCCGGCCCCAAATAGGATTTTTATGGCTGATTGATTGCTAAATGTTTGCTTTCTTCTGTACGGGTGAATCTCCCTGAAATCAGCATATCCAGCCGGGTGGGAAAGGGGAGATGCTGCAGAGAGGTGTTCACCATAAAGTGAGAGCAAAGACAGAAACAAAATCCTGCCTGACTATTTCAGTGCTACTTTTACCCAAATTTGAAAACACAAGTGGTCTTAGGTGGTATCTGGACCTCATGGTGATCCTCTACACAGGATTGTCAATCGTCTATAGACTATATAATCAACTTACTTATTTCTGAATGTAATACCCTCCTGAAACTGTCAAAACCTCACTGGTAGAAGACCCTGATTTGATCAATCTAACTTTTTTAGACAGAATATTCCTTAAATGACCATAAAGCATCACCAAATTAAAAAAAAAGGTTACACCTTTGTGCAAGAGATTTATTTTGCATAGATTCTGTTAGAGTTTGGTTACATTTCATAGAGTTCTGCATACAAGTTTCCCAAATATTTAACTGTAAAAAATGTATAAGTGATGTGTCAGCAGCACACACTCTAAGAAGAACAGTCATGTTTCCACAATTTGCACTTCACATTTTTTACATTTTAAAATTATTGTCACTGTGTTTGTAGCATAGTAATATTCTTCAGTTAATGTAAGTACATAAGCATAATTTAAAAAGTAACAGTTGCATCCTTTTACAAGACTCTTCTCTGAAAATGCCCCATACCTCCTAGAGATGTGAAACTGCCCTGAAGGCGTCTGGAAACTTCAGCTGCAGGAGTAAAATGCTGAAACAGCCAGAGTGCGACAGCATTAGAGCATATCGTATAAAGACTTCATGTGGTTGAAAAGAAAAGGAATATGGTATGTACCAGGCTCTTGGTCACCAAGTTTTATTGAGGCAGTTCATCTCTATGGGGCACTGGCAAGACTCAGGGAAAGTCGTTTTTACATTCACAAGCTCTAAGTGGGGATGAGCTATGCCTTAAGTTTGTAAGCAGTCTTTTCAAGGGTTTGCTAAGGTTTGACGTCTTTGAGAGCCACCTTTGATCGTGTTTGGCGGTGGCTCAGGCGAGCTGAGGCCAGCAGCCGGCCGGCCGTGCCGCGGGCTGCGTCCCAGCCCTGGGGCTGGTCCTGGGGGCCAAGAGGGAGACGAAGGTGCTGGGCAGCATCTGCAGCCTGGCACCGATGGTCCCTGTCCCCATCTCGCAGGGTGGTTTTACCCCGGCTTTGAGAGCACTCGGGTGCTGCGGAGCCAAGCCCTGGGGCTGTGGCTTGGGCTAGTGTGCTAGAAAAATAGTGTGAGTGCAAACCCCAGACTGGACCCACAGAGCTCCTCCTCACACCCCATCAAATAGCGCTTTCCTGAAATAAATAATTATTGCATTTCTTCATTGTAAAAATAAATAACTTGCAGATTCTACAAATAAATAGAATAAATAAATATCAGTAGATATATAAATAAATAATAGGTCCCGATAGACTTGCTCATTGAAGTAAGGATATGCAAAGCTCAGGTCTCCTGGCAGGCTGGACCAGGGGTGCTTCAAACTTCTTTGAAGACTATGCTGTTTCCTTCGGCAGGGTATTGTGATTCAGAAACCTCAGTAAATATTCCAATTTACTGAAAAAATCCTCTTTCATTGGCTCCAAGTCCTGTTCCTTGGGGGGCAGACAGAAAGGAAAAGAGTTAAAAGAACAGAATCTGAACATGTGAGTCGCATTGTGTTCCCTGACTGCAGTTTTTTGCTTAGTAATTAATTTTAAGACCACAAAGGCTCTGAGGAAGATAGTGGGGTGGGAAAGCACAAGGAATGTGGTACCAGTTGCACCCATTGCAGCCGTTCCCCCGGTGACGGAGCAGAGCGGAGCAGAGGAGGCACCGGGGCCAAGTGAGAGCTGCTGGCTGGACACTGGTCCCATCAGCCACCCAACTGGGAGGCAGCCGTGTGCTTTAGTCAAGCACTTGTTCTCAGTGCCATCAGGACAAACCCCACAGTGTCTTTTACAGTCTTCTAAATTACGTAAAACAGCGAGCAGAAAATTCAACCCAAACGTACCATCCACCCGGTGCATGACTTTATGGCATCCTGGATTTTCTGCAGATTCTGGGCTATTAGTCTCTCCTTCGAGCTCTCTTCACTGAGTTTTAGGGCTTCAATAAATCCTTCTAGATAGGTGGTTACTTTTCCTCCTGCCTCTATCTTGTTGTTCTGGAATAACAATGTTTAATCATTTCTGTCTTTTCTGTACCATATTGCTAGCACAGGTTGTATCTCGTTAATGCAATTAAGATGAAATAATGTTGCACAATAATTTGAGGCCAACATTTTATAGTAACTTTGGACACCTTAGAGTAGGGAGCCAACTCTGCAACCCAGTGCTTTCTTCCTGCTGAAGGCTGACGTTACCTTCAAAAGCTGCAGAGCAAGCCTGTGGAGGTGAAACTGGGCAGGATCAGGCATCGTTTGTGTTTTAATTGCCTCCTTAGCAGCACTCGGGCACAGAAAGGCAGCGATGCTGAGGAGCACCTCCAACCTCCAACCCTGCTACCTGCTCTTTGCCTCTCCTGAGCTTCCCCCGTGAAGCACGCTGCCGATGCCGCTGCTGGCATCGGTCTCTAACAATGTGGGTATTTCTTTCCAGAAAAATCAGGGGGACAGCCTGTCCCCCCGCTTTCCAATGGCAGGAAGGCACCTGCCTCTGCTTGACTTCAGCAGATGGTCAGTTCTCTCTACCCCGTGAAAAGAAAGGTAACCAGCGCTGGCTGGAAGCAAGTTTTATGCACCGCCGTACTGAAAGCAGCAACCCCGAGCGCTGATTTTCAGGGAGATAACTTTGCAGTGATAAGGATGGATGGAGGAGGATTCATCTCTGGGCAGCCGATCCCTGCACATCACCTCTCAGCACACACAAGCTCCGCTCCCTCCAGCACAGCGCTCCCGCAAAGCCCGTGAATGTCTTGGTTGCCATCTAAGACCTATCTTAAGAGCATAAGAACTTGCAGATGTCCTGAATGGGTTTTAACAATAGCTGCTTTCCCCTCCCTTCTCAAAAAGCACATTAGCCACACCACGAGCACACAACATTGCAATGCGAGACGGAAAGTGATCTTACCCGAGGTGTGATTTTGCTGCTGCCCTGAAAGAGATTGATAAAAATCATGTTAGCAGGTTCTCCACTAGCACAAAAAGTCAGACACGGAGCACAAAGAAAATGGAACAACCTCAGACTTCAGTTTCTGAACATCGACGAGGGTTTCCAGGATGAGGTAGCTGGCAGTGCAGCCCATTTTCGTGGGGAGCGGCGTGGGGAGCGGCACGGGGGTCGTGAGGCACAGAGCTCCGCAGGACAGCAAAACCCCGACCAGGCACAGCATCATGGCGAAGGTTCTCCGCTCCCCTCCTTGGACTGGGTACCGCTGGCTCCCGGGTTCCTTTTATATGTGCTTTGGTGCAAGGAAGTGATTAATACCTCACCACAAATATGCCTAAACTGAAGGCGAGTAGTCACCTGTAGAATGGAAGCTGTTAGTTTCTTATCTGATTGAGGAAACTACATGTTTCTAAAATAAGGGTTCCCCCATAAGTTCGGTAGGAGCTACGTAGTTCAAATGTTTGAGCCTATTCTGATTTTAGATGCTGAAGTATTTGCGTGAACTGGTGTTGTCTAAAGATTGCTGGAAGATAAGCCAGCACTGCCTAAATGCCTCTCAGATCTTTACATTCACATTTACCCTAACTGATAGTACAAGTACACTAAGTAATACTCTCATCTTTACTAATTAATGCTCCTGCCTGGTTCTATGTGGTTGTCATAAAGAACCCCATGAATAACTCAGTGGTACCGTGCTCACGTATAAATGACAATTTCAAGAGCCCTCCCGAGCCCCTGTGGTGCCCGTGTGAGCCCGGCGGCGTGCCGGGGAGAGGGACCAGCCAAGGGCTGCTGGGGCAGCTCAGCATCTCAACGGGGACAGAAAAGCTGCTCCTTCGCTGCTCTTTAAGGAACGTTTGCCCAGGTTGTGTGCTGTCCTGAGGAGGTTGAGACCCTTTGGTCGGTATCTCCAGAGACTTCATCTGCGGGAAGTTTGGGTGATGAGGCTGCATCCCATTGATGGTGCATCCCATTGATGGTGCATCCCATTGATGGTGCGTCTGGCAGAACTGATCCCTAAGCTCAGGGTAGGCTCTGGGGTGGCCATGGTGGGTCCTGGGTGGGCAGAGCCCTCTCCTTCCCCTGGTCCCCGCAGAGCCTGCTGGGGAGGAGAGCGGGGCTGCCCTCGGCCTCTGGCCCTGCGGCACAGCTCCTCTGCCCTCGCACTAAGGGGAATGAAAACTGTGCCAGGATTACGCCCGTGGGACATTGCTTCTTCAGTGTCTGAAATTCAGAATTTTTTGTTTACGTGTTTTTGCTGTAATTTAAATTTTGCTATTTCAATACTGCAGGAATTTTGCTATCTAATTAACGGTCTGTAATGTGCATTAGGTTTTCCTACCCTTAAAAACTCAAGCGGTACATAGCTATAGTGACTGTTTTGTTGATGTGCTCCCACTCCCCTGGGGCTCAAGCAGGAGAGCCACACACACGTGTGCCATCCAGGCTGATGAAAGCCCAGATACGGCTTTAGCTATGCTCATGTGGCATTTTCCTACTGGTCCCTGAGCTGATGTTTCACAGAACACATACTGTAACTCCAGCGGCTTCCCTGCATGATATTAATTACATCAGAAGCCACTGTCGTGTGAGCTCCAAACCAGGTCTTAGAGATGCTGCCGGGCACCTCCCTCCCCTGAGGAGCCGTCATGTTCAGTTCTTTGCTTTCAATCATTTCACTAATTGTTTGGTGAGTAAGGCGTCTTCCCTGCCATTCCCCACAGCTCAGCGTTTGGGAGCCTTTGCTGGATGAACCACCCTGGAAGCAGAAGCCGGGTGCTGAGCAGACTGTGCTCCCTTGCCTGCGTGCCCTGACTCTGCTGGTCCCATGACTGGGGTAGTTCTCCTCCCCTGCTGATATTCCCAACATTTCCCTGTAATCGGCAGGTCAGTTTTACTCCAGAGTTGCGGTTAAACCGCTGTGTGTTACCCCAGTGGGGCAGCGGCCGTTGGAAATGCCATCTTTGCCGTGTGCCATCAAGGGATTTGCACTGATTCGGCCAGACGGCAGGTGAGCAGTGAATACCAGTCACCATGGTGCACAGCTGGTCTCTTTTAAGAAAACCCTGGTCTTTTTCTGATTTTAATGAGTTCAGGAATAGTGTAGACCCTTCCAGTGACACTGTGCATCATGGACCCTGGGAAGCAGAATAGCACCTAAGAGTCAGATGCTCGGCCCCATCTCTGCTGCCTTCGTAGTGAACGGGTGGTTCAGGACTTTGCACATCCCTGGCACCGCTGTGGCTGCTGGAGATAAAACGGAATACGGTATGGCTTAAAGGGATGCAATGGATCGTATGTATCACGTGGATGAGTGTACTTTCTGGTACCATGTATTGGAGCCAGGTTCAAATCACAGGGAAGAAATTCTTCCCTTGGAAGAGGCAGTAGGAATTAGGGCTGCAGCTAAACTTCTTGGTGGGCATCAGGGATTTTTCTTTTATCTCAAAACTGGCTAAAGCAATGAGAGTCCCTGCAGAGAGAGCGGAAGGGAAAGGTGTGGGCAGGATGGACTTTTACTGCTGGAAAAAACAGAATTGTGAAGTTGGGACTCCACCTTGTTCTCTTTATTCTATTTATAGCTGCTAATGACATGCAAATACATTCTTAGATTGCAGCCAGGGTGGAAAAAAAGAGCTGATAAAGTCAGAAAGGAAGATGGAACTTGCGGTATACTTTTGTACGTACACTAATCAGTTGGTCTCTCACACACTGACTCATTTTTAAATATTCACTCAGAAATGAAACCACCATGACCACTCTGCTCCTCTGGTAGGATCAGCGTTGACCTTTCTTTCCTATTCTGCACTTTGGGGATAGCTTCTGCGGGATGCTGAGATGGTAGGAGGGAGTTTCCAGTGAGGGCTCATGCCACAGCACCTCCGTCCAACCTCCGCCAAAAATCCGAGGAAGATTTGCGCTCATGAGATGTAAATCGCTGATATGATTTCACTCCTAGGTGGAGGCATCTGAAATACCCATATCCTAGTCAGACACAGAATTAAATTAATGAGCAGAAAATAGCCTGGCCCATTAGGAATTAACTGAAAGCTTAACAGAAAATTAACTGAGGAACTGAAAAGATAACAGAAAATTAACTGAAAACTAACAGAAATGTTAGGAGAGATGATGGGCTTCATTTTTATAAGCTGGGCTCTGCCTAACTAAAGAAGAAATCCTGGTGAGAAGTCTCAGTATAGCGATGGTGCAGAGACTGTTCCTCCTGAGCAAAATTCATTCTGTGTGAAGGATTTGCTGGAGAACTTCTGGATCACCACCACACGTGTGATGAGTATATGATCATCACCACATATAAACCACTGGAATGGAAGTTCAGCCAGCTAAAGGGTGACATGAGCACCTCTTGTGAGGCTTTCTGTCATGTTAGGGGGAAAGCAGACATTTGGGGAAGTAGTTTTACTGATTTATGAACTCCATCTTAAAGTTATCTTCTTGCTCTTATTCCTCTATGAAAAGATTGATCCTCACCCTCTTTCACTCCTCTGAATATCGTCTTCACACCTGTGTCAAGTTCCTATCTATGCATTCTTGTGCAACCTTGAAATGTTTTTATTTCTCCCTAAATATTTGCCCCTGCCATGTTTCCAGCTGGCATTTGCACTCGTACACCTCTGAGCAGACCAAACCATCAGGCTCCTCAGGCACAATGGGCTCCCTCTTCCCCTCCTTGCCCTTCTCTGTATCTCTTCCAGTTGGAATTAATCTTGAACGCGGGAGGCTGAAATGCTTTACAATGTTCTTTGCACGACAGCATCGATACCTTCTTGTCTCGGTACTGGAAGGAGTTAAACAGTATTGTACCTCTGCGGTCTGCCTCTGCAGAAGGAAGGAAACCATACTTCTCTGTGGGGCACAGGGTAATTTTAAATGCTGTTCAGAAAGAGTAGAAACTGAAATCATCGTCGCTGGTGACTGTGCTCGGTCGGGGCATCTGCAGCAGATGTGCAGCTCCGCTCCCCAGCCCAAGGACATTCCTTTCGTGTTTCGTGCTTTGGCTGTGGTCGCTGGTCGGTGGCCAGCTGTCTGGACAGTGGGCTGTCATCTTTGGAAAGTGTTCCTTGGAGCATGGGTCCAAATCAGGCTAATTGAAGAGCAGAGGCTGCGCGTTTTGGAATAGGCTCTGG
The DNA here is from genome assembly GCF_929443795.1 of Astur gentilis. Taxonomy (NCBI): domain Eukaryota; kingdom Metazoa; phylum Chordata; class Aves; order Accipitriformes; family Accipitridae; genus Astur; species Astur gentilis. The sequence goes on along the minus strand of NC_064905.1, from coordinate 20,969,758 downwards.
ACACAGAAAGAATATTTATTTAATCAAAAGGTATTCCCCATGGTTTGTATGACTTCCTCTGTAGCTACTCAAGAAAGAAAAGCCTGTGAGTCACGGAGGCATGCCCTTCCTTTGCAGGACCAGGGGAGAATTGTACAGACTAATGAAGTCAGAAATGAGTCCAAAGCCGACTCATTCTGCACATCTCAATGTCCTGACCCCCTGCCCTCCGTTGCGATCCCTTTGTCTTTTGAGGATCTGCCAGGGTCTCTCTATCTGTTGGAGGTTAGCAGGGTCTGGATGCTTTAGGACTCAGACTTTTTCGTAGGTACCCAGCTTTGGGAAAGCAAGGAAAATCTCCCTGCTTGGTCAGTGAGATGTTGTCCTGGAGATCCACAATGAGTTCCTTACCTTCCAGGCAACATTAGAGATATGTTCTGGATTTCGGTGTTAAATTCAAAGAAATGAGATGCCTGTTTTGTCGGAAGAGGTTTCACAGGCAGTGTCCGTGCCTCCCCAGCCCCAGTGACGGCAGGCTGGTGCCCATGTGCCAACATAAGTTGTCGCACACTTCACCCTCCAGCCCTGACAGCAGAGAAAATAAAATAGTCTTCCCTAGTTTTTGAAAGAAGTTATATCTCCCCATCCATGGGGAGTAATTGCAAGACATCTCTGGACTTGAGTTTACGGTGTAAATCCCATTCAAGCTCCCCAAGCACCCTGCGTGCACCCCGCGACAGCCGTGGCCTCACACCTCTCGCATCTTTAAGCTGGTGCCTGTGACACATCTGCGGTGGCTTTGGCAGTGGTTGGTAAGCATCCAAAAAAGGCTGGCAATATTTAACGGTGATTCATTGCCTTCTCAGTCATCCGTCTGAAACCAAGCAAGTCTCAGAGAAACACAGATGATCAATCCAAACAATCTGTAATGGGTGTTTTCAAGCCCCACCCACCAACCAGCTGAAATTTGGCTCCGGAGAGGCGTTGGCCAGAAAGGGACACTCCATTTTTCAGTTGCAAAGACACCGTGTACGAAGGAGAGGAAAAAAAAAATAGTGATCCAAAGCCTGTAAAAGTGGGATCGTGTTCTGCAGCAAATAGAAACTGTGAATCCTGGCAAGTGACTAATGAGAACTGAAGATGAAAAAGGAAGTAAAATAACAACAGAAAATGACTAATCAAATATTTCAAAAAAGAAAACAGGGGAAATACTGGCGATGCTGGGCCATCTGGCTCCCTCCTGGCTGCCCCACCACATGCTCCCGTGCAGGAGGGAGTTCTTCCAGAGCCATCCACCGCCTGGAAAGCGGGGCTCTAGAAGAGGCACCCCTGGACCGAGCTGCAAGACGTGGGCTCGAGGTCCTGGTGTCTGTGCAAGAGTGGGGTGCGTTGTGCACCCCACGCACTCCCAGAGCTTGACGCGTCTCGGCAAACCTTCTCCCAGCTTTGCTCGTGGTGGTGGCACAGGACAACTGCCACCATTAAGGATTTGGAGGGCAGCCAGAAGACTGTTGCTGGTCCTACACGGGGTGGATGGGCTTCTCATCACGGAGCCCACGGGTACGGGCAGGTCTGGGCATAGGGTGTGCATCTCAAAGGGGACGGGCAGGCTGGGGAATCTGCTCTCCTGCCACTGCAGGGGGGATACAGGTTTTACAGAGAACAATTTCTTGCTTATCAAATGGGGAATGCTAAATATAACTCACACCTACAACTTCTAAAAGTAGAATGTGCCTCTGTAAAACAGACCTTCCCCCGCTGTGTCACCGTCTCGCATGTCTCGTCCCCACCTGGTGCTCATGGAGCTGTGTGGGGCTCTTGCTGTTCCTGCCGGTGATGTAAGAAACACAACAGTCAGTTTTTAATAAAAAAAATCTGCTTCCTATATGAGCAAGTCTGCAGCAGCCCTCGAGAGTCAAAGTCACGGCTTAACTAAGATTTTAAGGCATGTGTGTTTTATTGTGTTATGATGATGCAAGATTCTTATCAGCGATATTGAAGCCGTGATGAAGCAGTCGTGGTTATCATGCTCAGGCAACCGTGCTCAACACGCCAGTGCAGTCATGCCGGTGATAAGACTGTACCGCCTGCTTGAAACTGGGCATTCCCTTCACTCCTATTTGCACTACAGTTTTCTGGTTGGCTTCGGATTATTCAGGAGCCTGCGTGGGATCAGCGATGACGGTAGGGCTCTTGGAAAACCCTGCAAAATGGACTTTTCCCCTTGCCCGGGCAGGGAGATGAGGCAAAGGGCTGTGCCGTGCCGGAGAGCATTGCGGGGCACTGCTGGCCCCAGGACTGGGAGGCTCCATCCAGAGCTGAGAGCCCGCTGCCTGCATCCCGCTGCCTGCATCCCGCTGCCTGCATCCCACTGCCTGCACCCTGCAAGGCACCAGAGCTGCCAGTTTGCCACTTCTTTACTTCCCCCAGCAGTCTGCTGCCCTGGGCAACAGCTCTGGCTGCATTTGCCTACAGCCAGCCCAGTGTTGATTTTGAGTTATTAACGCTTCATTTTTCCCTCTTGACTGTTTGTCAGAGTTTCCTGGACTGCTGTGCCAAGAATGCTGAAAGTGATTAATGTTTTCTACTTAAACTCCTGACATTCTTCTCTTTTTCATATTCCTGCGATGCCATGAATTCCCATTTATCTGAAGGGTGAATTTAAAATTTAATGTAAAATATTTAAATGTAATTTAAAATAACATATGTGAAAAATTAAACACCTCATTGCTAATAAAAACTTTGAAATTCAATGGCAGTAAGAGTCTCTTCAGGGTGGTTCTTATTATTACTTGAACTATTGCTTGAACTGAACGAGACTGTGCTCAGGACCAGAGATTTTCTTGACACTGTTTAACCTGAGGGAGTCCGTCTGGACAGTCGCTCTCCATTTCTCTGATTTTAGTAAACAGATTCATGGTTTGGTTTGATTTACAGGTTCCCTGATTCCTCTGAGAATTCCATATAAACCGGTGCACTGATGACCTTGCCCGCAGAGCCGGGGCGGTTCGTGGTACCCAGGGACGGTCGGGGCACTCGCCCCTTCCAGGGCTGGCGGCTGCGTCCCCACGGCAGGGGATGAAGTCCGTCTGTCCGACCTGGTTGGGCTCTGCCACGTGCACCATTTGCATGGAGGAGATGCAGATGATGATCCTTATGGGTCCCTTCCAACTCGGGATATTCTATGATTCTATGCTGTTTGAATGCAAAGCGCAACTGCTTTTGGTTTGACCATTGGAAGCATGTGACTCTGAAAAATAGGGTGTGCTTTGCAGTGTGGGAAGGATGGAATGTGCCTAGAAGCCACCCCACCACTGCAGCGACCCCTGGCCGGGGGGGGCACCGTGCTGCCAATGGGGAAACCCCACATTTTTGGAGGTTTCTGCAAGGCATTCTGTGTTGGGCTCCATCGATGCTTGCCACGGGTGGCTGTGTGTCTCTGGCTTTTTGGGGGCTCATTCCTGCCCCAGCTGGGCTGTCTCCTCCATCCCCATCCTCTTGAAGAACACAGATGCTTCTCAAGTTTTCGCCGGGGAAAGCGAGGGGACGCTTCTCAGCTGCGGCAAGTGAAAGCTCTTCTGCTTTCGCCATGCTGCGAATGTGGCAGGGACACGGTGCAGCCAGGAATGAGTCACCCCAGCAGGCGAGAGGGCAGCTCATCTCAAAAGTTTAAGCACAGCACAACTCAGTAAAGCTGAGCTCGGGGCCAGGCTGGAGCACGAGGGCTTCGGGTCCTGGGAAAGGTGCCGGGATGGGTGAGGGCAGACGTGGGGTGCTCGCCCTGAGTAGGGTGCATCTCCCGCATCCCCGGCAGCATCCGTGTGTCCATCCTGCTTGGAAATGGTGCTCAGCTCCCCTGAACAGCTCTGATGCTGCTCACCCTTCACGAATAAAGGTCACTTAGTCTGGAAGAAAATTTGTTTATTTTTTTAAAGGTCCACTTGTGTTCATGGAAGGTTACAAACATTTAGTAGTGGATATGTCAGTGTAGGCATCACATGGCATGCGTCCTTACAAACCAGCCCAAGCAGTAACATTCCTCTTGAACATTATTTTATTAAATATTAACTTTTGGAATCTAAACTGATAGTTTTATATGGGTATGCACTTTCTGAGTACCTCCCATAACTGTGGATATGTAAACAATTTGAAAAACAGGTATTGCCTGATTCAGCTCAGTAAAACTCAGTTCCTATGAGCTGTGGGTAACACCTTATATCAGCTGAATGAAATTCAGAAAAAGCAAACAAGGCTATCAGAGCCCTGTTTGCTTTTGTATTATCCAGAATTTGGCTGGATTTGGGTGACATGGCTCTGCTTAGTCAATAATAAAACATGTAGTGGTTGAAGTTATCTGCTGGATCCGGATGCCCGGGGAGCGAGCAGAGATGGGAGCTCACAATCGAAGAGAATCCTCTCCAGCCCCGGGGCCGGTCTGGGGGCCGAGAGGGAGGTCGAGGTGCCGGGTGGCACCGATGGCCCCCGGCCCTGTCCCACAGGGTGGCTTTGTCCCATCTTTGAGAGCACTTGGGCGATGCAGAGCTCCGGGGCTGTGGCTTGGGCTAGTGTGCTAGAGAAAGAGTGTGAGTGCAAACCCCAGACTGGATCCACAGAGCTCCTCCTCACACCCCATTAACCAGCAGTTTCCTAAAGTAAATGCTTAAATACACCATCATCACAATAAATATCTCAAAGTATCCATAAACAAGTTAAATAAATAGAATAAATAAATAAATACATAACATTACTCTTTCTTTGTGAATCTGTATGACATAAGTTAAAATATTAAAACTATACAAAATATTTAAATATTATTTTAAATACTTGTCTTTTAACAGAGCAGCATCCTTCAATCATTTTAGAGAACTTGGCTGCTGTCATAACATCACTTTTTATACATATATATATTTTAAAAACTTATTTAAAACACACACACACACACACACACACATATATATATATACAACATATCCCTCTATATAAATATTCTATGGCCATATTCCTGAGAATAAGTTAATAATCAAATCACATTTTGGTTGAAGTAGAGTTCAGGTTTTTCATTTCCTCTTGGGTTTGGTGTAGTTGCTCTATTTAGGCATTTTGAATTTTCTCAGAGAGCAATCTCAAAAAACTGTCCAATGTCTCCAGGAACACATCACTCGTTACTTGGACAGTCTCACATTCCTTATCAAGATCCTTTAAAAAAAGAATGAGAACATAGTTCAGCCACGTGACTTCAATATCGTATCTAAGCCTATGTTACTTGAAACATCTGTTTTCTAAAGAATACTAACAACGCGGGCTATAATATCCCACGGTGTGTTTTGGAGGGGTGGGTGAGCTGGTCTCTGGAAATTCCGAGGCAGCGTGACGATGTGCGGAGGAGAGCCGATCGGCCCAGCGGCACGCAGAAGATGTCCTGACACCCATCGCTGCCACAGCTTCCACTCAGACCTGGTTGGTTTTCATATGACTATCTTTCTTGCAATTGAGATTACCGCGGGAAAAGGTGGCAGCACGTGGCTCCTTAAGGGAGCGCGCTTCGAGGAAGAAAGCAGACATATTTACACCCTTCTTAATTACAGTAATTTTCAGAAGAGATTTCTAGTGCCCATTGCAGCCAAATCAGTGCCTGACCCAGCTGCCATGTCCCGTTATTGAACAGCCTTTGCTGAATATTGTGCTATCGAATACCACAAAGTCAAACTTACTTCAGGGAGGATGTTTTTGTAGGTGTTAACTATGGCCAGTTTTCTGGCGATTATTTTGCTTGGCGTGTTGAGAGCTGCCAAGGTACTAGCAAAGGTTTTCAGGTGGCTTTGCATGCATCTTTCCACCTGCAAGGACAGTGAATAGTTATTTCAACAGTTGTGTGATATGTTGGTACCACATAAATAACGCATCATATCCCAGGAATTTAGATACCCATGAAAAATAATAACCTACAGGAATTAAGAGCTGCATTTTGAGACACAAGTCCTGATTTTGTGTTCAGTAATTTACCAGACACCAAATTTAGGAAACCATGGTACAATCTATAGTTTTCATTTAAAAACATTCCAGGGACAAAAAAAACTTCCCACTGCATTTAGTGGAAGTTGCAGGTGCCACTAGAAACTGGCCATGTAAAATTTAGAGGTGTCCAACACCGGAGGTATTTGTTCCTAGAAGGAAAGGAAGGTCAACCCTTCGTTAGGGCTTTGTTTCTTGCCCTTGTGTCTCTGTTGAAATTAGATCAGAATTGCCTTAATGAAATAAAAGTAATTATTGCTACTGCTGTGAATTTTCAACCTTTCTCCACAAAAGTAAGAGGGGCTGCTGCTTTTTGTTTCCCATTCACTTTGAATAGGAGATGGCTCCTACTTCTCACTTGTACTGCTCATCTCCTCCTTAAGAAGCTGTTTTCTCACTGGGTTTCAGGAAAATACAGCTCAGTGAAATTAATGGCGCTGTATGGGATAGAGACCAAATAGTAATGGTAGTTTTAATATAAATCTTAAAAAGATGTAAGTTCTAAAAGATTTGACAGTTCTAAAACTAAGGGTTCAGAGTGAATTTTTGAGGCTATCGAGAAGATGCCAGTGCACTTGTAAGACCTATACCTCCTGAGAGAGCCCTTTGAAGGGTATTAGCATTGGCAGCAGCTTTCTGTAGGTTCTTGCGATAACTTTGCATTTCCCTGAGTTTCTAGAGCTATCTTAGTGCCATCAAAGTTCTGAAGTGGAGAAGAAATTCAGGGATTTGAGGCAATTATTTTAAATAGAAGAAAAGTATGCAGTTTCTTACCATAGCATTCACCGTTACAGCGGTAGGAACCTGCTCAAGAGAAGATGAAGTTAGCAACTTCGAAATAAAACTTGGGATAGAAAAGCAGCCAGGTGAAAGCCATTCAAAATACAGGAACTTACTGCACTTAAATTTAGCTTCTGCATGTCTTGGAGAACTTCTCGAATGATCAGTCCTACCAAAACCCTGGAGCGCTCCTCCTGCGGCGAGTATCTCCTGGCGCCGGTGGGTCGGGTTGCCTGGGGCGGTGCTGAGCTGCAGAGCACCCCGAGACTCAGCAAAGCCACGAGCTGGACCAGCATTGCGAAGTCGGCTCTGCGCTTCAGCTGGGTGAACTGTGTGTGGCTCTGCCTTGGGTTCTTTTATACACACAGTGCTGGAGGAAATGATTAATATCTCACCACAAACATGCTCTTGCTAAAGGGGAGGCGGGGAAGATTTACCTGAAGAATGGAATCTGCTGGTTATTCAAATGAGCAGGAGTCTATGTACTTTCTACATCAAGAGCAATTTTATAGACTCTATACCTGAACCCCGTTGCACTATGTACTTCCAAGATGAGCTGTACACCTCTTTAGTGTGGATAAGTGTAGACAGATATCTGTATCCATGTCTGAAGATACTAGAGTATGAATTCATAGACTACCCATAGACATATATAGACAAATGTACACACAGATGTAGATGCTGGAGACCCAAAATCTTGGTTTCTATTAATTCTTCAGCACTTCCAAAAATTTGGAGGTCATTTAAAGAAAATGTACAGACTCCCCCAGAAGACTAGGGTTCTAGTGCTCAACACTGTAATACTTACATCTTTTTAAGGTTTATATTAAAACTACCGTAACTATTCTCTACAGTTTCTACAGGGAATTCTGTGGTTAAATTCAGGAAATATATCGCAACTTGACTCTGAGTCAGACCAGAGGTGCCAGGGTGTTGGGGCTCTTGAGAAAGGCACAGTAGCCTCAGGGGAGGTTTCCCAGCTGTCTGAGGAGAAAAACAAAACTTGAATAGCACCCAAGAAAGTTTGCACTCAAATTTCGTTTAATATGGGTAGAGCTGCCAATGCGCAGGACAAGCTAATTATGAATATCAACTAGAGAAGTTTGGTAAAGAATGATTCGGAAGCCTGCTGGGCTATGAACATAAAAACCCCCAGATTTCATAAGAACAGCTGTCCCCTAGGTTGGCATTAGAGGAAGATCAGCCGTGGATGCTGGGGACCTGGCAAAGAGACGTTAGATCAGCTTTGCCCTGAACAGGACGGCAGTGGCATCTTGCACTGATTTGGTCTTGGGCTACACGTGAAGATGGGAACCAAGCCGTAGTTTTCTATGTTTTATTTAAAGTCTGAAAATATAGTTTGCATATCAGAGTGTTACCAGGATATTTATTACCTCCTGAGCTACTGAGAATACACTTGCAGGTGCTGGATGAGGTTATAGCCATCTCCTGGGAAGGCAAAGGAATCCTCTACTCAGTATTTTCCCCGTGCCTAGCCCACTTTCAGAGCAAGTAGTAGGAATACGCACTCTGTCATCCAGAAATTTTGTTAGGGTATGCTTTGCTCTTTAATCCAGTACTGCTAATGAAAATCCTGACTAATGTTAGACCCAGACCAGATCCTTCCAGCCAGGGCTAGGTACAACCGTGCAAGCTGATGGTGACTTGTTGCTTACCTGCTCTTTTGAGCAGTGATACACTTAATATGTAATTTCAGTTTTTTCCCCTAGTTTGCTTGTGAAAACATGCTGTAGTCTTGGGCAAAAATTTCAAAAAATGTTTTTCTACTAAGCAAAGTAGAAATTAAAAGGGCAAACTATTTTTTCCAAATATTATGTTTGACATGATCTGCTTTGCTCTCTGTTAGTTATTGCCCTCTGGAAACTGAAAGAGGTGTTAAAATCTTTTCAGCAGGCTGTGGTGTTATCCTGGCTGGACCATAGTCAAGGGGATCTTCGGGAAGGACAACGGCCCCTTAGCCTACGTGCAGGTGCTTTATTAACCTACTTGTCAGGGAACTGGATGCTCTCTCTTGCTTTAGGTCCTGCGCTATCAGATACGTTCAAGTCACATGTAGTTTTGCATTTTTCCATCCCTAGGATGTATTTTGTTAAATTCACTGAACACATTCATCTCCTGAAATGTCAACCCTCCTCTAACAATCTGCTTTTCTCCTGTTGTAATATGAAAGAGAGCGACAAGCACTTTACAGACGACACTGTGAGTTTGCACAGTCTTTAAAAAATGTAAAGTTAGAGGGGAAAGGAGAAAGCATATCTCCTAAGTTAACATATTATCAAATCACATCATCAGTAAGCTTTCTTCCAGCCACATCAGTGCTCCTCCATATCTATATGTTTCATCAAAAGGGTAGTTTCCAGCAATGAGCTATAGTTTCCTCATCATTTCACTAATATTTTAGCCATGCTTAATAATTCCTTCCACATTCCTGCAAAAATCTATGACACTTCTCTGGTAATTCCTAACATTTTTAGTGCAGCTGTCAGGGTCATGCGTATTTCAGGATGAATTTTTTAGCATTCTAGACATACTTTCATGCCAAGGCACGGAACCCGGTGTGCAGGCGAGGGCTGAAGACGGGCTGAAAGCTCAGGCAGGAGGGAGAGACTGTGCAGAGATAGATGAGTGGTCCAGGAGGAAAACCAACAGGTGTAAAACCTATTAGTAAGAACACTTCAGATACAGCAAGTGATTTACAACAGGCCAGCATAAAGCAGTTACTCATGCTGTCCTGCAGTCAAGACACTCGCCAGAAAAAACGTAACCCAGTATTAAACTCTGGGGTGATAATCCGAGATAAATGCCACGACTATGACTTTTATGATTATTGGATTCAATCTAGATTGTTAGAGTAAGCGAATAGCTGCGCTGAGGAGGTTATGGAAAAACAGTGTCACCGTCTGGTGTCAGCATCCTCGCTCTGCGGAAGTGCTTCATCGGGGAAGGGCTTTTGCTTTACAGGAGCTGAGACACTTGTGTTTCCAGGGATGTGCAGAAGGGAGGATCTGTCATGTCTTACATTCCGCAGCCTGCTGGAATGTACCAAAGGGAGTTTGCACATTTATAAAATGGGAAGAAAGGAAAGGAAAGGAAAGGAAAGGAAAGGAAAGGAAAGGAAAGGAAAGGAAAGGAAAGGAAAGGAAAGGAAAGGAGAGATAAGAAAAGGAACAGAAAAGAGAAAAGAAAAGAAAAGAAAAGAAAAGAAAAGAGAAAAGGAAAAGAAAAGAGAAAAGAAAAGAAAAGAAGAGAAAAGAAGAGAAAAGAAGAGAAAAGAAAAGAAGAGAAAAGAAAAGAAAAGAAAAGAAAAGAAAAGAAAAGAAAAGAAAAGAAAAGAGAAAAGAAAAGAGAAAAGGAAAAGAAAAGAGAAAAGAAAAGAAAAAAAAAGAAAAGAAAAGAAAAGAAAAGAAAAGAAAAGAAAAGAAAAGAAAAGAAAAGAAAAGAAAAGAAAAGAAAAGAAAAAAAGAAATCTACACCAGGCAAACATTGCTGATGTTTGTTATCATTTGGTGTTGCTTGGCCGTTTTGTGTCTGTTTTGGCCATTTGCCTCCGCAAGTGTCTCACTTTATGCCTTGTCTTCTCAAGAGCACATCACACTCAAATCTGATAAGGATCGTCCCTGTTTTATGATTCAAATAGTTGTTTGGGTTTTTTTTATTAGATCTGGGCCAGGAAACCCACAGTGCGTTCTCCCCATTTGATAGGAAACCATCCTCAATGACGAGCCGTTTCATCCTCTAAAGAAAACGTCTTCAGACATTCCAACCTCTCAGTCTCCACCTGTGATGCCAGGCAGTGCCAGGAGCCCAGCCAGACCTCTCCCCTCGCCCGCAAGGGCAGTCGGTCTGTCAAAGAACAGTTTAACTGTGAAGAACAGATTGTGTCACCCCAAATCCATACTACTATTTCAAAACTCCTTAATCACCTTATTTTGTAGCAGAAGAGGCCGATAGGGAATTGGTTCCCAGAGCCTCCCGCAGCTCAAGCTGAGCTGCTTGCTCTATAAGCTCCTCGGCTTTCTTCTGGCCCCAGGCTGTGTTTACCTTTCTCCACTCCCAGAAATTCCCACAGGCCTCTGGGTTTTCCCAGATTGTTGGCAGTCATCCATGGTCACGCTGCAGAGAGCCTTAGGAGCTTGAAAATTCATTGCATCATGTCCTGCAGACTCAGCCATGGCTATCTTATTCAAATATACTTTCATGCTTTTTTTTATGAAGACAACTGCTGGGTTTTGGTGACCAGATCTCCTGCCTACGTCCTACATACGTCCTGGTTTATCTTTGCTCAAAATTTCTGCAAGAGATGAGTAATAACAGCTGTGTGTTGGTGGCAAAGGAAGAGCCTCGGAAAGATAACCCAGTTACAGAGGGTTACATGGTCAGCATATAGGTTATCCTCTACAATTACATCTCAGAGTTTGGCCCATTCGATGTTTAGTATCTGTAGTTAAGGAAAATCTCCCCAAAGCCTTAAACGTCAAACTGCAATAGCATTTTGTAAAACTGTGAGCATCCAACTGCTGTGCCAACTTTTGCAATGTATGAAACTACAGATTCCTGACAAAATAACATACAAGTCCGTTCTAAGAAACCTGCAAAAGCCCTTTCTAGGAAACAGCAAACTACCAGTATTGACCTATATTGGAGAGTGGTGTAGAGGAAGATTTATGCATAGTCATCGGTGGCAATTACGTCAGCCCATATGCTTTTTCTGTCCGCTCATTCAGAGCTGTGTGGAGATGTGCAAAGTCAGAGAGGCTCTTCTGGTCATGCAGAACAGTGCTGGAAGGCAAGGGGGGAGGAAGGGTGCCCCCTATTCTGACTCCAAACAGAATCTCATGTTAAAGAGATGAAATTAATTTCTCTGAACATAGCATATTGTACTAACCTGTTAGTATAGTACATACTGAAAAAATCCAGGTGTTTCAGTACGTAACCCAAGTTGCAAGTGAGCCCACTCCACAGACATGCAATCATGTAGGAAAATGTTTGATTTCTTCCGTAGTGACGAGGTCACTGGAAACTAGATGGCAAAGCACAGGTGAATCAGTGGTCTGCTGTTGTACTGCAAGACATTGAGTTGCTCTCACATGCAGCTTCCCATTAAACTGAGCTGCAGATTTAATTGATTTTGGGGATGACCACTCTCTGGCGTGAGCCTCTGCAAAAGGGTAAATTTCTTCCATGCTTAGTAATCTCAGTATATTTACTCTTCTTCCAATGCCTTATTTTGAAATGTGTGTATGTTTACAAACATGTAATATTTTTTCCTGGAACTATCAAGACTTACTATTGGGTGATCTTGATTAAATAATCCTGTTAATTATGTTTAATTAACCAAACTCCTGAGGGAATAAAAGAGTAACAGAAATATTCGTGTCAGAAAGTTAATTTATCTTACACAGATTTTATTTCCAGTCTGCTACGGAAGCTTTACAGTTTCTTTGTCACAAAACCCACAAGTACAGATAGCAAGTGCTTTTCTGTACACTTAGGAAATCCTTTGCAAGGTCTAATCAGGACATCAAGAATGCAATGATTTGATAAGTGCTTTAACTGCTGACTCTGGGGTGCACCCAAATTCCTGTCTCTGTGAAACGGACCTATGAAAAAGTTGCTCTGAGTCATGTGAAGGTCTCCAGGTTTTAGCAGGGGTAACGTCATGGGTTTTGTCAGCCTGATGCGAAAATGCAAAGATGAGTCTTCTGCTGGGCTACAGCCCGGCTGCTTCACCTGTGTTTGCCATCCGATCACCAACTGCATTTAGGCAAGTTTATTCAGACAGTAAAAAATAAGCCATAACATCAGGTGTGTTGCATGGGTCAGTCTGGGTCTTCCCAATGCCTGGCAGAGCCCGAGGTCTGTCCTCCCATCCAGGTAACCCTGCATCCCCTTGGGATCCTGAGCTGACGCCAGGACAGGCACGCTTTGTCCTTACATGATTTTGCTCCCACGTGGCCAAGAAGTACCTCAAGGTATTTTGTGATAGTCTGTGTAGTGACTAGAAGAACTCATTTATTATCTGCTTTTCTTGATTCTTTTTTTTTTTTTTTTAAATTTTCAAACTCATTGTAAATGTGGTGCATTTGGTTGTGGCTGTACACAGAAAGGCAAGTACAGTGAGGGCTTATGTTTATAAATACTTTCATGACATGAGCTTGAGATGGCTGCATCGGCATTATGCGAATGCGAGATATTGTCAATAGCAGTAGGGGGGGAAATAAGCCCATGATCACTATCAGACCGCAAACACAAATCAGGGAAGGTCCATGAACTAGATGTGGCAGACAAGAATGATTTAAGTACAGCAAGTAGTTTGGGCTATTTTACATAACAAGTGCAAAGCACAATTCAAATTATTGATGACAGACTGATGATTGTCAGATCACTGTCAACGATGAGTGTAAAAATCAGTCTTTTTTCTTCCAAATCCATTGTGATTTGGCAGGCAGCGTTAGATGTGCTGGGACACAGGCGGCAGTGGGAAGGGACTGGAAACTCCTCATTCCCAGTGGTGGTGAGCTGATGGTGCTGAGCAGACATCAAATGGCAGCTGGTGGTTTCTGTTTTGGAGGAAGGATGCCGCCTATGCACGGTAACTGCAGAGAGAATGGAAATTTACGTTTTAGAAGTTCTTGTGGATTTATATATGAATATCTTTCATGAAATGAACCTTCAAGCTCCAAGAAAGGAATTGTCAGCATAAAGCCACAGGTGCTGATGGGGTCCTTGTAGCCAAGGGTTTTACCTGGACATTTTTTCCAGGTTTGTAGTAGTCTGGGATACAAGTGACCTGATAACGGTTTGCACAAATCTGACCTCGTCTTCTTCTGTTGTCTGTGTAATGAATCCTTTTACCAGTTTTTATACCTTATTGCTAATAAGACCAAATTTGAACACTCAGAAGCTTATATTAAGTGTCTTTTCCAACCCAAATGATTCTATGATTCCTAAGCAAGAAAATCCTAAAATGAAATTTGCTTATGTGGCCATAAATTGGTCTCCTTACATTGTGCTTTCAAACTTTCTTTAGTTATATTTTGTATTTTTTTTCCCCTGAAAAATTTGTTCAGGCCCTACTTTGCTCAGGGTGGACCTTTCCTGGACTGCAGCTGTTGTCTTTTCCAACCTCTAAGTGGTTGCTTTGCAACCTTAATAATCCTTTCAGGCAGTTTTTTCCTACCTAATTTTGAGGGGTTTTTATCAAGTAAAATGAAACCCAAAATCCCAGGCATGGTACCTTGTGGAGTCATAGTGACACCAGCGTGGTTAGAAACTCAGTGACCTGCATATAAGACCATAGAGATTTCAAACAGAAGGTCATTTTTATGTTTTCAGTCTCACTAAGCAACTCTTTTTACTTAGTCCTATTTTTAGAAACTACTGAACTGATATCTTCAAGATAAGCTCCCAGTCAGTGTGGAAAATTTTGACCTGGTGATTAAACATTGACAAGTCTTTTGGCTAAAAGAAAATGACGGGCAGTGTGTGAGGCTCCCTGGTAAAAGGGAAACGGTGCATCTTTTGAAAGTGCATTATGAGAGAGCGTCACGTCCCACTTGGTAAAACCAGTGGGATTCAGCACGACGGAAAAAATACCTACGGCTGTGTGGGAGCTGGTGGTGCAGCCCAGGACACCCAGCACCCAGTGAGCCCCGGCAGCGCTGCCTTCGTGCTGGCTCCCCATCCATCCCTGCTCTTGGCCATTTTATGTACCACAAACTATACTTACTCTTTATCCACCTTTTTCATGGGAATCCCTAGAAAAATCAAAATAACTCTCTTACAGGCAGACTTCTCACTTATAGACAGTCTTCAGAGAAGGACTAAGAACTTCCAACCTGTTTTTTCCCTGGGTTTATTCAAGTTATGTGCATTTAGCTATCAACTCCAGCTTTGTGCACTGGTCAGTATATGATGAATGTCCCTTTTGCTTTAACATCTTCCTTTTCCTCACTGACAGGAAAAAGAAATTACTTTTTTCTGTTTCAGGTGACTAACTGAAAAGCAGCATGAGTAATACTGGAGAAATCACCACAGTTCCACCACCGTTTAGTTTTGTAGTTGGCCAAAACCATGGGTGAAACTGAAAACAAGATCCTGCGAGATGGCAAAGCCTAACCTTACTCCTGGGGACACATCTCCTCTTCCCATCTGGAGCAAGACAGTGACTGGCCATGCTCCAGCTACTACACGGCTGCAGGCAGGATTTTCTCAGGCAGAAGGTTTTCCATGATCAGCGATGTCTTAATGACAAAAATGCCAAGAGTCAGAGGTTAAAGAGCCCTGGATGAAGTCTGGGGAGCAAAGTGTCTCAAAGCGCTCTGCGGTTCCCCAGCAGCTGCAAGAGACCTGCTTGGAAGTTTAATCACATCCTTTGGAAGATTCCGACATTTCCAAATCAGCTGAGAAACATCAATGTTTAGAACAGCTATGCTACTTTTAAACAAAAAAAGGGCACCATTTATCTCTCACTCTTTTCAAACAATTTTTTTCACTATGCCTCCTAGATCGCTTTCCCCACTATGGAGCTATGGAGACGGGGGTACGCAGCCCCTGTGCGTCGGTGTGTGCCGAACAGGCCAGGGTGCACGGCAGCATCCCCGTGGCTGCAAGCAGACTGATGGCAGCAACGCAGGGCTGAGAAATCAAATATATATCAGAGTCCGGTTATTCAGCGAAGAAAAAGAAGGGGGAGATTTCAGATGGCTGTGAGTATTTCAGTCTGGTTTTCCTCACTTGGGTACTGAGAAATAGGTTTCTAGATCTCATTTGATCGTCTAATAAACTGCATTTCAGTACTTCTCACCCTTGGGAGAAGAGAAGTAGGTTCTAGGAGTAAGCATGCTCTTTTAAAGCAGACAGTGCCTTTATCACCGTTAGCCAGAAGTGTCAGAGGCAGCACAACATCCTTTTTGCTCCAGTGCTGCTGGCTGGCAGCTCCAGCTGCTCCCGCTCTCCTCCTCTAAGGGAGAGGGAAACATTGCTCTCCAGGGAACAGCTTGACCTGCCTTAGGAGAAGATCTTGAGCTCTCTTGTGTGCTTAAAGGCAGCTGCTTTAACCTTCAAGAGTTTTTTTCAAAATACTGATGTAAATGGAAAGTCAAAGCCTTCTACGGATTCCTTAGACCTTCTGATTTTCACACCTGTATCATCGGTCCCCAGCACTGCAACGCTTCCCTCGTGTTCAGCCACCAAAGCAGCTGCTCAGCTGGGGCGTGTTTCTGCTTCTCGACTAGGAAAGTTTGAAAAATCTGTGTCAATAGCTACATCATGATTTTGACATGTATTCGTATAGGCACATGAAAACAGAAATATTGCCTGAAACGCTCAGTACCACAGGGGGGAAAGACCTAAACCCAGAATTTACCTGTTTGCGTTTCTGCTTTTCTCTCATAGAAAGTATACCAAAACAATTCACACTTTTCCCTGCTAATTTTATCCATTTTTCATTTCGCTAACCAACTTCCTCCTTTTGGTCTCACAGCCATTATTTCAAACTCCGCTCAACTCAGCCTGAAGCTGTATTGCTAATTGCTCCTTTAAGAAAATTGTCACCAAAACATGTGTGAATAAGCACCGTCCCATGGAATCAGCTAGGTAACTGCTGGAGACCAAGAAATGGGAGGGCATATGAGCATTATTTTGAGGTTTCTCACAACTCCACAGTCATTTCCAGTGTCTCCTTAGATGTCAAAGTTTGCTGACGTTTCAGCTCTCTGAGCCCAGTGTTTGCAGAAATGATTACCCCCACCTCCGTAGAGTCTCCAGTCTGGACTGTATAACCTGAGACAGTTTCTGAAACATCACCCTTTGTACTAAAATTGACACAAACAATGCCCGAGTGCCTCCAACCTCACTTTCACCGAGAACATCACTGCGTTTGTGATTATGGATTTGCAGGTGGAAAGACAGGTTTTGAAAATATGAGCACGAATTTTGGAGCCCTCCACGGAAGAGCTGCTTCATTTCTAAATTGTTTAATGGTGGCTAGTGGCTCACATCTTACTGGCTTCCAGCCTGGTGTGATTTTCTGGCTGGTTGTAACCTCGCTGTTTGGCAGCACCATCCCTTGTTTCTGTTGCCATCACAGCAGTGACCTGAGCTGAGTTACCATCTCTTCTGCTGGGTGTAAAAGGTTTAGCTCAACAGCTATTTTCCTAATGTCATTAACGAAGTCAATTCATTTTCTGTTGTATATAGTGAATGTATTAACTTCTTGCATATACTTCAATGGAAATGTCTACATGTAATTAATGAGTATGTGCTGGCTCTCAGCTTTTTGAGCTTTTACATTAGAACATACTAACGTTACCAAAGAACGTAAGACTTGATGTGCTAGTCTGTCATTGCCCAGTGTCCTATGAGCAGCAAGTGGATATTTCAGGAAATGGTTTGAGACACAGACTGCATAGAAAGGTCCTTCCCTACCATGTCTTCCTGACACCTGGCCCTTGGCAATGTAGGAAATCTCTGAGACAAATGTTATATCCCCGTTGTTGAATGTAATGCTACAAAAAGTGTTATGATCTGTGAATTTGTGTAACCTTTCTTTGAACCTGCATATAGATCTTCTTTCCATTATACTGCACAGCAATTAACCTTGTGGTTTAGCTAAGTTTTAAGTAAGAAGGTACTTCTCTTTTTTTTTCTTTTTTCTTTTTTTTTTTTTTTCCCCAAGCTGCTGTCTACCAATTTCATTGAATGCCTTTCTGGTTTTGATATTTTGAGAAGTAATGAGTTACCACTTAGAATTCACCTTCTTCTTGCTTCTCCTGGTTGCAAAGCCCAGGGTCTCCCTTTCTGCCACTCCTCTTCCCAGTGTCTCCTGCTCAGAAAGCTCCTCCGAGCCGCCAGTCACTCCTGCACCCCCTTGTACTCTGCGGTGCCCTGTCACAGATGGAGCGAGCAGACCCAGAAACAGTATTTAGGATACGGCCACCACACACAATGCCTTTTTTCTTTTTTTATACTCCAATCACTTCCAAACAATTTAGAATATTTTATTAGCCTTTCCCACAGCCTTTCCCACAACTGAGCTGACGCTGTTGGGGATGGTCCACAGTGATCCTTGGCTGAGTAAGACTCATGTAGAGCCCTTTGCTATTTTTAGTGATGTTATGTTTCCCATGTGCATGTCTGTGCTTACCAACACTGAAATTTCTGTGCTATTTTCTTGCCCAGTCACTCATCGTTGTGAGATCCTACCAGGATGCCTCATAGCTTCAGAGAGTACTTGGCACTCCATGCTTTCTCACATTACATCCACCTCCTTTTCCAGAGGACATTAAGCAATGCAGGTCTTTTGTACTGTTAATTCTGGCTTTAAACCCTGCTGATGTCACATACTCTTGAGAGTAATTCCTCTAAATTAATTGTCTCATGCAATGGCATTTTCCATTTGACTGAAGTGATCCAAACCCCTTAGCGCTTTGATTTTATTTATGTCCCCTTTTTGCACATTCAGTTCTGCATCCATGCATTCAGACTAAGATTCTTTTCTATTACATCCATTTTATTAGACCATACAGTATATTTTACTCCCTTGCGAGAAATATTTTTTGATTCAAAATATGAATTGAAGATTTACTATTTCACAGCCACTTTTGCTGTTACCTGGGTAAACAGTGATCTGTTCTTTCTGTGTGGCACAAACAGGCTCCGCGCTGATGCTCCTTATAATACTTCTAAAGTGCCTGCCACTGTCGGGGTCAGCTCTGATATTCATACCTCTTTTCTCTTTGATTTTGAACAGTTTTCTAAATTCTTAGCCTTGCTATTATAAAAATTACATGACCTATCCATTCTATCTTTTAATTAAACCAACACAAATAGGCAGCCGGCTATTGATCATGGCAGGAAGGCAAATGACACCAAAAGCCCCGATAGACCGGCTTAAATAGCTCATTGCAACACAAACACTTGTTTAAAAGATGCTCCATTTCAGTACAAAGTATATAAAATCATGAATTTATGTGTGAGAGAGATAGTCATAAGAAGCTATATAAAAGGCATTTCACCCTCTGCTCTCAATGGGCGATTTCTGCAGCTCTTTGACTTCGGTTGCTTTTACTGGCGTTGGCCCAGTCCCCAGCGCCGCGTGTCTGTCTGCATGAGCTACCGACAGCAGATGGCAGCTTCCTCAAAACCAGAGGGGCAAAAAGGGATTGCTACAGGAGAAAACAAAGCAGAAAGCTCATTGCCCTGCTCTGGCAGTCTGCTGCTGTTGGCAAGGTCACATCGTTGATCAATGGCAAAATTCGGCCATGAGGGCATCTCTCTTCTCGCCTAGGTTGGGGAAGCAGAGGGCTTTGTCTCTCTGTGCAGCATTTACAGCTCGAAAGGAGCCTGGTGGCTTTTTAAATGATAGGATTGACACCTCACTGAATTACCGGTGTGAACAGTCTGTCACTTCAGAGCCACTGTACAACCTCACTGCCCACACAATGCCGCAATACTGCCGTTAACAGGTCTGCATCTGCTTCCCCTTCCCCTGCCTCCTGATGTTCATCCATGGGCTGGGAAAGAAGGGAAAGTGAAGCACAGGTAGTTTTACAGTTAGTATAAAATCATTATACTCTGGTGAATTCTCCATCCAATATCTGTGTCAAAATTATTTAATATATATAAGTTATCCTCTAAAACTCCGCTTAAAGTTGAGGAATTCCCATCAAAATACCATGAAAAGATGGCACTTTCATATGTGCTCAGGTATTGGCTTTGTCATTTACTTACTTTAGAGGTGTGGCTCAGTAGCCACGAGCAAAATCATAATATCTGTATTTCTCCATTATCCAAATCCAAAGAGAAGAACTTTTTTCTAATGAAAGTGCAAAGGTCATTACAACGTATATTTGTGTTCATATAAAGGGGTTGATGCTTTACTCCCAGTCTGATGGAGGTGTAACATAATTTCCTTCAGTAAAATGAATCCTTACTGACCACAGCATAAGTGTGACCAGAGCTTGCTCCTGTTTGTTGACAGGATCCTTTTGGATTCAAGCTGTAAGTATGTCCTCTAAGCCAGAAGAGGTTAAGCTGAATATCTCTTGTTTGCCTTATGTGATTTCTGCATAGCTGGCATGAAGGGTTACAAGATTAAATGAGTTCTGTCCAATTCCAATATCTTAATTTGTTGCATAACAACTATAAAAGAACTACTTGTTTTCTCGTTTCTTACTGTAATGTAGGAAGAGCAGGACTGGGATTTGGTTTTTCTCAAAAAGCTCTTGTAAGTTTTTGCTTTGTTTTTGTAGCTGGAGCCTCTGACTGGGGCAGCAGCAGAGCAGCAGTGGCACCTGTGCTCTCCTTGCATAACCCGGCCAGAAGTAGCTCAGAGAGTTCATGATGATGAATGGATGTTAACAGAAACCAAATGAATAAACTAGGTCATCATACCATTCCTAATCTAATGCCTGCTGGTATTTTTTTATCCTCAGAAATGAAATATTCTATTTTTCCTAGTTTGCATAGGCAATCAACTGATTTTTTCCTGAGATTAGTTAAGTAGAGGTTTTGTGCCCAGCCTTTTCCTTATAGCCAGGAACATTTTTGGTCCTAAGGTCATTCATCTCAACTAACAGTCATGCATAGGTTAAATTTGATCAAATTAATGAGAAGTATTAAAAATTTGCACTTGGTAAATTGCTTCAGAGTCCAAGAATTATAATTTGTGTGTATATATACATATATATGCATTTATCGAATGAAATGTCTTTACTGTGAGAGTTTAACAGATAAAAGACAATTAATCAGTGCTGTTACAGTATCACATGGAGCCTTTGTTATGCCAAGTAGCTGAAGTCAAACGTTAAGACAGCTCTCGCTGCAAAAAGTTTTTAACTGTCAGAGTCCTGAGGGCACTAACAAGCTTTGATGGTCCTGACCAGCCTCAGCTGGGCTCCTGCCCACACCCCTCCCATGGACCCAGGACCCCATTTAAGCTCAGTCCCAGGGACTTTTACTCATTCCCTGTATTGCAGGAATGCTGGTCTCCAGACAGTCACAGCCATGCCTGTGCTTGGCCATGGTCCCTGCTGATTTGGACGCCAACCTGTGGGTTGACTTCCTGGCCTTGGACCTACCTCATCGCCACACAGTTACCTGATGGGCTGGGCTCTTGGCTGACCCCCGGTTGCCACCCTGAGGCCTGTCCTGCTTGCTGTACTTGATACCACAGGACTGTACCCTGGCTGGTGAGGTTGGATGTGTTATTGTGGTTGGCTCTGAGATCACCACATCTTAGGGAACAGCCAGCTGTCCCTGTGCCCTGACTGCAACTCTACACTTGCCAGTAAGGTAAGGTACACACTGACAGAAATGTAGTTTACATGAGAGCTGCTAGCAAATCAAAATGCTCTGCCAGCTAATATGAATAATACAAAAGCTGAGAATGCTTTAGGCACCTGTGTAGTGGTCAGAGGAAGGAACTGTTTCTATTGGCTTGAGGCAAGGTTTACCTTTGACTTCAAGGGGTTGACCTTCTCCCTTCATTTAGCCAAAATACCTGTCTCTAAATCTTCAAGGTCAGGCAGGTAGAGAGAGTTGGTGCCATACAGCATGTTTGCATAGCTTTCAGCAGCAATTTGTACTGTTCTCCTGGCTATGAGATGAAAAATATACTTATTGTAATGTCAGTCCTGTCACTTCATCCTGATTTGGGCTGCCAAATGACACGGATCTGTGTGCTGTCCCTCTGGTAAATACAACCTCTGGTCATCCTGAACACAGACGCTGCCCTCCAGCCCTCAGTCAGAAGCCCACATTCATCTGTGCGAGATGACCATTGGCAAGTACAGCATGGACCTAATTATCTGGACCTCATTATCGTCTCTTCCATAGGTAGGAGGAAAAGAAAAAGGCTGAAGAGGCTGGCGCAGAAGCGGAAGATGGGGAAGGAACAAGCGCGACTTCTAGGGTAATATCTTCATCACTGTTGCCGTCTCTAATATCGACAAGTAATATGGCACACAGGAGGGAGCCCATCACAAATGTCAGGGATTTAATGGGCCAAAGGGTGGGTTCAGTGATTAATTACTGTAAGAGTGATGAGGGAAGGCGTGGGCGGCAGCCGGCCGGGGCCGCCGCTGTCCGTGGTGCTGGAGGCGCCGCCCGCCCCCGCGGACGATCGCTGGGGTCCCGGCTCCGGCGGCCACCGGCCTCGTCCTTCCATCGGGGAAACGGGCCGAGAAAAGGGGCTGACACAGAGGAAAGGGCTTCGTGTGGGGCATCAGGACGGTGAGTGGTCAGGACTAGTCGAGAGAAAGGCGGAAGGCACGTGAGGAGCTTTACGGGGGAAAAAAACCCAAAAGATTCTTCCTCAGGTGCGTTTTTGCATTGAAGGTGTAAAAAAAACCCCTATCTTAACTTTCGTTGAGTGTACTGGAAAAGTACCTTAACCCTTTCCACAGATATTTGACATATGGGTTCTTGTAAGCCTGTCAGCTACAATTTTAGAAAGTGAAAGTTGAGAAGTGAAATTGGATGAGAACCCCAGGCAGCCAATTTAGACTCACCTGTATTATGACATGCCGGAAGTACGCAAAACAAATACCTCAACTGCAGGAAAAGCCATGATGAGAAAGTTCACACCTTTCTAGCCCTGGGGCAATCCAACCATGAGACGGAAAGCCTCAGGATTTCCAGGTTTCACTGTTATCAAAATCAATTATTTCTAAAGTGATGGCTCACCAAAACCTTCTCATGCTTTTAGACATGGCAGATTGGATGACTGTGGTGGATTCCTGTTCTCCACAATTCACCTCAAGGTACAGATAAAAAGGTATGTGGCTTCTCTTTGTGCCCAAACAGCAGTGCTGCTAGTAATAATGAGAACTGATTGACCAGTTCACCTCTAATGACCAAAGAAAGGATCAAGAAGAAAACTCAAGGTGTAAATATAACCTTCAAAGCAATGTAAATTAAAAAAAAAAAAAAAAATAGTTCCTGCCCAGGAACAGAAATCAAGGAACTTTGAACAATAACAAAGGGAAGGGGGTTTTCTGCTCACAGTCAACTGGACTGGGACATTTTGAAGCTGAGTGTGTTGAGGTTTGATGTTAGACTAGCTCACTTGGCAATGGGTAATATAAAGCTCCAAAAAGACACTAAGAGATGATGGAAAACATTCAAATCCCTTTGTGAACACAAAAGGAAAGCTTAAAGAGCATCCTGAATAGGTATGATCTTTACTTAGCAGATTCTTGCATTGATTCTCTCAATAAATGCTGAATTACACAAGGGAAAAATTACCTTCTTAATATTGGAGTTCTGCAATGAAATGATAAAGAGGGGGCAAGGTTATCTTCATAAGAAACCAGAAGGGCAGACAGAACTGCTACTGAAATGTGGGGAAGTGCTGAGTCACTCTGCATAAAGTGCTGCCATAGTAACTATTTACCAGCTGGTTGGGAATGAGGAGCTTCTGAAAAACCTGAAATAAAAATCAGACAAGTTGCAGCTTGAAATGTATTAATATCTTTTAAAAAGATTTAACAGAATGGAACACTTTCTAAGTTTTTTAAAATATATATTAGTGTTACTTGGGGCAATCAGATTACATTGGACTATTGAATAGACATATAAAAGTATTCAAGCAAGAAATAAGAAACTGGTATTTCTTCTCTGATAGACTACTGTTATTGCACCTAATTGTGAGAGCAAGTCGGAGCCACTGTGGATTTATTTGTTTATTCACAGGGAGGTGCTATAGTGCAGATTGTCTACAACCCAGCCCTGGCTGTGAGGGAACACAGAGCAGAGGGTTCTTCTGGCCATAAGAAAGTTTGGGGTGAATTGGAAAACTTTAGTTTAGAGAGGGGTGTAAGCTCAGATTCCTTGGCCAGTCTTTTCTGATGTTGTCCTCTGCTCTGGCTATTAGGAAGATGCTGTTGGCCTGTGGTTGTGGCTTAAATTTCTTGCTGGCTGGAGGTATGCCCTCTGCAGGAGAGATGGCATAGTAGCAGTTCGGGCACTTCTGTGACTCATAACATTCTGGGTGGTTTCTTACTGTGGAAAATTTCAGCAGCAGCATGACAGGTGTCTGTCACCATGACACCTCCGAAGACAGAATCTCCATTACTGCCATCCCAGATGATGGACACTAAGTGAGAGAACTTAAACTGGCTGCTGTTGAGGTGTGAACAACTTCAGAAGATGGAGCAGCTGGACCTTTTGATGACCAATTGGGCAGAGTTTGCCTTGGGCTCTAGTGTACGGAGAAGCAGAAAGCTATCAAAGGTTTTAAAGTCAAGAATTAGAAAAAGGTTCATGAGAACTTCTCAGAGAGGCAGGAAATCTGTGGTAAAACACAGGAAGTCACTTGTCTTTTTTTACTCTGCATAGAGATTGGAGGAGCTGCTGCAGGAGATGAGGTCAGGAAAGCTCTTCTTTGCAGAGCATAGGCAGACACCTTGCAGCTCCCCAAGGCAAGGCCATGGAGGTCCAGGTGGTATTTTGTGTAGATGATCTTCATTCCTCCTACGTCAGATGGAGGAGAAGTGTTTTCAGGACTCATTGCGAAACTGTATGTGCAAATCTGTTTGCTTTAAACCTATTTAGTGGAGTTTGGGGTACTGATGCACTTCAACCAGTTTCTACTTGTCCCTCAGCTTCCCTAAGGAAGTATTTAAAAAGGTCCATCTCCTGAAAGACCAAGACACCCCATATTACTAGGACAACTTAATTTGTCCTATCAGTGAGCTTCAGTATTGTCACTTCTAGCTAACAGAGGTTTTCAGGATCCCAGAAGCAGGGCTCAGCAAATGACACCGGTGGTTCAGGAAGAAGTCTGGGCTTGCTTAGACACAGGGACTCTAGGATCTGGGTAGCCTGCAGATGAGACACACTAAGAGCCTTCCAACACAAAATTTGCTGCAGGAATGAAGGTAAAAAGTGGCAAAGAAACTGTTCTTCTAAGGAAGTTCTTCAAGAAAGAGAACGGTGTAGGAATAGGCTAGACAAAAGTTCTTAAGTAAAATATATTGTGCAATATTTAATCTATAATGTCTTTTACTCTTAAGTAAAATAGATTGCAGTAGATATGTCCTATTTTATGGCTGTTTGATTTGATTTTATGGCAGCAGGTGTAGCTGAAGTCACAATTGTTGTAGAGGCATTTACCGAGGGAACTGTAGTCTGAAGAATGAGATCCAGTTGTCTTTGGTTCCCAGCTCGCTTGTTAGCATGCTTGATAATGTTTTTTCTGCCTTGAGACCATGGATCTTGGAAGCCCAATAGCCCTGGAGTAAATTGGATGTGACAATTTTCTAACAGCTTTCAGAAGTGGGCAGTGGTGACACTAACACAAGTGACATCAGTTTTAGTCAGCTGCTGGTCCTCTGTATACAGGAAATTTTTTGAAGTCCTGTTCATAGTGAATCAGAGAGGAAACCACATTGTGAAAAACTGATTGCCATGAAGTGGAAATTCTTTATTTACATCAACTTCATTCTCACCTTTAAAAAACCCAAAGGCCTTTATCTTCAAAGGAAATGTGTGTCCTGGACAGCTGTAACTGTACCTGCACTAGTGCTAATTCCTGGTACAGGCAGGGAACTTTTTGGGGTATCTTGGTCCACGCTCATGAAGAGTTAATCAGCTGCATATCACAGCTCTGAGCAAGAGGTTCTGCCCGCTTTGTGGATCTGCCATGTCAGTCACTCAAAAGGCTGGAAAACAAAGACACTGTGTTTTCTGCCTCTTGCCACTCCAGTCCTGTTTACCCCACTGGCACTGTGATTGCCAGAGGGATGCAAGATGTGGTCTTGCCACTGGTGCAGCCCTTTTAAAGCCTTTTTTCTGCAAAGCCCTTCTTGTACTGTGGAGCTTGGAGATTAATTTTTCTACAGCCGGCTTCTCCAGGGGAGGATGGAATTGCTAAGAACGCAAATCTGCTATTCCGCCTCCATGTAGTTAGTATCACACACGCAGTTTGTCTCTCTCTTTTTTTTTTTAAGTAGCTGTTAACTGTATTTTAAGATGTTAAAACACCTAGAAGCAATGCCGATCTGCTGACGAAGCCGTTGGGTGTTTCAGCATCTGCTGCTCGGCGTTTTCAGGACCGCTCCCGTGCAGGTCGAGGTCCAGCAGCGATTTCATCGGCCAAAGGCGAAAAATAACAACCACCTCGGAGTAAAGTTTCTCTCCTTCCCCCCCCCCCCCCCCGCCCTCCCCAGCCGCTGATGCTCCTGACCCTCCCGAGGGAGAGGGATGCTCCCGCACCCCAGCCGGCATCCACCGCCCCTATTACGAAGGATGGCGAGAGGAGGAGGCTTGCTAAAAATACCGCCCTATGCTGCGGGAGCGTGCGGGACCCGGCGGGCCGGGCCGCTCGGGTGCGCGGGGAGCGCGCCCGGGTGCGCAGGGAGCGCGCAGGGAGCGCGCCCGGGTGCGCGGTGAACGCGCCGCAGTGCGCGGCTGCACCCGGCGGGCCGCGCCGCAGGGATGCTCGCCCCGCTCCTGGGCTCCGCGGGCTCCGGCTGGCTGCTGCTGGGTGAGTGCTTCCCCCAAAAAAAATACCCCAACCCCTTTCCTTCCCCCCTCCCGGGCTCCTCTCGCTGATTCCCAGTTCCCTTCCCCGCAGCGTGCGGGGAAATACCGGCCCGGAGCTCTCTGACACCAGCTCCGCTTTCCAGGCTTTTTCCCCCCACACCCCTCCCAGCTCCTCGACCCTCTCCCCTGTGCCGGAGTCAAGGGTATTTTCAAAGGTTTGGAAGGGAGAAGGCAGGCGGGAGCGCGCACTGGGTAGCAAAGATGGCAAGGGGATCCGGTGCTGCATGCGTGCGAGTCGGCCGCCGGCACAATGAGATGGTATCGCAAGGCGGTACGGCCAGCTCAGCTGAAAATGCATTACATAATTCCTCCCAAATCATCCTGCCGGTTGGGCCATCTTCGGCAAATTCGTGAAGGCGCTTTATTTGTAGGGGGGATGTGAAATAGGGCAGCGCGCTCGGACGCGCGGGTGTGCGTGCTTGTGCGTTACGGCTGTCGGGCAGGGGGTGACGGTGAATCCCATTGTTCCGTGGGCAGGAGGTAACGACCCAAAGTGTGTCCGGATTAGAAAATTATTCTAAGTCTGAAACGGGAGGTTCTCTGTAAGGTATTTAAAGGCTCGGCTCGACTTGATCTGCTGCACCGAGTCAAAATCAAGTCCTTTGGACCGGCGTGAAGTGTCTTTCCTAAGGAAAGGTAACGTTCAATGCCTGGGCTGTTTCCCCCTCTATCTGTCAAACAGCTTTCCTCTAGACAGGCAGACTTGCAAGGGGAAGAAGTACAAAGGGCAAATGATTTTAAAAGACAGCATCTTTGCACCATTAGGTAAATATTTGGGGGGAGGGTGGATTGCCAAGAATGGAAAACACTGTAATTATTTATGTTTATCTACTTGCTGTTATGTATATCTGCTTGCTATTTTTGATTATGAAAAGGGATGTTTCGCACTGAAAAAAATGGGAACCTAGTATCCCTGGCCTGAATTTTGTCTCTGAAAATATCCTGGTGGCTCCCATTAAAGTCAGTGGGCTTACAGCTGCTTATATCAGCAGCTTGAATCAGCTGCTTTTGAACTGTAGCAAAACTCAGGCAGTGCAAATGTGGCCCGGAGGGAATTACGTGGGTGAATCAGAAAGCAGGACTTGGCTCAGAGGCTGCAGGCAAGTGTTTGTTTCAGTATTTTGGGCCCCAAGGCCCCAGGGGCTGCTCTCGGCTCTGTTACTGGATGTACCAAGCTTGTTTATGACAACGGGAGGAGAACTGCGCCCGCTGGGAAGGGGTCTCCTGTGCGAGCACCCGCTCCGAGGCCTCCACGTCCACCCTGCGGTATTGATCCCTGTGCCTCCCGCCTCGGTGTTTACTCTGCTGCGTCCAAACACATCTCCCTCGCGCATCCAGCTATCCCGAAGTGTGTGTCCGTTCAGGCGCGGCTCTGACTCGTGGCCTCCCTTAACGCCATGCTCATCTTCTTTTAGCGTGGACCGTGACTTTAGCCCAACGTTTTGATCTACAGAATAGGCGCCCTGGGAAGAGAGATGTATTGTTATTGCCTTTTGCAGCGGCACTTTCGGGAGCGGCCGAGGTGGATATCGACACAGGTCACCTGTGGGACGTGGATCCCGCTGGAGAGGCGAGGGCCCTGCCTGACCTGGCAGCGTGGCACTTGCTCAGCCGTGTGCCCGCGGTTGCTGCTCTCACGCACGGTCTCGGTTTTCTGGTGGCCCCATCCCCTCAGACCCCGCTCCGTGCTGCAAAGGAGTCACGGTGGCGGTGCTGCTTTACTGAACAAGGGGCTCCTTGGCCATCACAGCCCAGCGCGGTGCTCTTGTTTGCTTTGAATTAATTTCTGGCATCGTTACAAAGGTTTTGACTAGTTGAGAACAGGTCTATAACGTTCACCTCAATGAAGCAGTGGTAGAAATCGGAGAGAGACAGAGCTAATTATTTCCTAACGTGCCATGGTCTGATGGATGCACAGAGTGATATAGTAAAATAAAACAAACAAGCCCAACAACAAATCCCCCTGGGGATTTGCACGTTGGGCTGGTTTGGTTGAAGCAGTACAAGGTTAGAGTTTACCCCTTGCTCCTCTCCCCCTTCAGAAAAAGTAGGAAGTCCCGGAGACTCCTCTGCTCTTCTCTTTCCCCCTCATTTCATGTGACTGCAGCCCCGTGAGTCCTGTCTTACAGCGAGGAAGAGGAGGGTTTGCTCTCCTGACTCCTGGCAGCTGCCTGGAGGCCCCGGCAGGGACCGGTGTGTGGAGGCACAAGAAGGGAATTCTGCCGTCACGGTGTCCCTTCTCCTCCCTGGCACCAGCACATCTCCAAATATTTCAGTGCATGTTTGCAGAGGAAGCGGGAGGTTCATCTGGTGTTGCAAGAGACTTCTACAGTCCCTCTTCTGAACCCGGCTCTCGCGCTGTGACACGGGAGTCCTTGATGATGCCCTGAAATTCAGGTCTCTGGATAAGAAATATTTCCTGCTGTGCTTTGTGTATGAAACAGAGCAGACGCCCAAGGCTGCTCAGACCAGCCCGTGGAGTGCTGGCTGCTGCACAAGAGGCAAAGCCTGCGTTATTTGATGAGGTATATTTAGTTGCTTTTATTCTCCATCCCTCTATTACTGCTCCATTTGAACAGTTGCTAGATACCATCAAAAGGAAAGAGTAAATGTGTTTGGATTTCCCTGCCTGCTTGCAGGGAAAGACAGCACATAGCAATTTTTCTCTGCTGCTCTGGACTAATCTAGACATTTATTTGATTCTTGTCTCCACGCTACTATGGATATTACAAATATATTCAAGTGATGAAAAAAGGAGAAAATCTTTGAAGACAGATGGTAAACTGAATTAACTGAATACCCACAGAAATAGGAAAGCTGACTTGGGAGAAGGCCAGGAACAAAGAAATACAACATTACATCAGTAAGAATATAATTGCCGTTGTTTTGACGTCACCAAACACTGCAGAGCACCACAGGGTTTAAACCTTTCCTCGTTATTACATTTATGAGAGCTCTTGGAGAGAAATGCCAGCGTCTTCCTCCATCACTGCACGGTTGCAACCGGCACCTGAATAACTTGTAGCTAACTAGAGGCAAGTCTGGGCGAGACTGAAGAAGCGATGGTAGGTAACACTACAGAGGCATTTACCTCTCGATAGATGTGCGGGCATGCAGGGCAGCTCTTTTCCCGTGGCTTTTTTCTTGGCTTTGCTAGATTATTTCTTCATGCAGACCCAAACAAAATTATCGACTTAATCACCCTCTTTCTGATCAGAAACAAACAGGAAAGAGGAGCATCTATTAATACAATTTTTTATTTTTAAGTGCTCTGCATGTGTTCTTTGGTGATGGATCAATACAAGTAATGAGTTTCTTCCATCACTGCTATTTATGTCTCTTGTGCTACGGGGCGAAGCCAAAGCCCCGCAGGTCCTTGGCACCGGGGTCCCTCTGTCCCTGCTGCAGGGCTGCGGGTGCCAGGAGCACGGGCAGCTCGGAGAAGAGCCACCCGCAGGGCTCCGCTCCTGCAGCTCTCCGGCCTTGGCCCCTCCGGACAAGATACCGGTGTCCAAACTGCTTCGGCCTCGCTCCTCCTCTCCCTCTGAACAGGAGGGCTTACAGCACTAGTGAACCCGGACACCCTCCTACCCTGGAAACCAGTCAAACACAGTGAAGTAAGGTATACCAGAGAGCACGTGGCTTTAAAATATGGATAAATATGTCTGAAATATATCTGTAAAATCCATGAAACCCCAGCAGGAGCCCTCGCGCTCCGTTCTGCACTTTCCTGTAGTTTGCTGTGAGCCATGCCTGCCTCTCCTGGGGCTTTTCTTCCCAGACATGCTGATTCAGAGTCTTTGCAAATCCTTTTTCGGAGACTCCGAGGAACTTAGCATTGATACCGTACAGCGTGGTATGAGTAAATGTTTCGCTGGGCTCGGATTGATTGCCATAGCGTGCTATCAGCGCTTATTGATGACAAGTCATTTACTGTGTCAAATCCTCCTTCCACCGTAAACATTGTCACGGAGCCTTCAAGGTGACCTGTGGCTGGTGGGGAGGCAGGCGAGGCCGAGGGGGAGGCGTTACCTGATTTTGCATCTTCCTTATGCTCTGTATATAGATAAAATTATACATATTTTATCATTCTGCTGGAGACTGTGCTATGGAAAACTTGGTGGCTGGTGGTGAGAAAGGGTAAGACACTGAGATGAGTGGGGATTTTTAGTCAGGAAAGGCTTTCAAAGCCACAGGGGTAGTTCAGCCCCCGGGCCATCCCCAGGACCCAGAGCTCGTCCCCACACTCCCTGCTGCAGCCATGCTTCGCCCACTCTTTCCTCACTGCTTGGGCTTTTACGAGCAGTGATGTAGCTACAACGTGTAGCAGATGGTTTGGAAAAGTATGGCTAAAAATGCAGCCCCTGCTCGGTGCGGGCTGAGTTCATGGCAGGCTTTGGCAAAACCCTGCAGTAATTCTCCCACAAAACCCAAATATTGCACTTGCTGTCCCAGAAGCTCCCTAGTTAGCCACACAAGGTGCTTTTCTGTCTTCCGTGCTGTGTGGTATACCACTCTCAAAAATGCGGAAAGAAGATAAAGCCAACTGCCTTGTCCCTGTCATCATCTTTTGCACCACAGGAAGAAATTGTCGCTTGTCAAAAAAAAAAAAGGTATCATTCAGTGGAAATCACCATCTCATTAGGAAACCCCCAATTAAGGGAGGAAAACTCTTTACATTTAGACCTGTGTGCTATGGTGTTGCAAGACTGCAGCTCACATTTCCATTTGCTCAACCATGTGGCTGCTGTGGTGGTGTAGGTACAATCTCAGAAACACCACATATAAACTAGAGTGAACAGTTTCCACTTCATTACTGCAAAATCAGTGTCAGATGGGTTGGCCTCAGCGAGGCCAAGGGGCTCCAGAGATACCTGGAGTTTGTTAATTGGCTTTGCTCGCTGAGGTCAACCATGTCACTTGGCCTCGGGAGCAGCGGTTCCTGTCCAACAGGAATGCTGCACCAGCAGTCAGATACCGGGTGATTCGGAAAAATAAAAACCACGGAGAAGGGTCTTTTTTCCACTATAGCCTGCGGCTGAGGTGGTTACCCATGTAAGCCCGTTGTGTAGTGGCCAAACTCCAAGACAGCCTTCACCACTCTCGCTCCTGAGGGTTTTGGCGATGGTAGGAAGGAGGGGAGCACCAGTCCCAAACCTGGGAACGGACACCCTGGTGCTCCATCAGGACACCTGGGGCTGTGCTTTAACCACAGATGAAGGACGGCCGCTTCAAGGCTATCAGCCTGATCGCAGTCACCGCAAAGCCTTCGTTTCTGCATCTTTGGGTCTGGAAGCTCAAGTGCCGGGGTGGCAGGGACCTGGTGTGGGGTGCCGCCTCGGCTGGCCCTTCCACAGAAGTGGGACCCTCCCTGCTTGTGAACACGCTTTCAGGTTGGAAAGTTGTTCTAGAAACTTTTGCTCTGAATTCTTCCAACTTTCAGCTTAGATTTGCTTATGACTAACATAGATCCTGCTTGTTCGGATGCCAGCGTGATGTCTCAGCCAAGCCATTTGTTTTCTTGTGATGTTTCCTTCCCGACCCACAGCCCAGCCTCCTCTCTGAGAACGTTGCCCACGTGGCAGCTTTCTGCCCCCGTCCTGCCTCTTCCCGGGGCTGGGGCCCCTCTCCAGCCTGGCAGCTTTTCCCTTGGGAAAGGATGGGTTTCTCCTGCTGTGGAGAGCACAGGCAGTAACGTGGCTGGGTGCAGAGGGCACCACGGCTCCCTTTGGGCCGCCGCTTGATCTGTCGTCGGATGGAAAGCGGCACAGCCTTCCTTTCCTGGGCTAAGCAAGCCAAGCTACTGCATTTGTCACAGCCAAGAAGACAAAGGGTCTAAGATGACCTTTCCTTCTCCCACCAGCCATTGGGAAATGGAGGCTGCGTTGCCCCCGTGCGCAAGCTAGAGCAGCCCCCAGGCTGCGCTGACCCACCTGTGCGGGTGATGGAGAGACGGAGGCTCAGGAACAGCCTCATCGGGGAAAGACGTGCAAGGGTGTCTGCACAGCCACACTCCCCTCCACCTCCAGAACAGCAAGCAACTCCTTTCCCAGGGCTACCAAATCCCTAAAATCAGCTCAATGAGGAATACAGACATTGCGGTGATCACCGGGGTGTCCCAGTCACTGCTAGATGGCACCAGCTGAGAGCCACAGCCGGGGTGTTTGCTAAACTGGGATTAATTTATTTTTTTTCTCTCCAAGGGCAAGTATGAGCTGGTCAGCACAGGAAACAGAACTGAAATTGCTAAGCTGATTTAACTTTTTTTTTTTCTTTGAAAGAGTATCTAGAAAAAGAGTCAATCATTCTGCTGTTGATTTAAATGAATTGGAAGTGATTTAAGCCAAACTTGTACTGAAATTGCAAAAGATGTGAATGATGCAGATTTAAATGTGGTTTCTGCAGGGAATAGTATTTCAGAAAGAACATTATTTAGAGCTTGTTTCAAGATTGTTTCTAATGG
Source organism: Astur gentilis (assembly GCF_929443795.1). Classification (NCBI taxonomy): domain Eukaryota; kingdom Metazoa; phylum Chordata; class Aves; order Accipitriformes; family Accipitridae; genus Astur; species Astur gentilis. The sequence continues at coordinate 20,936,955 of NC_064905.1, read as the reverse complement.
CAGAGAAAAAAGACAAATATATTTAATCCCGCATGAAATATTAAATGTACTTTACTTCATATGTCCAACACAGTTCAGTTTTAGGTAGACCCATTCTCCATAAGTCCAGATGACCTAAATCAGATTTTTTTTGTTCTTCCACAAAATGTTCCAATAACTCCTTCGAGCAGCCCACTTGCGAAAGGATACCTGAGCGATACCGCTGAACCTTTGAGACGAGATTGATTCCCACGGGGCTGCAGTTGCTGCGGGTCCATCCCCCTCCTGGCTCACCTGGTTTTATTCTGCCTGGAAAGGGTTTTTTTTGGTGGTGGTTTGGGGTTTTTTTGTGCTGGCTGAGGTCAGCCTTTGCCTGGCCAGGCAAATCCCCGCAGCTGAGAGGCTGCTGAGGGTGGTGTGATGCTCTGACCTGCCAACAACAATCCCGGGCTGTGTTTCCTTTCGGAAAAAGACATTTGCATATCCTCTATTCACTTTATTTGGTTAAATACATTTGAAAAGGCAAAAGCTCTGGGTCACTGAGACTGAAGAATGAGCTGTCTGAGGGCCTCCCCCCCACCTTAACTCTTTGAAACCTTGCTCCAGTGTCTGAGAGACGCACGTCTTAAAATAAATACCCAGAAAGGGGGATTTAAAGGCTGCTTTTGCAGCGGGGAAGGGGGCTGGAGATGGGAAAAAGCCTGCTAGCAAGGAGGCAGCAGAAAGGTGCCATGTACCTCTGAACTGAAAATTCGCTTACGTGCAGGCACAGACTTGGGGAGAATTTGCAAAACCTAGCACGGGCAGAAAGGTCTTCATGGGGACTTGAAAATATCTGTGAAAATGGGAGAGCAAAAGCAAGTTACAGCAGTGTCAGGCCCAGAAACATACTGCATGCTGCAGGGTGGGAAAATCAGAAAGTGGAACTGACTAGAAACAAAAATACAAATAACCTAATTGCTGCTTTAGTTAACAACAACAACAAAAACCAACCCAAGCAAACCCCAAACCCTAAAGCAACAGCAAAGATCCTGAAACATAACCCAAGTGTTTAAAAACATTCAAACAATGTAATCACTTGTTATTACTGTTAGAAGAAAGAAAGTTTCAGCGAAGTATTTAACGGACTGTTTAAGGACATCTCAAATCACAGCCCAACCACAGAGTTCTCAAAAAACCTTCCGTGAGATGATGCCAAGCCCCCATTTTCCCCTATTTTCTGGTGCAGCGCTAGGCCCTCGCTGCCGGCGGTACTGGAGCTGGGGTTGGCGTCTGTGGCTGGTGGGTGCCAGGAGGCAGAAAGGAGCCCCTTGGACCGGGGCAGGATTCGGCCCCTGCACCTCACTGCGCGCTGCACCCACCGTGCTCAGCTGCAAAATGGAGCCTGTGCTTCTGGGTGCCTGTAAACTGTTTTGAGGATGACAGCTGGGAAGAGATGCATAAGCAATAAAATCATCATCATGGGTTTATTTTTGTTCCTCTGCCATCCATTGGCATCCCTGCGGTGTAAGGAAATTGAGGGCTAGAGGGAGAGCAGGCAGAAACACTTGCCTGGTAGCCTCATATTAGTGTTCCTAATTATTGAGTTAATCCTCTATTCATACAGTATGCTTTCTTCCTGCTGCGCTTCGTAAGTGGTCAAAAATATATGCTGTATAGTCAATACAGGCATAATATCTGACCAGAAAACATAGAAAGAAAAAAGAGACTGCTAAAAAGAAACATGAGGGAGTAAAGTTCCCCCATCTGTTACATGACTTTCATTATTTTAATTAGTGGCTGTTTTTTATTTCTAGTCATGGTAGGATTTTCCATGGATAGGCCTTAAGGAATGTAGAGCTACTGTTGGCAGATTTCTGTTCAGTAACTGAAGCTATTGCCCTGGGTTATGGGACCGTCCTGAAAGATGAAGCAGCAGTTTTTATTGAGTTATCCTCAGAATTTGGAAGCACCGTGTGGGACTCTGGGCTGCGGAGCGATGAAAGCCCAGGAGCTCACAGGCCAGCTCTGAGACCGGCGTGATTTTGTGGTGGTACAGCTTTGGTTAGCTGCTCTGATGGCTCTGCATCCTCCTGGCAATAAGCATCACTCTGTTTAAAATTCAGCCTTAATCTGTGTTTCTCATGAATTTTAACTGTAAGCGTTAAAAGCACTGTGACTTACTGATACAACTTTTTTTTTTTTTTTTTTTTCCTGGACAGGTGGGGTCTCAGCCAAATCCCATAAAAGTCCTTTGAAGTCTTTCCATTGATTTTACTGGTAGCTGGATCTCACTGGGCTTTAGACTGAGCAGTAATCAGCACAAAAGGTGAAGTCTTCTTTCCTTTGTACTTGTAGAGTATGAACAACCCTGCTACTTAACACACTAAGGTGAGGGTCAGTTTTGGACAGCTTTCTACAGAAACCAAAGTCACCCGAGTCCTGGTTTGAGGCACAAAGGGCTTTGTAGCTCCTCTTGCCTTGGCCGGGTCCCGGGTGCTCAGCACCTCCGGGCTCGGCCCCGCCGGCCCTCAGCTTCACATTCTGCAGAGCACAGCTACTACAGCTGCAGGAGGCTCTCACACATACTTGAACTGCCCGCTGAGTTCCAGTGCCAGAGGCTCTTATTGCAAAACCCTGTTTATGGTGAACTGCTTGCTTTTCCTCAGCTGCATGTCCAAAAAAGGAGGTTGTCTTGCCGTAAAAAGCTCTCCCCATTACCCTGCTCTGCAAAGCACCTGGCAGAAAATGCCGGGGGATTGGGGAAGCTTTTATTCTGTGCCTTACTTAGAGTGTGCTTACATCTATCTTCCCGTAAGGTAGGAAGCCTAAATCCAGTTTCCTCCCTTTGTTCTCTCTCGTATTTCTCCTATGGTTGTTCCAGCAAGCGAGTCCTTATGCTCTATGTATGTGCAACGAAAGCAAGACAAGACGATGGGAATAACTGCTCAGGGAATTTACCAGGGAGGTAGAAGGGTCTGAAGCTTGTCCCGAAACACGTGCTTTACTGGAGCCCTCCGCCTTTGCTGAGGGTATATTGCCCACTGTGAGCTCCACGGAGCTAGGCAAGAGCATCCCTTAACAACAAGTGCTTGAAAGAAGACCTCTTCTAAATAAATGCAGCACAGTAACTTGGTTTTAATCCAATATTTATTTAAAGTCAGTATTCCCACATCCCCTCTGGAGCACTCCATCATGAACACAACTGTGTTGTATCCATGGGCTACAGGCACCCGAGGGTCCAGCCAGCCCAGGGCTGCTCACACACCTGAAGTATTTTCCTGACTACAGAGCTTCTGTCAAGCTGTGGCTCATAAGGAACAAAGGGGCAAGAATCTGAGCTGGTGAATATCGTTGGGGTCCCATTAAGCCAGCACTGTGATGCTGATTTACACCTGCAGACCATTTAGGCCAGTACTCCCTGCCCTACCCTGGCAATTTTATGAATTAAGCCTGATTGCAGAATATCCACATGTGAGCCAAACAAGTGATGTTTGACAAGCTTGCCTGAAATCTCATTAAAGATTCTCTCCATTCCTGAGTGTTAAGTGTTCTTTGAGAATTCTCCACTACGCACTCCAGGTGCTCAGTATCGCAAGTACAATTTAGGATGGGTCAGAAACTTTCTTAACTATGATAACAGTAAAAGTGTTCAGACAGCATCTCGCCCTCTGCTCCCCTCTTCTCTGCCAAGTGCATGTGGAGATCTAGCCTATATACAGTTTCAGGGAAAAAAGAAAGAGGTGAGGAAAACAGTAATTTCAGTGTTAACAAAGCCGGGTATCGATTCCTTGGGAGGGATAGACTCCTCAAGTGACTTGCTTGACTGCCACAATTCTAAGAAGGAGTAGCATAGTAAATAAGGTGGCGATACGGAGCGAGGGTCCTGGTGGGGCCCAGAGGAGTGGCCCACCCAGGGTTATCTTTGCTCAGAAGTGGGGAGTTGGAAGCAATCAGAGACTGTTAGCTTTCAGTTGAAAGGCATGTTCTTTTAGTTAGGGTAAACATCTTAGCCAGACCTCTCAAATCTTAAATGTTAATAATTTTTGCCACCACGAATTAATTGGAAAGTTTTTGTTTTGTTATTATCAGTGTAAATCAGCAAAACCTGGTTTTGGCTCAAATGCCAGGTTTTTTTAATTTGCTTTTAATATATGTAACAGCGTAGGGATGTTGTTGGCAATAGTTATTCTCTTGCTATTTTGTTGATTCAGATGATTTACATTTATTCTACTCAAGCTCTGAAGTCTCTCATTTAGCAGACTAGGACTGGCAATGCAGGCTTTCTCACCGTCAGAGACTTCATTTTATGCTGACTTTTCCCCAAAGGGAAAAAAAAAAAAAAAAGCCGTCTTTCATTTTAAACTGAGCATTTGCAGGAAGGCTTTGCAGTTTTACATCCAAAAGCCTTTCCTCGAGCCTGTTAGGAGCCGTAAAGCTTCCAGTACGACAAAGAGACGTGTCAAACCCATGCAATATTCAGCAGCAGAAGGGGCGAGCCTTGCCCATCTGCGAGAAATCGCAATAAGGCTCCCAGCGCCGGCAACTGGAGTCTCCAGTGCCTCAAGGGTTACACTGGAGCTCTGCTGCTGCTGTGCTAATACGGTTTAAGCTGATATTAGCCAAGCTTAACTTCTTTCAGCAGTTTGCAGATGGGAAGGGGGTGGGACGTCCCGGAGTCAGCAGTTCTTCAACAAGTCCAGGAAAATCAGCCCCGGCCATGAGCTGACTGCGCCGGGAGGGGGGACACCGGCTTCCCCTCCACCTGGTGAGTCCCTGGTGGGGTTTGGTTTTTTTCTTTTATTTATTATTATTCCTGAAATCTGGGTGAGGAGACGGGGTGGCTCCGGGCAGGACCCTGGGGGGGCTTCACCCAGCCCCGGGGTGAGCGCAGGGGGGCTCCGGGGTGCTGAGCAAAAAAACCCAAACGAGTCACCCCAAAAAAGGGGAGTGGGAGCTCCCTCTGTCCAGAGAGGGACCCCACGGGTGCCACTGCTGCGGGAAAAGGTGGTCTCGGCTGCGGTTTTGGGTGTCGCGACATGGGGAGAGCCGGCTGGCAGGACGGGGACGAAACACCAGCGCAACCAGAAAGGGTTTGTGGCTTTTGCAGTTTCCTGTTTTTTCAGATGTTTCGAACAGCACTGGGGGTTTGAAGCTCCAGCCCGGCTTTGGCTGGAGCTGACAGCGTTGCAGGAGGCCGGTCCCACGTGGGTTGGGGGGCTCCGGGGCTCTGGGTCCCCCCCGAGGTACCTGTGGGCTCAGTGGGGACAGCGGCTCTGGCCGCAGCCCGGCCACGCAGCGGGGACAAGGTCACTTAGATGCAGAGATGGAGGTTGGTTTCAGGGGCTGCCCCGGGAGGGCTCTGCCAATTTGGGCTTTATTCCCCCAAAGTCCCGGTCCCACGCGTCAGGGCTCGTTTGCGATAGCGGGAGCTCCGCAGAGAGCGGCAAACTCGTTTCGTTGTGGTTGACGCCCTGCCAGTTTCTAGGTTTGCTGTATATCGAGTTTCAACCGTGCAGACTCCAAGGTGGGCTCTTTGTGATGGACGCTGCTGCCCGTGGGATCTCCAAACGCCGGTGGCTGCCACGCGCCTTTGCCAAAGCTACACGGCGGTGGTAGGTGACAAGCGTTAAATGTACCGCACGACGCGGTTTCTAATCAAACGCTGTGGATTCACACCTCCTTATGTGCGTGCTCCATCCACGTGGGAAGAGCCTGCTGGCGCGTGGGCTGCAAAAGCTGGCGGGGTGTACCCTGGTGTTAGGGACAGAACGTGGAAACCTTATCTGTGGGCATGCAGTACGCGCTCGGGACGTCGAGCGCGGTTTCTTGCTTGCCGTGTCGCATTAGTGCGTGCCAGTCCCTGGTGCGTCCCATCCTTTGGCATGCTGGGGACAGGTCGGGTTGGGGATGCGAAGAGGATGCTTTCAGGGCTTTCAGAGAGGGTCCTGGAGGGTGGAGAGTCCCTGCTTGTTCCTGGAGGTGTACAGCGTGGCAGGTCGGGCATGGCCACCGGTACAGCTGCGGGGCCTCTTCGAAAAACCTGCAGAAACCGAACGTGGTTATTTGCTGTTTTCCAGCACGGTGAGAGCGGTCCCTAACGCGGTGACTGTTTCTGCAGTAATCAGCCTTTCTACTGGCTCCACGTGCGAGAGGCAAACTCAGAGTTATGTTCCTTTAAAAGCACGGTGATGTTCTCGCGCGCAGAAAATATGCGGCGATTATTTTGAGAAGCTCTGGCTGTTTGCGGGCACCGTGTGTCGGTGATGACCAAAGGCCGCTGGCGTGGAGCCCGGGCAGGCAGAGGGCACGGCGGGAGCCGGCAGCTCCGTGCAGCGGGTGAAGCCGAACTGCCCGTCCCGCTGCCCGTCCCGCTGCCCGTCCCGCTGCCCGTCCCGCTGCCTTCCGTCAACCTGCAGCGGGAGGAGGGAGTTGCTTTCCTTCAGGTCTTTTGGCACATAACCTGCCGCGTTCGTAACCCTTATTTTCTTGCCCCTTATTGCACTGCGAGGTTGCCAAATAAGCCTCGAGCAACTTTCAAAGCCTTTTTCGGCTGCTAGGTTGTTTTGGGATAAAGCCTGGGCTGGATTCAGGCAGTCGTGTTGGATGTGCGCAGGGTCTGGATAAAACTCTGCTCTCTCCACGTGTGCTTAAACCTTTGGGGTCCCCTCGCTCCGTCCCATCTGTGCCGACAGGGTCCTTCAGAAAAGTGCTACAGCTTGCAGGGCGTTTGATTGGTAATTAACCTGGCCTAAATATAGACAGCTTACTGTAAGTGAGGGATACAACTATATTTATTATAGTTAGATCATGACGTGACTGTTAGGTTTTTTTTAAGCTCCCATTTTTGGTGTCATTTTCTGGTTTTGGATTCCAGCATGACAGTCACAACACCGTCTTCATGGGCGCGTGTTTGACGCACAGCAGGCAGAGGGCCTTTTGGTCCCCTCGTTCTTCGTGTGGCTCTGCTTTTACCGTGGTGGCAGGTCAGCAAGTTTTGGAGCTCTTCAAGCTGTAGTCTTGGCTTAAAGAGAATTGTTCCTTATAACAAAGACAGTGCTTAGCTATTATATGGTACAAGCTAGCAGGTCTTGGCCTCGGTCTATGTCTTTTGCAGCAGCAGATGAGAATCTGCGGTGTGATACTGCATGGGCAGCCTCCTGCAGACAGCAAGGCGCCTGATTTCCAGGATCTTCACGGCCGGAGGCAATGCCAGCTGCAGTTCAGCCTGCTTAGCCCTGCTGCAAACACTTTCTACATAACTATTGATATTACAGATGGCAACACAAAACTGAAATTTGACCAAGTAAGAGTTTCAGTCCGGTCTGAGGTGTCAGCAAAACAACACAGGCTAACGCGTGGCTGGGAGGTGGTGTACAAAATATTCCTGTTCTTTCCTATCCTCTGCAGGACTAGCTTTGGGCATTCCATTGCATCTTAAGCGTTATGGGAGGTCTTCTGTTATAAGCTTGTTTAGGTTTCTGCGTCAGTTTGGATGATGCATTCCCAGGGCTGCCATGCTTGCCTGAATGTAAAGCGATGGCCATGCAGAATGCTCAGTGTTTTTCGGAAACTACTTTATTCTGGTACTGCCGCCAAAAGAAACAGCAGCAATAAACCCCCAAAAGTTTGCAGCTGGATCAGTTCCCCTGCGCCATTCCCTGGGCTGCTGCACAAATATTTGTGCTGGCGCCTGGGAAAGGCAGGGTGGGAGTGGGAAAGGCAGGGTGGGAATGGAAAAGGCAGAGTGGGAGTGGGAATGACACCAGGGGCAGGAGCAGGAAGGAGGGCTCCTTGCACCGGCAGGATTTGTTACCCCATCCAGCCACGACATCCTGGGATGTCGTGGGGCATCACAGCCTGCGTGGGCTCAGCTGTGGTCTGCTCCTGGCAGGGGAGGAGGTGGGTTTGTGGGGGGTCAGGGAACTGCCCTGCTCCCACCGGCCGCGGCCAGGTAAAGCGCAGGGTGGCCCCTGCGACCAGCCCCTGCGACCACACGCTGCAATTTCGCATTAAACAAAGCCACCCTGATCCGTGCTGCTGCCAGGGTCTCCAGCTGCCCTCTCTGCATCCACGCTTCTGGCTCCGTCATGGCACCGGTGCTTATGATGCCCCCAGGCATGGATTTGGTTGGAAGCTATCCATTTTTTCCTGTTACTTTTGCAGGACAATTAGTTTAGTGCCGGCTCAGTTGCCTGCTCTGGCCAACAGCCTTGCACCCCAGGGTGGGCATAAGGCAGAAGGGGGCAGCGGCCGGTGGGGGGGACCCCCGTGGCCCCATCCAGCAGCGGCATGAGTTTGGGTCACCCCATGCCGCCATGCAAACAGCAAGCAGAAATCAAACCTGCTGCAGTATGTGCACGCAGTGGGAGAGCAACCAGGGCCAGCTCCTGCCTTCTGGTGTCCCTTCAACCTCCCCCCCCCCCGTGTCACTGCAGCCGGTCTCGCACATACTGACCACGCAGACGTGGCCAAGGGCAGGGTGTGAACGGTCACGGGGAGCCGAGCCGGGCTGGGAACCGGCAGCGTAAGGACCTGCCTGCGTGCCTGTCCTTGCCTGGTGGCGACCTGCAGAGCCAGCCCAAAACAGCCACGGCAACGCTTGCTCGTGTACCTGCTTATTCCCTGCCTGGGAGTGCAAGAGTAGAAAATTTCACCCCAAATCTCTTTTCCTCCACCCAGCCCTGGGTTACCGGGGGCTTTGCAGACTGAGATGGCCACAGAGGGCTTGGGTCTGGTGTGTTCAGGTGGGGAGACTGAAAATGAGCCCTGCAGCGAGCTGCGGGGGGGGGGTTCCATCCCACCTGGGCACGTTGAAAGGCAGTGTGTAGTTAGCAGGGGTACGGAAAGCGATCCCCAAGGGCTCTGGGTAGCCTCTGGGTTGGGGCTGGGAGTGCAGCTGCGGTCGAGGCTGAGGCAAGCGGCACTATGGCAAATCGCAGCCTCCGCTGAGCAACGAAAGGTGTGCCTTTCATCAAAGAAAGGAAGGAAAAAAAGAAACCGGAACAATGAAAGGGGAATTAGCAAGGTCCGTAGCTGAACTTCCCCGGCCCGTTGGGTGCTGTGGTTGGACACCCCTTCCTTCCCCCGCCGCAGCCGGCTGGTGGTCCCTGCGCCTCTGCATTCGCCAGCACTGACCCTCCTGCAAAAACTTCACGCTAGTGAGGTTCTTAGCAGGACCACGGCCTCTACAGACAGTGCTAAGGCTTGTTTAAATTCAATCAATATTTGAAGGCAAATGTCAAAGGTTTGCCTGGCAATAAGCCATCAAGTTCTTCGCAGAGCACCTTCGTCTTTCCGCTTTGCAAACCTGGCTGTCGCGGGTGCAGCTGCCTTCTCCCTCTCCATTCAGCGCTTCTCTTTGTACTCTGCCCCAGATAACTATTTTTATGCAATTATTTAAGCTGTTTGTTTGCTGCCTGTCACGCGGCATTCAAGAACTGTATAGTATATGGGACAATCAACCATCAATGTGTCATTGTGTGTGTGTCCCCAAACCCAACCCCAAGAAAACCCCAACAAAACCCCTTCTTCACAAGAACGGAGACTTACAGACGATTGTGGGTACGTCTGGGAAGCGGGAAGGTTTGCAGACGCTCTGCAAGCAGCTTCCAGAACCGAACCCCAGCCCTGGCGAGAGCAGCACCGCGGTGCAACGCAGAGACAGAAACCAGCCCCGCTTTAACGATGCCTGCAGGGCACGGCGCTTAAATATGAGCCCCAGCAAACATGCACAGGATTCACTGGCACCTGTAAACTTTGCCATAAGGCCGAGGGGCAAATTTTCTCCGGCTTCAGTCACCTCCATGGGTTGCTCCCATGGCCCACGCTGCCTGCAAGCTAAGGAAGTATGCTGCGGTTTCCCCAGATGAAACTTTGCAGCCCCTGAGCTGGTTTTGGCTGTGTGAGCGGTCCCCATAGAGCTGCAGGCAGAAGACCAAAGAGTCAGAAAACCACACGGCTCGGGGGGTTTGCTTTTTCTTCTGGCTGGGTTACGACTTAGCTTGGAGGAATCGCCTGAGCGTGCTTTGGGCAAGCTCGCAGCAGCCACGCTGGCACGAGGGGGATGTGCTGAGGAGGACAGCGGGTGCAAAAATATCCCAGCTGGATTTTGCCATCTGAACTTCACCCTCTACAACCACAGGCTGGGGTTTTTAGCCTGGTCAATGAAACCTTGTGACTCTGGTTCACGTGCTGGCGCTGGGTAACATTTTAAGGACGTTTCAGCAGTTAGAGGAGCTTTTTCATCACCGTGCCTTAGGCAGTTGATAGACTTCAGAGGCAACAGAGCTCCGAGCTGTTGAGTTTTTCCCTTCGGGTAGGGAACTTAAAATACTTGCACAGGCATCCTAATGCTTCGTTATCCAGACGAGGGACAGATTTGGACCAGGATCCCACTCTCAGCTTTCCTGTACAGGAGTCACGGTGGCTTCAGAGTACTGCTGTGCTGATCCGCTCAAGGGTGCGAAAGGTATTTTTAGGTTGGTTCACACCTGTGAGCTGGGCCTGAGCGTGGTGAGGAGGTGTGGAACTGGAGGATGAAGCTTTCCGTGGGGGTCCGGCAGCAGCGGCTCAATAGGTGGACCTGATGCAGAGGGATGAGGATGAGCTGTCGGCGTGGTCCCGGGCACGGAGCGTTTCCAGCCAGCTGGGTAGTGGATTTTGCTGTCTGAAACATTAGAAGTGTGTAAAGTAAGATCTCCGCACAGTCGCTGAATTATTTATTGAATAATTTCTCTTGGCAAGGGGACTGGTATGCTGTAGATATTTTAGATACTTTAAATACCTCTATTTATGTGCAATTACTGTGCTCTTTCTGTAAAATTGGACTTTCAGGACATTGAGCTCCTTGTTAGCATTTTCCCCTTTTTAGTGGATGCTTGCAAAGATCTTGTGTCTTGCAAATGCGTTTCCTTGCAAATCCATTTCTCGGCAGCGCGGAGGGGAGGCCAGCGCCGCTCCTCCGGGTTGCTTGGAGATTCCCATCCTTTGTCTGCTCCCTGCCTTTGGCGTTGGGGTGGCGAGGAGGAGGAGGAGGCTGGTGGGTCAGCGGGGACCCTGTGCCCAGCGCTGGGCTCTGCCACCGCCTCCGTCCCCGGGAGCCGCAGCGGAGCGCGGTGCTGAGCAGGAGCCCGTGCTGTTCACACACCAGATGCTCGGCGAGAAGGAGTTTTTTCAGGAGTGTGAGATGTCTCTGCGATAATGCTAGTGGCACAAGTGGTAACTATCAGTCACGCAGAGCAGGGGGAAAATTTAATTTTTTTTTTTATATATATATGTGCACACACACAGAGAAACATATACATCCACATCTGCAGATAATTGCATGTCTATATATATGTACATATAATAGTACCCAATCCTTTGGCAGCCTTTTCTCTGAGACAATTTTTCTGCACCAGACTGAAACTGCCTGCCTCTCCAGAAAAAAAAAAAAAAGAAAACAAAAAAAACCCAGCTTGCATCACTCGGCCAAGTTCATACCACAGCCCCAGCCATGTGCTGAACCGGTCCCTTTCATTCATCCCTGTCCTCTCCCTGCTCCGCTCAGTAACCAGAGGTCATGCGAAAGCATTGCCGGCTTCCTCGCCATGAAGTTTATTTGCCTTATTCCTCTCCAGCAGATCAAAGAGGCTTGACCCGGATGGAAAGCCCTTTTCCGTGGCAGATAACTCCGCTTTGCTGACTGGGGAGGGACGGCACTGGGGGGGTGAGTGGGAAGGCAGTGGCACAGGGATGGTCCCTGATGGCATCACATCTGCTTCCCATGCCCCAGACACCCAGTCCGGGGTGCGCTGAGCCCCCAGACAGCTCCGCTGGCACGAAAGCAATTCGAGCTAAAGAGGCTTATGTACCATTGAAACCCTGTTCTTTAATAGTCTTGTTGGCATAAGGCCAGTTTAACAGATTGGACCGGCCTGATTCCCAAAGGAAAGGGAGAAGGATGTTTTTCATTAGTAAAAATGAAATATAAAAATTAGAAACTGTTTTTATTACATTTGTTGCTCATTGGGTGCTTCTCCAGCGTCCACTCTCCGGAGAGATGCCACAGCCTCGCAGGTGTTGTGTGCCTCCCCTCCCTTGTTCGCTATCCGTGCAAATAGATGTCCAACAGCAAATCCGTGTTCTGCATCCGTTGCCTCTCACACCTCCTTATGCTGTCCGAGTCCTGGCAGAATAATCCCCCCCAAAAAGCAATTTTATCTCTAAACTGGTTCCTTTTTCTTTTTTTTTCTTTTCTTTTCTTCCCAGTTATGACTTCCTGAGTTACAGTGGAACCATAGTCAATGAGGACAATAATGCCTTTGCTTTGATTCTTAAATCACATATACAATTATGCCTTGAACCTGCAAAGAACTGCGTCATCTAAGTAAAACACAATAATTGTGGCTTATATATTGTTGCACTTGGGGGTCAATTACTTCACTCACAGTGGGTGAAATTAAGCACCTGCAAGAGTTTGTTTTGGTCTGGCTTTGGTGGGTCGGGGGCATTTTTTTTTTTAATGGACACAGTTTTGATGAAAATATACTGTCCCAAAATCAAAGTAGTGATACATCGCACGGAAGCCATGGCAGTTCGCTTCAGTGTGACCTGACTGAAGGTGAGAGACATTAAATGGGGAAAAGGGCTATAGTGAAACATGTCACTTTATAGGAGGAAAAGCAGGTAAAGTTTAGGGAAGTTTTAAATAGTATTAGCCTCGGCTTGGCCGATAATCCCAATAATTGCTGAATCCTGAGTAGTTACAGCTGATTAATCCTTGCAGAGTACAGAGGGTCCCTGTATACGCAGCTAAGTGAGCGTGAGATGGGTCAGGGCTGTGGGGTCGCCGGTGCCCGAGCTGCTCGCCGAGGGGTGTGGGCCAAGTAACGAAATAATATATTTCGGGTCACTATTGCGGTGACATGTTTATACCACAATTACACGTGTAGGACAGAAGTGGTTAGGAGTCCTGCAAAAGTATGTGAGCCAAGGATCGCTTGTCTTCTGCTGCATTTCGGGGCTGTTTCTGGGTTTCTGCACATTGACTCTTTCATAGTTTCAGATACTTTTGGTGCTCCTATTTTCCCCTTTAAGTTTGTCACCCCCTTTGCTCTTTCTCAAGCAGTCTGTAAGGCTGGCAGGTTGTCTGGCTTCCTGTCTCATGGCAGTGCAACTCTTCTGTAGGGTTTTCGGTAGCTATCTATAATGACCAGTAAGTATCTGATGGCATTTCCTCTCTGTGATTAACGCTGTTGAGCTGGCTTTGTGCCTGCTATAAAGTGTGGCGTTACCATTTCCATAAACCCTCTAGTGTAAAACTATTAAAGGGGAGAATAAAATTGACCTAATCTCAAACTAGCTGAAAATAGAAAGGTGGCCAGGTGCCCTGAGCTTCCCAAATTTCTCCTCTTTAATTAAACAAATGAGAGAAAATCTGCAGGTTCGGAAGAAACTGGGTATTGCATTTGTGGCTGAAGCACAACAAAGGCTGGACTTCAGTTTTTGTAGTCAGAGATCTCATTAGATCACTTGTTCTCATAAAAATCTTTTGCATCTCTGCCTATGCAAGTGTGAGACCGATCTGCTGCGGAACGGCCAGTGTCCCCCCTCCTTGGCCAAGCCCAACCACAACCCAGACGGGCCTTAGGCTGGGAACTGAACGTTCATCCAACTCCTCATCTTCTGTGCCCATACAAGAAAAAATTGCGGAGGTGCATGGCAGAGGCTGGCTTGGCATCGTCTCTGGTTTTAATTACAGCAGTGATTAGGAATTCATAGCCTGTGGTCTCCTAAGAGCTGCTGCCCTGGCCAAGTTAGAGAAAGTCAGAGGTACCTGAGCCGCATTTAATGACAGCAGCTCCTCCCAGGATTGCTGTCCCACTGTGTGTTTGCATGAAGCTTGGAAAAAGGGGGCGGGGGGGGGGGGGGGGGGGGGAAAAAAATTTGTACTCTGCAAGCAATACACAAAATCCCCAAATGCCTTCTGCCTGCATGGTTACAGCAGGTTCTGCGCACACATTTTCAGAAACATGTTAATCGTTGCAATAGCTTTCGTTTAAATTAGCAAATGGGTTCGGTGATGCAGTCCGACTAATACCTGCCAGTTGTATGTGTCCTTGTGAATTCTGCTGCTCCCTTACCCTCTGTAAATGGAGCCACTCACGTAGTGACAGAGTCACAAGATGATTTGAACCCTTATCTCAAAGTCACCCGAACCTTGTGTATGGAGTACTGCGGGTGTGGTTTTCTTCGGCAGGGGAAGGTAAGGGAGAATGGTCCAACTTTGCTGGGCGCTTCCTTGAGCAAACCTTCTGTCCCTGACCCTGCTTCAGGAAAGCAGCTACAAATCTCAGAGCCTGGGGTCTGCAGAGCTGAACGTGAGAAAACACAGCTTTGAGAGTTCAAAGAGCTCATACTGTTTCACTTGAGTGAAATCCCTCTAAATCTGCCTCTCTGGATTGAGATGTTTTAGATCCTGTAAATTCTGTTTCCTCAGTGAAATGAGTGAGCAGCCGGTGCCGTAGCCAAGGACACGGATCTGTGGCGAGCGCCGGCTGACAGGGATATTCCTCTCGCTGCAGCTCGCACGGAGAGAAGCTGTGGGTCTGCAGGCTCTGAGCCATCGGGTGTCTGCTGGCTGCATTTTGGAGTTCCCCACTGCAAACAGTTAATTCTCTCAGACATACTGAAAAGCTGCTTATTTGATTTTGGTTTAGGGCTACGAAGTCAAGTGTAAATAGCCTTTTTTTTTTCCGCTTGAATATAGGGATAGTAATTAGATGCTTTGCCCAGTTTCCAAGAGAAAATGAATCACCCGCCTCTTCCCTACCCCGCTGTGAATGCAGGGTGGGCAGGAAGAAAAAGGCATCTCAAAAGGAGTTCTCCTTCCCAAGCAGGCGCCCGGGTGCTGACGTAATGGTAGGAAGGATGTGATTGCATGGATGCACAGAACGGGTAAAATTTTAATTGCATTATGCATACACCAGTAGTTCGAGGCTGTTCCCACACTGGTTTATGTCACTAAAACTCCATTGACTATACTGGAGTTACAGAATCGCTTCCAGCAGGAAAAGATCAAAACCAAGTGGCACAATAGTGCCATTTGTAACTAAAAAAATAAATAAATAAGCATTGTCCCTGTGGTGGTTGCCTGCTAACAAAGGCTGGTCAGTGAGTCAAAGCCCAGTGTCTCTCGTGGCTACCCAAAACTGGTCGCAGAAGCCCTGTTCACCCCAAACTTTGGCCATGGGAGGTTTCGGGCGTACCGGCCATCTCGGGCAGCCCCAGACTCTCGCCCGTGGCTGTTCCCTCCTAACACCTCACCAGCACTTCTTCCTCTCTCGGAACCGCTTCCTTCTGCTCCCCCTTGCATAGCTGTTTCTCTTTTCTCTGCCATGGGAATACTTTAGAAATCCAGCGGTAATGTGAAGTCCCGTTTGGAGTAAATGGAAATGTCGGTGTTTCCATGTGCCATGTGCACGGGTGCCGCGCTCTGCTCGGCCGCTTGCTCGCGGGGAGCACGCACGGCAGCAGGGCGGTGGATTCGCCTCAGGTAACAGAAATGGGGCAAAAGCGCTGGAGAAAGGGTGCGGGGAGAATCCTGCTGCTGCTCCTGAGACTGAGGTGATGGCAGCGGCTGCTCGCGGTTTGCTCTGGGGTGTGACACTGTCTTGCTGATGGGAACGCCAGCCCTGCTGTGCTGGCATTTTTTTTTTTTTTTAATTATTTATTTTCCTGGTCACACGAGAAATATATTCACAGAGCATGTGACCGTGAGGTGCTCACCCGCTCAGCTCGACTTGTCGGAGCAGGCTGAGATCCAGGCAGCCCTGAGCCCTGTTTCTGCAGGCGAGGGAGAAACAGCTTCTCCTGGGGTAAGAGGGTGCCGGGGTGTTTCTCCCGTCTGGACCGCGCTGCTCCTCCCAAACACACCTGGGCCCCTTTCCTGGCCACCTTCCCAAGGCAGGTTTTCTGCCCTGAGCAGATCAAGTATGGGCTCATCCTGAATCACTTTGGGATGCAAAAATCAAGATTAACTGTTGCAAAAGGCAAGCCGGATGAACTTTGCAGTGCAAAAAATCAAATATGATTGGAAATGGGGATCAGTGACTGAAGTTACAGGTCTTGGGTAGAATAAGAGGATCCAAAGGTGCTGGGAACTTCACTTGACTGGGTAAGTTCACTTTTAAGAACAGGATCTTGTGCTCAACGTATATGTTTAGTCTTCATTGACTTTAGATTGCTAAGTGAAAGTAGGAAAACATAAGCAGATGAGTTTGTGAACCTTCTCCTTACCACACTAGCACTTCTACCCAACTCTCCCAGGGATCTCAGCACACTTGTTGCATTTGGGCAGAAAACTAAGTGCATTTCTGCTTTCAAGTGTATTTTCTGATATTATTTCCCATTGCTGACATTTCCATTACTGTGGCATCCTCTGAGATGCCCTGCAGTGTACTTAAAATGACTCACTAACAAGAAGTACTTACTTTTTTTTTATTTAATCATAAAGGAACTAAAAATCCTTGCAGTCTTTGTGGTCCCAGGAATCTCTAAGCTCACCGTGGAAATGTGCTGACGTCCCTGGGCCATCAGCTTCCCTTCAGCAGGGAAAAGTGAATTTCTATCTTCCAGTCATACTTATTTATGATGTGGTTATGAATGAAGGATTTGGGGACTTGTTCCAGGGATGTGATCTGCTGCGTGACAAAAACTTCAGGTTGGTGGGAAATAGTGGCTCAAGTAGGAATCTAGCAGAAGGCAGCAGAATGTGGCACAAGTGGTCAGAAACAATAAAAGTACCATGAGCAGTTGATTGAGAGGAATGTTCTGATTTTTCCCCTGGGAGCAGATGGAGTGGGTGCAATTTAAATAGTTTCCCCGTAGGTCTTGTGTAACTTTGCCTGCTGCAACACGTTTTACCTCACTGCAGCGGCAGATGCTGCCAACAGCACCCTGCTCGTGGTGCTTGATGGTCCATAGTGTCCCTGCCACCGCCCCGCTAAGGGGAACGTGCTCCATGCAAACCCAAGGAGCACCGTGCCCATCACTTTGCTCAAGCCAAATACCTTCCAGCAATTAGAAGTGAGTCTTAATTCTGTATTAAAGCATCGTATCTTTTTGGCAGGTTAAAAGCGTGGTTTTGATGTCTCTAGAGCAAATTTTCAAAATCCAGGTACTGACATAAATGACACCTGACACATGTCAGAGGGATGCAAAGTCAGTAGAGGTGTAATCATACTTTCTTCATTATCTGCATTATAAAAGAAATAGTTTTACTCGCATATTGTGTAGGGTCTGGCTTCCAACGCTTGTTTGTTTTATCGCAACCCTGACTCTCACGATCCTTTTGCCAGTGTTACCGTCTCCAGGTGTCCGTGGATGCCCTGTACCCAGACAGACGTACAGAAAGCCCTGGCCCCGGGGCTCCCCAGGCGTTACCCGCAGCCGAGCAGGGCAGAAGCACGTGGCTGCGGCCAAGCATCCCCCGTGGCAGCGCTGCCGCTGCTTCGCTCTTCCCACGAGCACCTTCCCAGCTTTCCGCTTTGGGCTTGGCAGCACAGGTGGATACAAAACCCTGCTCACAGGCTGATGTCGAGGGAGTCATTCTCAAGATTTCGGTGTAACCAGCAGCCGTGGCAAATTGGGCGACTACCTTTGGTGGGACAGGCTGTGTTTCTGGGAGCAGACAGTTTTAAGTGGGACTTGCTGAAATGCTTTTGCACAAATAGCTAATTCATCAGTAAATGAATAGCTCCCTTGCTGAGCTTTCCCACTTTTTGTAGTTTGCTAGTAAAAGCGTGTCTGGCAAGCTGCTTTTCACAGCCTCAAGGGAGGAGAGATCAGCACTCCATCTCGGCTCATCCTAACATCATCGCAGCCACGTAGCCAGTATTTTATCAGTTGTAGAGGTTTCTGGAAAGATGCTCGAAGCTCAGGAGAAAATTACCCCATAGGTGGGTATTGCCCAGTAACATCGTCTGGATGCTGTTTCATTTGCTGTGATCATTGCAACCGTTCTTGGAGGGGCTGGTTTTGGTCCCAGAGGGTTTGCACAGTCGGGAACTCTTGGGGAAGCAGAGGTGGCTGCGGGATGCTGGGCTGGCACCAGGGTGCAGCATCTGGCCCAAGGAATGACTGGGCCAGAGCCCACAGGAGGGAGATGGCCCCGAACACGGGCTCTGTGTCACCGCCACCGTTCCCTGCCGCCCCCCGCCACGTTGTGGCCTGACAATGGGTGAGGTTAATTGTTCGCTGTGGTTTTTTTGCTGGTATAAACTTAAAAACCTCCTCCAGAGCCTTGTGCGAGGGGTGCCCCTCTGCTTGCAGGCTGGCCTGCGCCAGCCTCCACAGCTCGTTCGGCACAAATAGGGGAAAAGGCTGCGAGGGGGTAGTCCTGACCTTTGGTGAAACCCAGACGCTGTTCCCAGGAGGAAAAAAGCTGGTTAGTGTTAACGTCAGTGGTGCCATTGTGCGGGAATTCCTGCCCCCCCCCCCAATGGGACCAATGCCCCCCCGTTAATCACTCAGTAGCTCCACAAGCTGGAGCAAGGCCAGAGGGTGAGAGGAAAGGGGTTGCCTGGGCTCCTGCGGTGGAAAAGCTTTTTTCTTTAAGGTCTTGACTGCTGGTAAAGGCATAAATAGAGCTGTGGGGTTTAACAGGAAACCTTAACTGTTTGGATTCCCTCCTCCGCAGCATCCCTTGCGGGGCTGCCCGTTATTGCAGACTCCCTGGCGGGGAGTTGATACTGGGCCGTTACTGTAAATACGAGTTATTTAAAATGCTTCTTGTGTGCTCAACGGCCAAACCCTGAGGACAGCCTCACCTCGTACCCCAGGAGCAGGGTGCCCGGCTCCTCTCTCTGGTGGCTGTTTCTGCAAAAGAGAAAAGTAAGGCAGGCTGCAGTGGCTGTGTTTGGAAAGGTGCCCGCTCAGCTGCTTGCCCTCTGCTTTCCCAGCGAGTAGCTCTCACTCCGTGAATCCAACACAAGCTAGACCGTACGGCAGAGAGCTGCCTTCCCTGCACCCGCAGCAAAGTGATGCCGGCAGGTATAAAGGGAATGAGCTGGGGACGGCAGAGCGTTACCGTCCTCGGTCATAAAACTTGTCCCATCGCCTGTCTACTCTGTGCGCAGCCGTCTTTATAGAAAAGGAGAAAAGGTTTTCTCTTTGCTTTTCGTTTCGGTGCTCTCAGAGCAGCGTGGGGGGGTCCCCAGCAGCCCCACTGTGTCCGAGGAGCCGAGGCTCCAGCCCTTCTCTTCTCGTGCCAGGACTGCACCCCGCGGGACTGCCCGCTGGGGAATGCCCTGGCATTTCTCCCTCCCGGCAGCCACCCGTCTCCCCCCGGAGCACCCAGAAGCGTTGCGTCCAGTGGGGCTGCAGGGTGGGGACCCCGCGGTGGCGTGCGCTCAGCCTGATACCCCCGCGCTCCCTTATCCCCATTCCGCAGTCGCTTGTCGTTTCTTCCAGGAAACTTCTAAGCGATGAAACGAAACTTTCCGTGGCTCGAATCGCCTATAATTTATCCCGATGCAAATCGTAAGGAACTCGAAGTTGAGAACGTGAAGCTGGCATAAAGGCAGAAAGCGGTCTTTCGGAGCGTGCCCGCGCGGCGTTTTGCGCACAGAGGCACGCTGGCTTTGCCCCGCTCCCCGTGAGCCGAGGGCTTGTGGCCGGAGCTGGCATCGTTCTGCCTGACCCTGCGGGGGGCCGTGGCCACCACGCAGCCCCCGTCCTGCTGGGGGAAGGCAGAGCAAGCTCCTGGCAGCCCTGAGGGTACAGTCGTAAGCTGGAGCCCAGAGCTTGTGGCAGCATCTGTCTGCTACAGATAACGGCAGCTCCATCGCCCGATGTACGTTTGTGCTCAGTCGTCCTTTAGGAGCGAGCTGGCTGCTCCTGCTCGCCCTTCGAGGGATGTTTCCTCCTTTTTTTGTATCTCTTCCATAGATGCTGTTCTTCTCAAGTGAAGGCGGTTGTTGGTGGGCAGCAGAGCAGCGCGTGTGCAATGGCTGACGAGGGAAAACACGTTCTCCCCTTGCCGAGCCGCCCAGACCCGCGCTGCCCGTGCCCGTCCCGCGGCGTGACCTGACCCCATCCTTCCAACTCTTGCAGAGTTTGCCGTTTCGCTCGTGGAGAAGATGCAGGCTCAGGAAATCCTACGGAGCCTGCGGCTCCCCGAGTTTGACGACCTCAGCCAGTTTTTCCGCAACTTGCCAGCCTCGGCGCTGGTGGGCATCGGCGCCTTCGCGGCCGTCGTCGCCTACTGGTTTGCCAGCCGGCCCCGGGCCGTGAAACCGCCCTGCGACCTGCGGATGCAGTCGGAGGAAGTTGAGGTGAGGCATGGGGCACCCCGGCAGGAGGGGGTGGGTTTCACCTGAGGTTTGGGTGCCTGGAAATGACCGCAGGGGATGCCGGGAGGTACTTTTGTTCATTTCGAGGGCTTCTCAACCTCATCCTGAAATCAGGCGTGTAGTGCGCTACGCCGGGGATCACCTCCCTCCCTAATTCACCTTTTTCTGTAAAGCGGAAAACTAGAATACAGCCTGTTAATTTATCCTCTTAGATTTGCAGGAACGTTTTGGCCTTAGCTTTGCTTAACCATCCATGACCGAAAATTACAGGAGCTGCCATTGCATGGGAGAAAGCACTGCAAGGCAACAGCTGCTAAGATGAAATCACCTGGCACTTCTTGTGCGTGCCCATTACTGAGTTTGCTGCTGCAAACATCATAATAATAAGAAAAAGTAGACCAGAATCCATGCTTAGAGGCTGAAGAGTTATTAATTTTCATGCTTGCAAAAGGTTTTAAAGTTTAATGAAGCTGCTCTGTTTTAAAAAGCAGAAATAGATCTGAAAACTGTTTCCACTTAACTTAATATCTGAAAGAGTGATGAGAATTTTTAAAGCCTTTTGTGACGTCCCCTCTAAAACAATATTGTCTTTAATTCCAACAACTTCTTAAAAGGGTGGGAGGAATTTACATTTTCCAAGAGAGTTAACCCCTGTGGTTAGGGCTTTAGTGAGACTTTCTTCTGGAATCACAGCGCGGTCCCGGTTCGGTCACTCTCGCCCTGCCTGCCTCCCCTTGCCCACTCCTAAAACACCCCTACTAAACCCCCGCGCTGGGGTCTGGACTCTGGCCTCTGCTTGAGCCTGTCCCTCATGCTGGTCCAGATGTCCTCGAGAAGTGCCCGTGGTGCCAGTCCTGGGGACCTGTGGAGCCCAGAGCAGTCGCTCCCCCGAGCGTGTTCCCGCTGTTACTCGCAGATTTATAATTCCCCCTCAGATCTCCTTGGGAAATATCAACCACCTCCTGCGGCAACGAGCCGGGTCAAGCGCTGCCGTCTGGGCGGGTGGTTGGTTCTCCATGTTACTGGGGTGCTGAGGTGGACGTCCCACCTCTCCCATCCCTGTGGGTGTCGGGGCAGGAACCCGCTGGCAGCTGCAGAGGTCTCTGGGGCATTTGGGGGAGCTTTATGGTTCGGGGTTTCCCCGTCTCCCTCCCGTCGGGCAATGCTGTCGGCTGTGTCACGTCATGTCACGTCATGTCGCGCAGGGTCTGGCCGGGGCACGCCGGTCGGTGATTGGGGACAGCCCACAGCTGCTGACGCACTACTACGACGATGCCAGGACCATGTACGAGGTCTTCAGGAGGGGATTCAGCATCTCCGGTGAGAGCACGGTGACAAGGAGGCGTGGGAGCAGAGGTGGGGAGAGGTGGAGGACCAGACGATGTAGAGGACCAAACGGTGTGGGAGGCTCAAAGAGAGCGTAGAGGCTGAAAGAGCGCGGAAGCCCATAAAAGTGCGGGAGTCTCAAATGGTGTAGAGCCTAAGAGAGCGTGGGAGGCCCAAAAACTATAGAAGACTATTGCACGTGGGAGGCCAAAAAGAGTTTGGAGGCCAAAAAGGTGCAGGAGGACCCACAAGAGTTGAGGCTAAAGACGGGGAAGCCTGAGTGTTGGGGCACAAACGGTATGGATGGCCTGACAAGTGTAGAGATCGAAAAGGTGTAGGAGCCCAAAGGGGTGTTGACAACCAATGAGTGGGAGGCTGAAAAGGTGTGGGAGGCTGACAAGGTGTAGAGGATGAAAAAGGTGTTGGGAGGTCGATGAAGGGTGTTGGGAGGCTGGTGAAGGGTGTTGGGAGGCCAACGAAGTGTAGAGGCTGATAAAAGGTGTGGGAGGTCGATGAGGAATGGGAGGCTGTTTGGGAGGCCAACGAGGTGTAGAGGCTGAAAAATACGTTGGAGGCCAATGTGGTGGAGATGCCAAAGAGGTGTGGGAGAACGAAGGGGTGCGAGAGACCCATTGAGAGTTTAAAGGCCCAAGGAGTGTAGAGTCCCCAAACTTGTATGAGGCCAAGGACCATAGAGGCTCAGAGAGTGTGAGGCCGAAAAGGTATGAGAGGTCAAAAGAGTGTATGAGGCCAAAATATTGTGGGAGGATGAAAAGGGGTGGGGGTCCCATTGAGGGTGTGGGAGCATGAAAAGGTGCAGGTGGCTGAAGAAGTGAAGAGGCCCCCAAAAGCGTGGGAATCTGCAAAAGCATGGAAGGTCAAACAAGTGTAGCGGCCCCAAGAATGGGGGTGGAAAGATGGTGTGAGAGGGAGAAAGCGATTGAGAGGACCACAGAGTGGGAGGCCCCACTGGTGTAGGAGGCCCAGCAAGTGGACGTCTTGGAGAATGGGGGGCCCAAAGACTGGAGGCCAATAGAGTGGAAACGAAGTGAAGGGAGACCCAGAGAGGGAGGTCCGAGGAATGGAGGCCAAGGAAGGAGGAGACCCAGCGAGGGGCAGGGCGGGTGCTGCAGCCTGCAGTGCCCGTGGTGGCCTGGGCGCCGCTTTTGGAGCGTGGGGGGTTAGAATTAGGGTTATTATTTGGAACGTGCATTACTTTGCCCTTAATGCCATTGAATTTTACTGTGCAGTCTCTCGGTACCACGAGATCTTTTTGCTACCACTGGCAGAGAGCTTAATGTCCTGGATTTTGCAGCATCAGCAAAGCTCATCATACATTATTCATTTCCAGAACATTCATGAATACATTAAACGGGGCTGATCCGAGCATAGAACTGTGGAACCCAACAGAGTTCTTCCTCTGCTGCAAACGCCGATACTTATTTCTGCTTGTTGCTGCCTTTTCACCAATTACTCGTCCAACTTACCTTTTATTTCACAACAGGGCAGGGTAAGGGACTCTGCCAAAAGCTCTTAGGAAAGCTGAGTGTGGTGTATCAGTCTATCACCCTTACCCCACGATTGACGGTACCGTCAAAGAGCTCTCACGCACTTGCGAGACATCATTTTCCGCTCCAAAAAGCTATGATGACTCTTCCCTGCTCTATCATAACCAGTTCTGTGTCTGCTGCTCACGACATCCCACCTCATTGAACACAACAATTTCATTGTCAGATTATTATTTTCCGTACCACCAAAAAGCCTCAGTGGAATTGCAAATATTCCACCCTGCAGGACAGGGGTAAATAAATAACTCAGCAGATGTATGGAGGGCTGGATCTTGCGCAGTTAAGTACAGTAAGCAAATTAATTAAACTTTTCAAATATTCCTCCTGTCACGTAGTGCTGCATATTGTTTTACCCTCCTCCAGAGTAGGCTGTGCTAAAAATAGCAGTTTTCACTTTGAAGCGTTTAAATCAAAAGGCAGCGACAGCAGTGGGAGCCGGTGTTTGGGATGAAAGCCCTCATCAGACACTAATGCTCACACCACCTTCGGAGAAATAGCTTTTAATGAGGCTGTTTGGGGGCAAACTGCTGCCGTCTCCTCTGCAGCTCCGGCAGGAGGAGTGAAGCGACTGGGACACCCCAGCAGCCGGTCTCCCATCAGCTGCACTCGTGTGGTTCATTTGATGGGGCTTGCTGCGAGCTCTGCCCCGTCCCGATAACCTCCGTCATCTCTGCTTGTGTCTTCCAGAAAACGGCCCCTGCCTGGGGTTCAGGAAGCCCAAGCAGCCCTACCAGTGGCTGTCCTACAAGGAGGTGAGCTGGAAACGATACCCCCCCCCCCCCCCCCCCCCCCCCGCAAATAGGGTCCTCTCCCCCGGTGCTCTCACCTTGTCTGGCTGAAGAAGAAGGGGTGTTAAGGCACCCGTCGATAACACACACGTGCTAGACCGGGGGGTTGCTAATGCGAGGGCTCTCGATTTCCACAGGCGGGCCCATCCCGGTGTTATATGGGTGTGTGTCAGCTTTTGGGGATGGGCTCAATGCCGTTAGCCCCCTCTTGACAGTGGCGGTGACATGCTCAAAGCCGTGGGGCATTGCCAAACAGAGGTCAACTGCTAGTGGCTCATGAGAGCATAAAAAATTGGGCTTTTAGATCGCAAATACAATAATTTGAGAGCCTCCCTGTATAAGCTAATTCTTCGCTTAGTTTGGTATTGCTTATATTTTTCTTTTTTATATTTGGGGTGGGGTTTTTTTTTCCCCCCCTCTCCAAATTCCAGGTGGCTGAAAGAGCAGAAGCTCTGGGTTCAGGGCTTCTTCGGCAGGGCTGCAAGCCATCCACAAAGCAGTTCATTGGGGTCTTTGCTCAAAACCGTCCAGAGGTGAGATTTTAAGTTCGACTTGATGCTGCATTAATAATGTTCCTGACTTGTGAGCTTGCTTTATACATGAAGCTCGTTCTCAAGTGTGTTAAATCTGCTCCCGTGGCCCTTTTCCCACCTTCATGCTTTGATGTTCCTCCTGCAGTGGATCATTTCCGAGCTGGCTTGCTACACCTACTCCATGGTGGTGGTTCCCCTCTATGACACTTTAGGTCCTGGAGCCATTCGTTACATCGTCAACACAGGTAAAAACAGAATTGAGGTAATCGTCTCAGAAAGCAGATTTGTTGCTCAGAATGGTTCATTTTCGTCTACTTTCTAAAAGATGGGTGATTTTACTTATTGGGTGTCTTGAAGTCACTTAGAGAAGTTTCTGGGGAGCTGTGTGTCCCCATGCTGGGTCAGGGCTGCCTCCGCAGCATTTCCCACGCGCCTGGTCGTGCACAGCCGTGGATGGGGCTGCTCTGGCTGCGGGAATTACTCCACGGCCACCCACTCCTGTGCTGCTTTATATTTTGCCTCCTAGATTTTTTAGCCCACATGGTGAGCAATTTTAGTATTTTGAACTGAATCCCAGAATAGTCGTAGATGTCAGGTACAGCTTCAGCACTGATTTAGGTTAGCTAAAATTGCAGTGATTTTCTAAGAGAAATGTATGTTACATTCTAGGATTTTTGGTGTTAGCCTGAAGAGAATATCAGGACTGATACAATGTTAGCTATGAGCCATTCTTGCATTAAAAAAGATCTACCGTAAAAACTCATTTGACCGCTTTTCTTCCAGCTGACATTTCCACAGTCATTTGTGACAAACCTGAAAAAGCCAGAATACTCCTCGACCACGTGGAGAGGAGAGAAACGCCAGGTCTGAGCTCCATCATCCTGATGGACCCGTTTGAGAAGGAGCTGACAGAGAGAGGGAGACGCTGTGGAGTTCGCATCCAGACCATGCAGGAGGTGGAGGTAAGTCTGCTCTCCCTCTCTTTTTACTGTATTTTGTAGTTTCTGTAAGAAGATGGTAAAATACACAGGGGCTTGTGACCTGCATGGCAGGTTCAGTGTCTGCAGAGCAGACTGTGGCTGTTAATATTGATGCATGGCTCAGTGCAGTTGCCTCTTAAGTGTTATTGCTTCTTGATGGGAGCCAACATTTCAATCCTTCCTGCTCAGATATCAGCTGCTAACTAAGCCTGGAAAGGGGGGTTGCTATTCGGGACACAGTCCTCCTACATGTAAGCCTACAGCCTTACGCTTTTATGAAACAGCCTGGATCCAGCTCAACCAACCCAAGCGCTACTTAACTCCAAGCACGGCATTGCAGTTAATGCAAGAAACTTTGGATAGAAAAGATGACCTAAGTGTTAGCCGCAAATTTTTCTGCTGCAGCTCGCAGTCTCCCTCAGCGGTTTGCAGATTATTAGCAAGTGGGTTACACCACAGGAATTAAAGTGGAAATCATTTTTGTTACTTTTATCTTTTTCAGGACTGTGGCCGTGAGAGTCGACACGTGCCTGTGGTGAGTGTTGGCGTGCTGCTTTTCCCACTTACGATTGCAGCTGACTGTGCTACGTTTATTTGACCGCCAAGAGAGGGAAGGGTTTGCTCTGGGCAGACGGACGCCTGCGTGTCTTTAGGGGCAGCGCCCCGTGACCCTCTCCACGTGGGAGGCAGTGGAGGAGCCCAGGGACTCTCAATACCATCCGCTGGAGATGTGCAGTATTGGCTTCGTACCCTCCGCCTGGGACGCTTAACTGAGATAGTTCATCCTTGCTGAACATGTTAATGGGTCAGTAATTAAATGCCATTGTTAAGCCACAGTAATTCCACTACCTTACCCAGGTGGCACCGGGGGAATGTGTTTGCACCCTTGGCTTTCCGGTGGGGTTTCTATAGCTCAGAAACACTACTTGGCAGTATTTCTCTGGGATATTTTTGGAAAACCGCGTTGATGTTTTTCACTGGCTGCTCCTGCTTGTGCAAAACTTTCAAAAGCAGCCTCTGATTTTCAGGCCGCTTGTTTATTCAGTCGGGACCCAAAATAGCACACACATGCAGTGGTGCTGAGAAGACAGAGATACTACTGGAAATGGGAGCAATCGGCAGCTTTGGAAAGTTGTCCACTGTGTGGATAACCATGTTTCCAGAATTTATCTGGAAATCATGAAATTATCTCAAGTTTTCTCACACACCTACAGGTATAGATGGTGTCTTTGAAAATACTAACTGCAAGACAAAGATCCCATCAAAGTCTTCTAATGATAAAGCATGCCCTTGATGCAGCTGGAGCAAAACCTAAGAGAGGAATAGGGTCCGCATCAACTGAAAAAACCTGATAAAAAGAGTTTTATGATGGTCTTTTATATTTGCCAAGGGGAATGAAAGCTTTTTATGGCAGAGCTGAAGTATAATTGGTTTGATCTTTAAGTTTATACAATGACAACAGTCTACCATTGACCCTTCTGCATTTGATTGATGGGATTTTCTTATTCTCCTTTTGTATTTCTAGCCCCCTCGACCAGAAGATCTATCAATTGTCTGTTTTACTAGTGGCACTACAGGTAAAAGAGGCGCTTTAATCTTGGAATGTTAGAATAAATTGTCAAATTGATTATTAATATCCCCTCAATATGTGCAAACTTGCTGTTATACTGATATGGCAGTGATATTTCTATGCATTTTTAATATTTAAGAAAATATGTGTATATACATTTCTGTAGATTGCAAATTAAAAATAATGATGTATTTATTTTTCACTCGAATTGCCCGACATATATTTTGGCAGTACTATTTTTCAGTTGTCTAGAAATCTGCCCATGTTTCTGCTTCCCGTTTTGCAGTGTAGTTGTGAAGCGCTTGATTGACTGGTATTTATCTTCTGCATATGTATAAAAAAAAAAAAAAAAAAATGCAGGTCCACAGCTTTCCATCCTCTGTGTCCTAAGCACACCAATGTCCCCAGCACCCCCCGATGTCGTCAGCACCTCCGTCTCCTCTGCAGCGTGCCCCAGCTCGCTCGCGTGTTGCCCACGTCCTTGGGTTGGCCCTTGGCCACCGCGTGCTGGCGCAGCCGCGGGGACCAGCCTGGGCAGCCCCCGCTGCCGGTACTGGGGTGCCCCTGCCCCCTTTTTATTGGAGAGGAGCAGCATCATTTTCCTGTCTGTTCTTAGCAGACGCAGTGCTGTCTCCTCTCCCCAGACCCTGGTTTTCATACAGCTTGCAGGAATTTCCTACTCTTGAGCATTTGACCTCCGTTAACATCTACCAAAACGCTACACGGGCAGCCAGCGCAGATGCAAAGGCACGATTGCTTTGGGAAACTGCTTTTATACTTACCAGGGACCGCTGGAGCAGCTCTTCCAGGTTCACCTGTGCTCTCAGGATTACCTAATGCTTGGTCCTACCCCAAAGCATCCTCGATTTGGCCTCCAGTCCTTTAGGCAAGCAGAAGATGCCGCTCGACACCAAGCTGCCCTCCAAGAAGGGCGTTGCTTGAGGTGCTCAGCCTGCGGAGTGCAAAGCCTGCGGATCAGGCTGAGCAAGAGGGGACATCTTCATCTTCCACCTCCTGGAGAAGGCTTGTACTGCACATCAGGTAGGCAACTGCTCCATCAACTCCAAATATAAACTCAAAATGTACTAAAAGGCTTTGGGTTTTTTTTACCTTCATGCATCCTTCTTTAGTTTTGAGATCTGTGCGCTTCGGAGTACCCCAAGGCAGTGCACTGTGTGAAAGGAGCCTGTGACTCTGTTTCAGCAGTGGGAATTCCTAAAAGAAAAAGATGGAATGCAGTCGGGATACGGCCATCACAGCCGTGTATGCTGTGAGCACCGGCTGTGCCAGTGCAAAGTGGCCGGGCACAAATGGGAATTGCAGGAAACCAAAAAAGCCGTGCCTACAGATACAGTGGGGCACGATTTGTCTGTGTGGATTTTAAAGTGCAGAGCAATTATTTTTTTCAAGCCGCATTTTTGTTGATATTTTTATTTCTAAATAAGAAATTCTGAATAAAGAAGGATTTTTTTAAAATTTTCTTTTTTTATACGCAAATGCAATCATGGGCCGGTTTCTGACTTTGTGCTTTTCTTAGGAACATGCCTGAAGTTACAGAAATAGGACAACCAGGGAGCTCATTTGCTTTCTCCCATCCAAACGAAAGATTTCAAATTCTGTAAATCATCTGCAAACTAAACTCTGACAGAGCAATGCTTTGTGAACCACCAGCCCATCCTCTGCTGTTGGAGGACTTTGCACAACACTTTCTGGCTTTTCCAGGGGTTGCATCAACACTCTGGTCCATTTTCCGTGTGTTTTGATGTAAAAGGCTTGGCTTTTTGTATAGCCCATGTCAGGATATTTTTAATGACCAGATTTAGAATTTTCTTCCAACAGATATGTTCTCAAAGGCTTTTTCAATTCTGAAGGGCTCTAGATATTTTGGTATGGTGTGACACAAATCTTAGCTGTAGATTTTGTTACCTGGAAACGGTAGAATTGGAAACAATTTTAGCTGTTTGTAAAAAAAAACAACCCAGAAGCAGGCTTTAATGTGTGCTTTTCTTTGATAGGATCAGATGTCCAAATACCTCCCCAGGGAGAAAGGAGAGGCTGAAGTTGCTGAGCTCAGATGACAAGACCAACTTTCGTTGTTGTACCAAAAAATCACCAGCACTCAGAAATAGGCCAAAGGCACACAGCTGTCCCCAAAGCATCAGGATACAATTTTTCATGCTGGCTACTCCAGAGTAGCAAACTGTCATTTGCTCAAGGATCCACCTGTAACCAATTGGATAAAAATTGCTTCCCGGCAGTTTCTCACAGCCTGCCAGTGCATATCCCTGACTGTTGGAGGTTCCCAGAGGGAGGAAAGCGCTTACATCCCAAAATGTTGATGGATCACGCCACCGAGTTAGTGCTGGAGCCGCTACTTGAAAGACCCTTTTGCCATGTGGAAAAGGTGCTTCTATTGCTTATGAGAACTGTCAAACCAGCCTGGCACCAAGATAAGGAGAAATTGCCATACGCAGGCTATTAACTGCCCGGGATAGCAGTGCACCCATTTCTGTAAGAGGACACTCGCTTTTATGATGTGTCTTTACAATGAAATTCAAACTTGAGAGCAGTGATACAGGTCTGGAGATCTGGCATTGATTTTTTTTTTTTTTTTTCTTTTTTAATTTTTTTTTTTTTAAAGGCAGCATTACTGCCAACCTCTTTCTCGCAAACTGGTAATTCTGGGAAAGGGCTTGTAGCAAGGGGCATCTGTTTTGCTGGGTTAACTCTTAAAACAGAACTACTAAAGAAGGTCAAACTTTACAGGAATCCCCCAGCCCAAAAAACTGCAGCTCCCTGTGGCAGCATGGTTTGTTCTGGATTTCTCCTGGCGAAGGCTATCCTGGCTCTGACGCTGCTGCTCTGCTTTGACACCATCAACACCACAGCCTGTCCGGGATGCTGAACCTGCTGTGGGCAGGACAGGGGGGAAGGAGCCCGAACGTCCACGCCGCTTCCAGGCGTGTCATGGGGAATCGAGCAGAGGTATTGAATTTGCATTAAAGTTAGAGGTGGAGTAAGTAAATGAGTCTGAGGTCTCAAAGCATCCGAGAAATCTTCCAAAACCTGAAGAGCTGTGTTCAGGTGCAGGAGCCAGATCTGCTGCTGCTGTAGCAGTTTTGAATTTCCAAACCAGTACTGAGCACGTCCTCTCCGTGGGCGTGCAACCCGCCGACGCAGAGAAACTTGCGCAACGCCGCGGGAGTGCGCCTACTTGTAGAATTGCAGGGGCTGCGCACACCTATTTGGCTAGACGCAGCTAAAATAACGTGAGCAATTTCTGGGTCGTTGGCATTTATTTACAACCGACATCGGTTGGTGGAGTTTTCTTGAAGTCTGGATCCACGTGTGCACCCAATTGCAAAAATAAGCGCCTTGAAATGAAACCTGCCCGGCTGAGCTGGTGCCTGCGAGCGCGTCTGTACGACAGGTCGGGACCGGAGCAGTTGTGGCTGGCAAAGACGTCAGCCCTGGCTTCACCTCTGAGCCTCGGATGAGGACAAGCATAAGTCAGACCAAAATAGCCTCCTGTGCGCTGCGTTCGAATTACTCCAAGGCACTTGCAACACCAAGTATGGATTTTCAGTAAAATACATTGTGTTCGAAATGTCCTACTTTAGTGCAATAAACGCGTGCGATAATTACTAATTTTGTTTGGGCCTTTGATTATTTGAGAGGCTGGGTCGAAGCAATGTCAGCGAAGCTGGAAGGGCGCAGGGGCTCAGCCCTGCGGGACCTGAGCCAGGCTCTGCCCCGTGGGTGCGTGCCCACACCAAAGGGCTGCCAGCCACACAGCCCGCAAACTGCTCCGAAACCGAGAGGATTAAGCGCATTTTCCTGTGCCGAAACTGATTCAACAAACACCCTTGCCCCTTCCTAATCCGAGGAAGCCAGGATGAAATTCTGGCCGATTTACAATTTTGCGAGGCTGTTGCATCCATCGTTAGCTGGAACAGCATCGCAAAGCTCCTGCGCCTGCCGTGCCGGGGCCACGCAGGGTACTTGCAGGTAAAGCTCCTCCGATCTGCTTCCGAACGGCGTAGCGGGAGCTGCGCTGCAGTGGTGTGATCGAATTAAAACAATCTGCTTAAAAATGCGCTGGAGAGAGAGGCAGGCTCTGTAATCTTTATTCAAGCTGAGCTACACCTTCTTTTCAGAAATAAACCCTTTGAGGATGATGAAGAGGGACAGTGCTGCGACAGGAGGACATGCAGGGTCCTCGGAGCCAGCACTGCAGGCAAGGCGCTTCCCATGGGAATATCAGCTCCGGTTTGCGCATGCGTTTCCCATGGGAATATCAGCTCCGGAGGTTTCAGCCTTGGCCTTTGCTGCTTAATAAACCCTGTGTTTTGGCGTACGAACAGATACGAAATGCAAAAGGTGTATCACGGTGCAAAGGGGGATTCTCAGCTCGGAACAGAAAAAGGGGTGAAAAAGCAAATATTGACGGTGTGGAGGTGCCTGCGTGGGTGGCAGGTGAAACGCTGCAGGCGTGGTGAGAGGCACTGGGCTGTGACACGGGGGCTTTGCCAGCTCCCTAATGGGTTTGGTGCTACCTTCAGGATCCCTCTGCTCTGCTGCTGACAATATTAACGACTTCCCTTAGTTGGAGTCTCATAGGGTCATCTTGTAGCCTAGTTTTTACCATGTATTACCTGTTTTCTGCATTGTTCAGGTTATCCAGTGCACTGGCTAAGTAAGAGCTTACCAGCCTTTTAAATGGGGTTTGTTGGTATTCGAGATGATGCTTAGTCAAAACCTGTATGAAATAAATCCTACCTGGAGAGGCTGGGAGCAGCCAGCCAGGTCTGATGGCCGTGCTCATCAAGCAGCTGCGTCTGAGTGCTCTCATAAATTGGAGTTGGGCTATTTCTGGTGGAAACTGTTGTTCAGAGTCTCCAATAGAAATATTTGTGTTTACAGTATCATTTTATTCAATTTTGAGTATTGCAGTAAGTGCTTTTGGTGCACGTTACTGCACAGAAAGGACTGCAAAAATTACATAAGTTTTAAAATTCAAAAAGAGACCTTAATATTTTAACCATTTCCTGGTTTGGTTTTTGTTAAGCTTTTGGAAATTTCCTACTGGTTCATCTTTTAAAGTCACTCTTTGTTTCCTTTCAGGAAACCCCAAAGGTGCTATGCTGACTCATGGGAACGTGGTTGCTGATTTTTCAGGCTTTTTGAAAGTGACGGAGGTGAATACCCTGATCTAGAAAATGTTGCCATGTGCGGAGTGTGGGGGTTAAGCTGTGTCCCTGCATGGGCTAGAAATGCGCTCTTGCAGATAAGAGGTGAAATTCCTCTTACTTGGAGGGCCAAATCCATGGAAACAGGAGCAAGTCTGAGCTTACAGCCCTGGAGGGCATTAAATCCCCTTTCTAGCACTGGCTCCCTGGCTCTGTGGGTGCAAAGTGCTTCTGAGTAGCAATGCTGGCTCCTGTAAATCAATTAATTAACTCCTTTTGAAGAACTAGGAGAGTAAACAAGCCCTCTACAGTTGCAACTCGTGCTTGAAAAAGAGCACAGAGTCCAGCTGTGCTCTGTGTCCCATTGTGCCCACACAATGTCCTCATTTATCTGAAAGCTCTCTGCACATAAAGTGTGTGTATACATCTATATAAACATACACATTTTTTACAAGAATGGTTAATTTCATTGATATTAAAGTATATCTCAGTTGCTGTTATACATATTTTTAAAAAAGCATAGCACTGGCCAAGTACCTGTATAATACGTTTCACGCAATGTGTAAACTTGTGTTTAGAAACAATATAGGAAGCAGAATCGCTTTAGTATGACATATTAAGGATTTTGCACAGCTTGTACTTAACAAATATAAAGAATCTCTTTTTTTGTAGTAAACAGGCAATTCTATAAAGTAGTGATGTACGCGTGGGATGGACAATTTGTTACCTTATACCCCTTGCTGGTCTTATCATTGGTGCTGAAAATACAGCAGTCTTATTATCTTAATCCTTGAACTTTCTGAGGTTTCCAGACCACTGTTGTAAAGAAAGTTGGACACGCGACGGGAGAAATCCCACTGAACTCACGTGTTCAAGTATTTGCAGGGTGGTGACTCGGGTAATTTGCAGTACGAAATGCCGATATAGCAGCGTGGTGCAGCGAGCCCTCGGGCTTCGCAAGCGCAGGGCTTTCGCTGGGTGCAGGGGCAGCGAGATGCACGAATGAAAGCTGATGCGTCTTCAAAGGGCAGGAGCGTTAAGGCCATGGAGCTGTTGGAGCGAGAGGAGGGCCACGAAGATGATCAGGGGGCTGGAGCACCTCTGCTATGAGGACAGGCTGAGAGAGCTGGGGTGAGAAGAGAAGGCTCCGGGGAGACCTTATGGCAGCCTTCCAGTGCCTAAAGGGGACCTACGGGAAAGCTGGAGAGGGACTTTGTACAAGGGCATGTAGTGATGGGACAAGGCATAACGGCTTTAAACTGAAAGAGGGTAGATTTAGATCAGATGGAAGGAAGAAGTTCTTCCCTGTGAGGGTGGTGAGGCACTGGGACAGGTTGCCCAGAGAGGCTGTGGATGCCCCATCCCTGGAAGTGTTCAAGGCTGGATGGGGCTTTGGGCAACCTGGTCTGGTGGAAGGTGTCCCTGCCCACGGCAGGGGGGGTGGAACTAGATGGTCTTTAAGGTCCCTTCCAACCCAAACCATTCTGTGATTCTGCGATTTATTTTGGAAAAGAACTAATTTAGAGGGAGCTTGGGGAATTTAGCATCTTCCAGGACTGGCCCACAGAAATGGATTTAGTGTTCGCTGATGGCAATGGGACTCTTTGGTTAATCTCGAAGGTATCAGATTGAGACGTAAGTCTGGTGTAAGTGGTTGTAAATTCGATAGCTTCAGTCACCAGAGTATTGCTGGTGAGAGTGTAAACGCCTGTAGCTGATCCACACAATTAGGGCAATGTCTAACCACAGTAATGAAATCGAGCAAAGTGCAAAATACTTGAAAGTAGTATAAATTAATAAAATAAAAATACCTAAAGCTGAGAAGTACTGTAGATTTGCTGTTTACATACTCTTGTGCCAGTTATGCTTAGCTCATTGATTTTTATAAATGGAATATTTTTTGAAGTGAACCTAGAGCTTTATTATAAGGTTGTTCTTAAATGCAAAGAAGCTGTTTTCATTTTTATGTTTAACTGGACAACTGTGAAATACTATTCAATGTCATCATTTTGGTCCGATTTAAAACCAAATAATTTATTATCTAGGTACTTAAAGCAGTGTAAAAAAGAAAGCAGCATAGCTAGTGATGCTAATGGTTTTACATTACTGTGCTTGCAGAAAATGAGGCCAATTTGAAGTAATGTATAAATAGATCTGTAGGCCCTAATGGCTTAATTCAGACTGACACATAAAATAATATGAAACAGGATGCTGAAAACACCCACGTGGTCAATCGTGTTCGACTTCACTAGGTAATGGTTGGGAGGGCATACCCAAATCTGACTTGCCCAGATTTAACTTCAATAAAATATTCCCTGAGGAAGAAACTCCTGTGCTTCCATCTACTGCCACGTCCCAGGCCACAGGCTATCGATTCTGTCACAGCAGTGGAGAATGCAAAGTGGGTATAAACTGCTAATCCGGTGAGCTAATAGCTTTTATACCCATTTTCCACTAACCACTGGCTTTGGTGCAAGTTATTGGGTAATCAAGCTTTCAGTTTTTCTAATCCGTAATATTATGGCAAGCCTTACCCTTGGCAATGCAGGTAGAAAGGCTGCTTTTGGCATGGATCAGGTAAGGCTCTTGGGGCCTTGTTTATTCCGGCCTGCAAGACAGAATTAAAACCTTGGCAAACTGAAGACTTTGGTCACTTTTATTTTTTGCATAATTTGTCCAGCCTTCTTTTTCCCCACTGCATCTGTCTGTGGGGCAGTGATAATGCCCTTAAAATCACATTTTAATCACTTAAAATTATGAGAAGCACTAACAGAAATCATTAATTTTTGCAGCTGAAAAAAAATCATTAATTTTTCCAACATGCTCTGATTCAAATCAATGATTAACCAAAGGAAAAGAAAAAATCTATAGCTTTGACTCTAGTAAGGCCATGAATCTCTGACGGGCTCTGTGCAATGTGCAAAAGCGATGTGCCTGTAGAGCCCCGCGGACTCCCAGGAGGCTCCTGCAGGTCTGCACACAGCTGAGAGCGCAAACCGTGGTCTCAGCACCTCGTGGTAGAAAGCAGAGAATAAAAATTGGGTTCTCTGTCAGGGCGAGCCTCCGTTCCCAGCGTGAGCTGTGTGGATACGATACGCCTTCTGCCACGGAGAGACCTCTCCATTGCCCTCTGTGTACATCTCCGTGCTCTTTACTCCTCCTGCTAACTGAGCTCCATTGACGCTGTGGCTTAACGCTTCACTTCGTACGCTGCTCCCTTCCTCTCTTGACAACCTTTACCCTTTTGCTCCTCTGGTGCCATTTTTCTTTTTATTGTTTTTTGACTTTCTTGTTGTCTTCCTGTCAGTGTTTCTTTCCTTTCTGTCTCCCATGCCCTTCACCTGCAGAAAGTGATCTTTCCGAGACAGGACGATGTGCTCATCTCCTTCCTGCCTCTGGCTCACATGTTTGAAAGAGTTATACAGGTAAGAAACCTGCCTGAACTGACGAGGCCTCGTGGGGCTCCTTGTGTTTTCTTCCAGAGTCAGTGGTCTCCTACTTGTGAGGATGTACACATTTCCTATTTGCCTTTAGCACACATGTTTGAGAGAATGGTACAGGTAAGGTCCTAGTGTCAGTGGAAATCTTCTTTTTTCCACACCAAAACCAAAAAATAAAATGAATAAAATACTAAATAACCAGCGATATCTTGTAGCACTAAAAAAGCTTGTACTCCAGAAGTGCCACGTGCATAACACCAGGGCCCGGCCTCTCA
Organism: Astur gentilis; assembly: GCF_929443795.1. NCBI lineage: Eukaryota > Metazoa > Chordata > Aves > Accipitriformes > Accipitridae > Astur > Astur gentilis. The sequence continues at coordinate 20,900,992 of NC_064905.1, read as the reverse complement.
TCTCGGTGACGTGGCCCTTGAGTCCAGAGCAATTCCAGGAGAGTTTCCCAAGCTCTCCAGCTTACACTGGTGGCTCTGAGATTGGAAAACAGCCCTTCATCAACGAGCAGAAACTGCTACCTGCACAATTTTGGGGGCAGCTTTTCAAAGCACTCTAGGATCAGGTATCATGGGAGTAAAAATAATTTTGTGCCATTTTCTACATCAGCTAAAATCCTTTTATTGCATAAATTAAGCAGATCTGGAAAAAAACTTGCAGACACTGAAAAAGAGGAAACTAAGATCATGGTGTGACACACGTGATCCTCCTGGCAGGGCAGCGTACGGTGGGCATTAACTGGAAACCAGCGTCCCCTGGAAATAATCCCAAATAGAAGTGCTAACTCGTGCCAGCTCGCAGAACTGACTTTTCACATCTCTTTCTGAAAAGACAGGTGATAACTTGTGCTGCAGTCAGTGTGTTAGGCAAGTCAGATGAGAGCATCGCATCAGTTCTCCTGGCCTGAGAAGCTGCAAACTAAAAACTGATCCAATATGTGAAGACTGGCTCTGGATTCAGTTGCAGCTCTGTACTTTCTCAGGGAGTTTTGGGCTGAAAGCATACTTTTTAAGTCAGACAAGCATCTGAACATAAGCCTCCCACTTCTTTGTAACATCTGTGCCAGAAATAATATATTCTGCCCTGTTAAAAATCTTGCAAATTGGAAGTGAAAGTCCATGAGAGGTTTGGAGAATTACAGCCCAGCCTTTCTTCACTTGTAAGGCAAGTTGGTCAGTATGCCACCACTATTCAGGCAATCTGTTTTGCCAGCAAACAAGAACATAATTATTAAGAAGTCATCTGATGGGGAGAAAAAAAAATTAGAAACAATTGAAATATCCTCATTTCATAGCATGTTGCCATATTGAAAGAGGCAGCCCTCCAAAGGGTGTTCAGGTTTATCCTCCCTGCTTAAGAAGCTCATTAATATAAAGATTTTTTTGAAAGAGCTAAAAAGTCTTTTTCAAAAGCATTCTGAACAGCAAGCACTGTGTAAACTTCCCTAGTTTTAGTCAACATTATTAGTTCCTGGAACTTGCAGTTAAAATTTTACAGATATATTCTTTAAAACTAAAAATTTCTAGTAGTTATTTATAATTCCCAATGAGCACACTGATTATATTTTCCTTTTTTTTTTTTTTTTTTTTTTTAAATTCATGGTCATGTGCAGTGTAAAACACAGATTTGGCAGTATGATGTTTGTTAAACCCACATCACATGTATAAAATTCCTGTGGTTTCAACTGATGGAGACAGTCTCTAACTGGTTGACAGAGCAGTGAGAGCACTCTGGTTAGTATTACAGATTTTTAGGAGTAGCACAAAAAGGCTTAGGTGTCTCTTAAGGAATTTTTGGTACACCAAAGGGAGCTGATGTTCTCAATGTACCCCTTGGAGAGCTCAGAAAAGTCGAGCGTACTGGTCTGGGCTCAGGAAGGCTGGACTCAGCTCCCAGCATCGTGGGCACTTTGCTGAGGATGCCTTCTCCTGCTTGCACCCTAAAAGCAGGGTAGTGATGCTGGTCTCCAAATGCTCTCCAGTGATAAAATGCCAGTTTTACCGAGTTAGTGACTAGTTCTCTGTAGGGTTACTGACTACCAGAGCTGCTGCTTCAGCTGCCTGTTGGCTCATCGCAGGCAGCCTGCCCTGCCCGATCCCGCACATCCAGCTCTATTCTGATCTGATTAAAGTGGCCTGTTTTCTTTCCAAATACAAAACTTCTGGATCTGTAGTTTCCATACAAGTAAAGCACCTTTTATGAAGTGGGCTTCTATTTCTGGGATACAGGATCAGGCACTGTATTGCTAACGTAGTCTATATTTGTTGTATTTAAACAAAACTAAAGTATTAACATCTAAAAATCGGCTGCTGCTCAGTACGTTTTACAATGTTTCTTAATACGCATTTCTTTATTGACAATAGGTCCTCATGCTGTGAGCTGCTATGGTAGGTCTGGGCTTCAGACAAGAAGTTCAGATCCAGAACCTGCCATAACTTGGACTTCTCCACCCCTGTATGCAGGGGATGAAGGGAAATCCATTCTAAAAGCTTCGGTTCCTTGTTCTTCCAGAAACAGTAGCAAATTTGGTGGATGCTGCATTGCCAGTTCTGAGAAGTGCCCAGAACTATCCGTAGATTTCTATTAAGTGCAAAATTTATGCTTACATTTATACATATTTCTAAACCCCCTTTTTTGCCTTACTGAGAGTAGAATTTCAGGAAAGGCATTTCTGTGTTTGGGAGGGATGCTCTGCCATGGGAATTAAAAGCAAAGAGGTTACATGTGTTCCTTTTTCTTCCCATCAGTCTGTAGTATACTGCCATGGAGGGCGAATTGGGTTCTTTCAAGGCGATATTCGTCTCTTATCTGACGATATGAAAGCATTGCGTCCAACCATCTTCCCTGTTGTGCCGCGGCTGTTAAACAGAATGTATGATAAGGTGAGTTTAATTTTGCTCTTTTTGTAATAATGACGTTTATGTCCCTTTAGTACTTAAGTGAAAGAATTCCCTTAGTCATGGAGATTTCCTGAGCAGATTATACTCTTTCTGCCTTACTGCAAACACATTCTTACCCTGTGTAACTGATACAGCTGCTCCAGTCTGTATTACGTATGTATTACGTTGATTTACACAGACTGCAGACATTAATATGAAATCCCTCTGTATTAGCTTCTGACCCTGTTCTCACTGAGGTTACTAGTGACATTTCCAGAGATGAGGGATTTTTTCATGACAGAAACACCACTCAAACCTGGATGCACTAGGACTTTCTGTGCCCTTCAACCGGTTTTGGAATTTCAGTCTCTCTTTCTGGTGGCAATGACAGCTGAAAATCAGGAACCACAAAAGGACTATGAGGATTTAGGCAGTGTAAATGTGAGGTTGGCCTTTGGATCTAGAAATCTTTAAAACTAAGAGATGGTCTTGAAAGGTATTTAAGACAGGCATGTCTGGTCATCATGTTAAATCTGTTTGACCAGCTGGGAATATTTATTCCTCAGAAGACTTATCCTCTAAAGAAGAGCTTAAGCACAAGCTACTGATTTAATTTTTCCCCAAGGTCAGGACTGTTGGATCAGGGGTTCTGGTGCCTCATTAGATGGATGGGCACTGGGGGTTTCTTGTTTGTGGAGGTGTAGTTCATGCTGGTCTATGATTAAGCTTAGGTAAACGCAGCCCCCACCCCGCATCAACCAGTGCTGATATCTGCTCTAGTATTCAAGTTGTTCATTCCTCATTGCTCAGATTGCAGGATTTCACTGAATCTTATCATGTAAGTCATATAGAAATAGCAGTCATGTAAATCTAGCCAAAGCCTACACTGTCATCCTCTCTCTCTTTCCCCCAAAGGAACAGCACATACAATAGTGAATGGAGCTAAACAAAGCACTCCTTTTTTTTCCCCCACTAACAAAACCTTAGTGTAGTCTTATTTAACTGTACTACTAATGTAACTATAGCCTACCTGGCACCGGCAGAACTGCATAGCTGTAATTGTAAGAATAGCTGTTGATGTTTTCTCTCTCTCGGGTGCCATGCTGCCTGCCACCCCGCACTCCCGCAGATCTTCAGCCAGGCAGATACGTCCCTCAAGCGCTGGATTCTGGAATTTGCTGCAAAACGGAAAAAGGCTGAAGTTCGAAACGGGATCATTAGAAATGACAGTTTGTGGGATAAACTTTTCTTTAATAAAATACAGGTAAGCGATTCAAGAAAAAACAGCATGCATAAGATGCCAAAATTTCAATTCTCTTAGGGACAGTTTTCCAGGGAGGAAGGGAGAAACACTAGGCAGACTAAGATGGCTTTTGCCACATCCCTCCTTCAGCAGCACTGAGAAATCACCTATTTGCAGAATAGTGCCTATTTTTTGCAGCTCTTGGATACAAGCTGTGCCCCTGCACAGCACCAAGGAGGGATGTGATGCAATGGGGAGGCACTTGCCCTCTGCCAGGTGAAGCTGCCCAGAAGCAGGATCGTAGTCTCTGATACCAGCACTGCTGTCACCTCCTTCATTATTTGGGTGCTCTGCCTTGCGGGGACTGGGCACCTGCCATGGGCTCTGCCTGTGCCCCAAACCTACTCCTGTCCCCTCCCGGTGGGGATGGAATTCGGGAAGGTGGTCATGAAAAGAAGACTAACTGATCAAAGAGATGTTGCTCCAAAGTTTACTGCAAATTCACTACAGGTACGATTGGATTTAGGGTCGAGTTTCAATTGGGCATATTCAAAACTGCTTTTTTCCCTAGGAAAATGAGAATAAGGGTGTAGAGAAAAATGCATGTGTAAACCGTGGTTTAACAAGAGGGGAAAGAAATGAGAATGCCCTGCTGCGTGCCACACATCCCAGTAAAAAAAGATTAAATTGGCTTTAAACCATGTTTTTGGGGCTCTGTACTACTCCAGGAGGCTCTGATTACTTTATTTTTTTTAATTGGATAACTTATCTGGAGACACGCCACTTTATTTTTAACTAAAGAAACGGACTGTACTTTTCGTCTGCGGATTAGTTGTCCTCAGTGTGCAAAGACAGCAGAGTTCACATGACGCTGACGGGAGCGCAGACATGAGGCAAGCCAGGCTGCATATTGATTCAGGATCTGGCGAGACTGGCAGACTCAATCAGGAGTTGTTTTCTTTTGTGTTGGGTTTTCTTTTTACTTTTAGAACAAGAAAAAGGAAATGGCGGGGGGGGGGGGGGGGGGGGAAGTAAAGTGCGGCACAGGAATTGACGTAATACTCTCCAGAAATATTTGAAGGTCATCTGCCTTAAAAAAGGGACAGCATTATTTTAGATGGCTTGGGAGCCAATTCATTAAAATCTATGAGGTGCAAATAAGCAAAGAAAACTGGAGGGGGGAAGAGTCTGGTTTTTACCCAACAGTTCCCCAGAGCCAGATGTGCTTCCCACAGGCCAAGGCTGCCTCCCCGCAGCTCTGCAGCCTGCCCGGGCGCAGGCAGCCGCAGGAGTCGAGACTGAGCAGCCCATCCGCCGAGAGATGTGGGACTCCTGCCCCTGTACCTGGAATGTTTTTTTCTTGGGGCACTATTTCTACCTGCGAGGGGGACAGTTATTGCTTTTAAGATTTAGCTGGATTTTTATCCCTAAGGAAAGATTCAGAGCCAGTTCATGTTTCCGTAGCGTGGCTGCATCCACTCTAGAGAGAGCATTTTGTGCAAGCTCTGGATAAGCAATACTCACGGACGCTGCTGGTTTTGCCATCTGTAGTAATTTGTGATGCTTTTCTTTTGTTTTCTCCTGCTATCAAACAGGCAAGTCTCGGTGGATGCGTTCGCATGATAGTAACGGGTGCTGCCCCCGCGTCTCCGACTGTCCTGGGCTTCCTCCGGGCAGCCCTTGGATGTCAGGTGGGCTCGCGCGGCTCTTTGGAGCTGTTCGCTTACTGTCAGCTAGGAAACACGCTGCATTTAAGAAAGGAGTTGGGTTAGGACCTCAGAACTGCATTTGGGACAGCTTCACCAGGATCAATCCAACAGCAGGTGCAGGGCTTGGGGCAGACCCAGCTCCGTGCTGTCCCCGGAGCTCTGCGCCCTCCAGCCGCTGGAGTGGGAGCGACTGGTGGTCCTGGGAAGGAAGCAGCAGGCAAAAGCTGTTTTCGCTGCGGGCAGCTGCCAAAAAAAAGCATAGTCTCATCCCACCCGCCTCTCAGCACTTAACGGAGTATGTGCAATTAAATGTGCTTGTGGACATGCTAAGAACTGTGTTACACAAGGTTTATTCTATATATAAATGGAGAAAGATAATCTTGAGATGGCAATTTATCCCACTTAAGTCCTCCACTGCGTTACTTCTCTTTGACTAGGAAGTCCAGGGCAACTGAAAGGCCTCATTCAAGAACCTAAAATTAGGTGGGGAAAAATATTAAAAGGTGTTTTTCAAAATGTCCCACAAAAATACCTTTTTTCCCCACTAATAAATTCCTCTTGGAGAGTAACATACTTCTTGACTCAAAAGCTAATTGCTGAACTTGTCGTCTTATTATTTTCAGCTCTACACTGCGATGGTAATTCATAGTCACGTAAATTAAATTTTCTAGACAGTGAGAGCCAGGGAAAGTGTCCCTGCGTGAAATGTGCGGCTGCACATTGCAGCTGGCAGGATTAGTTCACAGGGCTGTGCAACAGAAGGCAGTACTTAGATTTTTGTTCTGTGATAGTGAAATCATATATGCGCTTTTAAAGATACTCGTTTCTTTGTCAGGTTTACGAAGGTTATGGCCAAACAGAATGCACAGCTGGATGCACCTTTACGACCCCAGGTGACTGGACATCAGGTAATGATTTTCTTCCACCATTTCCAGAAGGAAGAAAAATGCACATTTCTTTTGAAAATTCTGGACTGTAACATCACAGGGTGTTTATGCAACATTCACCACCGTGTGAATAATTTTCAGTGAATGTAATGTTCTTGAAAGTATTACTAGTCCAGAACAAATACACAGGGGTCAGGTGTTGGGCATGTTTGCCTGGGGAGATTTGGAATTGTCCCTTGAGCTGTTATTTGTGATACCCTCATCTCTGCACTCCAGGTGCTCTGAGTCCTTCTCAGAGCACTGGAGCTGAATTTAAAAGAGTGTTTGTTAGAATGAAATGCTGGAACAAAGAAAAGATTAACACATTTATGTACTTAGTGAGCAAACTCAGGCTTCAAATACAGATCCACCACTACTCAATACTTTATATATTTCAGGCTTTCAAAACATTTGAATCTTGACAAAATCACCTAAAAATTAGCACTAAGCAAGATTCAGCTAATACATATAAGTACTGCAGCCTAATTTCTTCTTAATATAAATAATCAGTATTTATAAAAATGTTTTGAAATGGGTATCATACTTGATGATATGATGAATACTTGTAGGAAACCTGGACATCAGATATTAATGGGTCTGGCCAGTTAAACATTTCCTTCTTTCCAACCCAGATTTTCTGTGGCTGGAGAAGAGCACGTGCTTTCTTCTCCCAGCACAAGTGGCCATCTGTTTGGTTTTTGTCAACCCAAAACCAGCCCCTTGCAGGTACTGGTGTGTCCTGGGGCTCGCTGCCCACCAGCCCCCTGCCCAGCATTGGGCAAAGAGCCGCTCACCCGCCAATGCCGCATCCTCATCCTCCGCGCGCTTCCAGCTGGCTCCTTTGCTAAATGAGACCTCAACCCACGAAGTGCTGTGACACAGAGCTGGGACTCCTCTCTTTCCAGTCCGTCTTTCCTAGTGGCTGTTTCTGGGGGAAATAGGACGGTTTTGCACACCGTAGTGCTCCAGCAGCACTCGTCGGCTACAGCAGATGTTGTCCTCGCTTCATCTCTGGAGAAACTGTAGGGGTGGGGAGAAATGTGTTTGGTGTAATGTCCCTGCGATTGGCATTCTCAGGTGATTAAAACAACGGGGGTCCAGAGCTTTGTGTGCTTTTATAATTAGTTAAGCTTAAAAAAGGGTTTAGTCTCTTACAGGTAGGGGAGACCTGGTCTGTATATCGACATGTTTGAAAATAGGGTTTATATATATCCAAACAGGAGGTTTGGGTATTTAGTCTTGATAGTGCAAAACCTTAAATGAGGAAATCATTTCTGCACACAGACACAGCTCCTGCAAGAACATCCAGTTTATCTACTACTGTGCAAGCAACTAACAATAAAATGCTAATTATCGTTTATAGGAGAGATGACAAGTGACTTGATAACTTTGATTTCCAGGTCATGTAGGAGCCCCTTTGCCCTGTAACTTAATCAGATTGAAGGATGTGGAAGAGCTGAATTATTTTGCTTCCAAAGGAGAAGGAGAGGTAGCAAATCACATTTTTATATCAAATTCTCACGAGTTAACACTGTATTAAGTAGTTATGTAGTTATAGAAGCATTTTACCTTTGTAAGGTGCATGGTTGCTGATGTGTTACACATTACAATCAGGAAAGGAAAACATTTATTCAGCAGTAGAGCAGCAAAGCATTAATTAAAGAGGGGCTGGCTGTGGCAGTACTTCCAGCCAATGCCATGCCTGATTACTTTAACAGCTAAGATGGAATTAATTAGTTCAGCTAAGAAGAGCTGAATTGCTGTGATTTCTACATTGCTGTGATTTCTATATTGCACATAAATTAAACTTACTGAAATAACTTTGGTTTTTTTAACTGCAAGCTGAAGGCAAATCAACTTCAAGCAAATCAGTTTTGCAACCCCTGCTTCATAGTTCCATTGGTTTGAAACAAATCCATAGGTATTTTATAACACAATATATTTTAGTTTCATGGAGCACAGTCATTAAGCCAACCTTTAAAATATTTCAGTTTTATGAATTACTATTCAGCTTGTTAGTATTTACAGCAGAAAAATAAAACAATTTATCAGCAACTCTGACTGTTTTGCAGATATGTGTGAAAGGACCAAATGTTTTCAAAGGTTATCTGAAAGATGAAGAGAAGACAACTGAAGCGCTGGACCAGGAGGGCTGGCTTCACACCGGAGACATCGGGAAATGGTTACCTGTGCGTACTCATCAGATGCTTAGTTCTTATGTCATTGTATTATCCCATGTAAATTTTCAAGTACTGAACTTAAATTTCCAAGCAGATCTATCTTCATAAAGGATTAAGTTTATATTTTGCAGAATAAGCTCGATATGTCAGTGAAGCATTTTCTGGCAGTTTAAAGAGCTCTGTTAAAAGCAGACTGCTTACTGAGTCTCTGTGGTTAAATAACTTCTCTGAGAACTCTCATTTCTTTCTCCTAACAGAATGGGACTCTTAAAATTATTGATCGGAAAAAGCATATTTTTAAACTTGCTCAGGGAGAATATATTGCACCAGAGAAGATAGAGAATATCTATATCCGCAGTGACCCTGTTGCCCAGATCTATGTGCATGGAGACAGCCTGCAGGTAAAAACTAAGTTTTCAGAAAATCTTACTTTGTTCTTTGTAAACTGAAGACAGGGAGCTGGGCATGAACGTGGGGAAAGTGTGAGTGGATCACGGTATGTTTTTGCCCTGATGTCTCCCTCCTGTTCTGGAGCTGGCTGCTGGCCACACAGGAGCTGAGCCGCTGGTGGGACCCTGAGCAGCTTGGAGGATGCTGTGGCCAAAGAACTGAAGCCTTTAAATTTGCATTTAATTTTTTTTTAATTTAAATTTTTTTAAGCCTTTAAATTTGTTTCAGTGTCACCCTTCAGTGCTCTAAAGCTCTCTTTTGGACTGTTGCCTGCGGTAAGCCAGACAAAAGCAGAGCCACTGCTGCTCCACGACTGCTGCCTACCCATTTTGACCAATCTTGTCCTGTTTATTCGCATATTTATACAAACATGGACAGCTTCTGAAACCATTGCGATTCATCCCTCTACGCTGATTGGCCACAAACACGAGGCTTCCCTTGGCATCGGAGTTTGCCTGAGACTCACAGGCCCATGAACTGCATCTGTATAAATGATGTGGGTTATGTTCTCCTCTGCCTTATGCCTCTGAAAAAAGTAATTAATTTAATTAACGTCCAAGCAGAACACAAACCCAACTGAAGGTGTTAAAATTGCTGGCAAATGCAGGAACAGTCACAGAGAACCATTTTATCTGAGGAAAAGGAACAGACACCAAAATATACCTCACTATGACATGTTAGCAAATTATTGACATAATTAAACAAGAAGCGATAAACATGTAGCAAATCCAACCGGCTTGTATCTTCACTTCAGTGTAGGGCCTTAAATGTTGTTCAGCTTTTGCCTGCAGCTCTCCTTGTCCTTCACCTACAGGCTTTTCTGGTAGGAATTGTGGTGCCCGATTCCGAAGTTATGCCAGGCTGGGCAAAGAAAAGAGGGTTTGATGGAACATATACAGAACTCTGTAAAAATAAGGTTTGTCTTCCTATCTCTCTGCGGTACAGACATTTTTTCATGGTAGCATAACCTAGTTAGAGTAGTTGTCTATCATTAATGATCTCAGTGACAAGAATTATTTCCTCACTGAAAATTAAGCAGGGTTGACCTGGATACAGTGATGTGCGCTGGCTGATGGTACAGACCTCTGCAAACGCCGGCACGGGGGGGACCAAGGGTCTGTCCTGCAGAGAACGGTGTGGCAGTAGGAGAGGTTGTGTTTGTTCAGATGTCTCGAATAAGGATCCCAGCCTTATTTACACACGCTCTCTAATACTGAGTACCTGAGTTGGATCACATCGAAGAATACTGATGCCACTGAGGCATCCCATGGGTGTCTGTGGGAAATGATTCTGCATCTAAGTCTGGTAATTGGTTGAAGGATTGCAAATTCAAATATCTATGTCGTATATGCTTGAAAATATAACCTGACTTTTCATACTGAGGAAACAGTTAACATCACCGTGCTTAAGTTTAATGTTTGTCTATTTCTTCAAGAGAATATTTGCTAATTATATATTAAATGTCCATAAGGCACTTGAACTCTCCTCAGAAACATGTTTTCTTGATGAACAATGACATTCATTGCATGTAAGGTTGACTCTGGTATTTCATGAGGAATTTATGTGTTTTAACCCAGGAACTGCAGCAAGCGATAATGGAAGACATGGTACGGTTAGGTAAGGAGAGTGGACTTCATTCCTTTGAGCAGGTAAAATGAAACAATTAATACATTTTTCAGTGTGGTCAGACAGGCAATTTGTCCTTTTGTATTGAATGGGGATTTGTCAGCATTTGTTATGTTACTACATATGCTTCTTGCAGCGGCACACAATGTTTTCGGAAAGAGCTTTATTGCTGGCAAGTTGTATTTGTTCCTTTGAAAAACACATGCGCTGTGATTCTGCCTTCCACTCATGCTTGAAATTTGAATTAAATGTAGTGAAAGTTTTGGGTGCAGAGGTACAAACTTAATCCAGGGACATGGATAATCTCCAGTCTGACAACCAGAGGTCAAGATAAGTATCTGTTGGACTCTGATGCTTCTGCCACTGAAAGCACTGTTAAGAAACTGGGTCACTAATTACCATTCTTCTAACTGACCTAGGAAATACTGCTGGTTTATTTATTTTCAGCCTGTGCACTAATTCTTTTCTGGTGCTTGTGTAAATATTTCTGCAACAGAGCTAAAAACACTTCAGAAGGAGAGATCTGAAATCAACCATGGATTAAACAGCATTAAAAACACAGTAAAAAAAAAATAATCCATCACATTTTAAAATGTCAAATGCTTATTTCTGTTAAAATAATGAACATCTTAATCATTATGTATAATTAGCAAGGGCCTTTTTGTTTAGACTGTTTCTGGGTGGTAATTCTAATGAGTAATTCACCATATCTAAGTGCAGCAGAAGCACCATTAAACAAAAACTTGTTATTCTTCATTTCTCAGTTACATATGCAAATGAAATGATAGTAAGAAGAAATGAATTTAAAAATGAAATTCAATATAAAGCACGGTTTGCAATGCACATAATTGTCTGCCGTAATAAGTCTGGTTTGCTCCTACCATAGTCTTCACAGTATGAAATATCCTCAAGTAATCTATTCTACCAGCAGTTTGCAATCAATAAACTATAAAGCAGGGAGGAAAGCCTTGCCATCTTTCTAAAAAATTAAGAAAAAAAATGTTCACAATTTAAAACTAAAGGGCTTCAAAATTCAATCTCTGTTGCAATATGTAATCTTAAAACTGAACTTTGAGCCAGATATTACGGCTAATGTTCTTGTGGGATAGGATCCCCTGTACATGGAAGAGCCACTCTTCGTGGTCCCTGTGCTTGTCTGCAGTGCCAGAGGCCTGGGCTTGGACTTCTGGCTTGGAAATGACAACTCTGGCTTCTGTAACCAACAGCTTCCAGGGTGCAGGCTCTGAAAGTCAGTGCAGCAAGCGGGGGAAGCGTTAATAGCACAAACACTGATTTGTGAAGCATGTCACTGGGGGAGGAACTGGACCACAACGCTTGCAGGGGAAAAATGAATCACGTATCTAATGGGAATTTACAAATGGATTCTCAGTCTATATTCCTGCAACTCCCAGTCTAACAAAACAAAAACCAGTCTGGTTTGGGGAATCACGAAAGCAGCAGATGGCTGGAGAATTTTGTCTTAAATCGGTGGACTATGACCAGTCACGCAGCAGTTTTCTGCTTTCTGCCACACCAGCACTCCCATAAATGCCCTGGAAGGAAAAGCTCGCTCCCATCTGCGCTGCCAGGCTCCCTGCTGTGCTCAGAGACACCACCGCCAACAAGGGCAGCCTTGTACAATCCTGTTTGCCTAGGCTGAATGATTTTATATCATTTTAATTAGCTAGTAGAACACCATCAATTCTTCCTTAAAGATGATAATCGTGTATGCTCTTTGTGCCTGCAAAGCTTCATGATAATTTCGCAAGACCGAATTAGCACCGCTTACTTTCTTTTGCAGTCTGGTTAAGATGATGTTTCTCGGCCTGACTCCCTGCCCTCCCTCCCTTCCACTCTCGTCCACAGTCTTTCAACCGTGTGAAACCCCGCAGTTACAATATCGCATATGGCGATACTGTCCCTTGCGCTCTGCCTCGCTGTGTTTTGGCCTTGGTTTCATACGGAAAAGAGGTTTATGTGCTCATTCTCTCGGAGAGCTCCCTTCTGCGCTGGCTGGCTGTCGGGTCAGCACAGACACAGGAAAACAAGCAGGAGAGCAGGGAGTGGTGAGGGGTGGTGGAGGGATTTAGTGTCACCTTGGAAAATTTGGGCAGGTGAGGGAAATCCTGGGGACCCGGCAGAAGGGTCCCCTGGGGTGCAGGCACAGCCAGAGGTAACCGCAGCAAGGCTGGCTTAAGAAGTTACACTTACGGAGTGTGATGCCTGTCATTTTTGCTATAAATATATCCCTTTTTTATTTTAGGTCAAAGCCATTTACATTCACTCTGATATGTTCTCAGTACAAAACGGTTTGTTGACACCAACATTAAAGGCTAAGAGACCAGAACTGAGAGATTACTTCAAAAAACAAATAGAAGAGCTATATTCAAGCATCTCCATCTGAAACCACGGGAAGAATGTTCTGAATAATGGACTTCATAGCAATATTAGAGTAACACTCAAAAATACAGAGCCAGAATGACACAGCTGAAATGGATAAGCATCTGAATCTTACATTTGAGCCTTTCATTGTTCTAGGATTTCATCACTAACCATAATTTTACTTCTTTTTTCCATCAGGTCTGACACAGTTCATTTTTTACTCTATGTACACAATAGGGTACTACTAAGGATTATGCTAAATTGCCACAAAACTTACAGAAATTTCAATCTATGACCAAGTAAATTATGGAAACTTATTAATAACTACAACCATTTCTAATTAAAATAGGGAAAATTTCAGGTATGTCTGTTGATATTTGATTGTATATAACCTAATACATTAGAAACTAAAATTGTGGATAATTCAATAATGTGGTCTACCTCAAACAATCAGTGACTGATGGTGAAAGTCTATTTTCCCTGATCTGGAACTTCAAGCTGGATATTGGTTTATATATAAAAGTGATAGTTTTTATATTTTCCAGGACATAAATTACACGGATTTGATTTAATCATTAATGACCTAACAAACAACCAGAATAGAAACAGGAATGAATCTCCTGCTATTTGTACTTCATAGACCTATTATTATATTACATCTAAGGGACTAACATTACCTTGAAATTACAAGAACAGGTTAGGAAGCGGTCGGATAGAATTTCCTCTATTTCCTTTTCATCTGAACTCAGTTTATACAGGGCATGCTGGTTTTACATTAGGGCCTCCTTCAGCACAGTACACTCACGGACATCTGAACTGCTCAAACTGAGAAGGTTGCAAAAGCATCGCTGGCTCTGTGGCGGCTTTCTGTGGGAGTTTACGTTAACCCACATGCTCCCAGTCCCTAATTTATTACTTTACATGCTGCTAATACTGCGTAGTCCAGTTGGACTAACTCCCTTTCAGAAAACAGTGCTAAGGAAACGGAGCACAAGGTCTAAGCTGCGATTCTGAATGGGGCTTAGCAAAAGAAATTGGTTTGGGAGAAAGGCCAGCCTGAGATGCAGCAGTGGAGGGCATCCTTCGGCTGGCTGTGGAAGGGGAAGAAATACTGCTCCAAAAGGCCCACAGGGATGGGCGAAAGGCTGTGTTAGCCAGCGCTGTTGGAAGGTGTCATGGTACGGTAAAATATTGGACGTGGTTGCAGAAAGGCCTGCTAAGCAAACATTTCTGCGTTCAGATGTCTGGAAGCCTCAGTTCCCACTGTCATCACTTCCAGCGGCCTCCCTGGAATGAACAGCAAGTTGTCTGGATGAACCTTAGATTTCACGATCAGCTGCAGCCATTAGAAAGGGGATAAGTCCCATGTGGAACAGGAACAGACTCTAGAGCTCTCTCCTGATAGAAAGCACAGTACAAAACATAAGAAAACTGTAACGTCAAGTCACTTGAATATTTGGACTGTTGGTGGCTTCCTTCTGCTTAACAGGGTCCTAAATATATATGTGTATTTTAATAGCTGCTGTTTGTTGCACCTGTGCATACTAGCATGGAGCTGTGCCTGCTAGATCTTCTTTGCTAGGACAGTGAAAGCACACTTATTTTCTCTCTTAAACTGGAATCCACTGTAGACTTTTGAAGCTAAAAGTTTAAATTTTTAATCTAAATGATCTCTTATTTTCCCTCTGAAATTCTATTGCATGCTTCAAAATGAAATAAATCGAATTAATGAGTTAGTGTTACACGAAGACTGATTTATTGCAGTGATTTCAGAACAAAATGATACAAAGGAAACCGTATCAGCTAACATAATCACTCATATAAAGAACACGGTGATTTATCAAATGTGCAAGTATTTGTCTGAATCCCTTTTTGCGCCTGATTCCTCATTTGATTCCAGTGCAATGACTCATATCAGTCCAAAGCAAGTAAGAAATGCCATTACTGTGATCTGATGGTGTTGTACATTCATTTTTCATCAATGTACACAGCAACAGTATCCCTGGGGAATTTGTGTCTGCCATGTCTACAGAGGATAGGAATTACTGTATAAAATCTGGTTCTTTAGGTCAAGTCACAAAGGATTTTCATCTCTGCGGAGTCTAGTTCATCTCCTTTTTGTATCGGCCAAAACAGTCATTACATACGCATGCTTCAAAGCTATGAAGAATCAGTATGACTTCCTGTTTTAATGCGACATACTTTTAAAATAAAAAAAAACAACTAGTCATCTAAAGAAGAACAGAGAAGCTATTTTCCACTGACCTTTTTCTACCACATGAATTTAATTTTCTTTTCTTCTAAGATGATTTCAGTTTACTAGACTTTCCTAGATAACTAAACTCTGACTTTATATAAGTATAGAAGATCCCAATATGAGTTTATTTATGGCTTAGATGGCTGGTATTTTTAAGTATATAGTGCTGAATAATGTATCGGTATTCTTCTTTCAGTATTTGATGCAAAATGTCAGATGCACTAGAGCCAAAGATATGAACGCCAAACAAATAAGAAAAAACAGACTAGGCCACACTAGGATGATGCAAAATTTGGGAGGAATTGTGTTGTCACACCAAAAGCGTGACTACTTTCAGAACTTGTGAAAAGCTGTACAAATAAACTAAAAGCTCTCTTTAATGCTTTCTTGCGTAATCAGATTTTCCTCTGCAGGTCACTCTCTCTTGCCACAATCGTAGCAATGTTGTAAGAGATTAAAACTTGAAAGGAACACGTGCGTAACGCGTCAGCTAGGCACAAACATGCTTCTCTTCAAATTCCAGTAACGTTTATTTTGGATTGAGCTTTCTTAAACTGAAATACTTCTTATGGCCACCAGGGAAAAATCCCCTGGGCTGTCCAATAACCAGTTTGGGGTTTTTTTTCCTCAAGATAACTAATTACAAAATTAATTTCTAATATTCATCCTATTGAAAGAGTTGAGACTCAAGCACTGTTGCATAAATGGCAATGCAAGTTACCCTTCTCTGTAAAGAGCCCTGTTCTTGATGGCTTCAGGATGACGGGTTTTAACTAATCGCTGTCATCTGGGGGTTCATTCCACAATCAATTAATGAAAAAGTAGAGCAAGCCCACTGAAATGAGCACAGCTCCGGTCGCCCGCTGCAGGTGGGATCAGTGCCGGTCGGAGTCAGGCGCCTGTGACGGGGCCGTTACTGGTTGTCGGTCGCCTTGAGCAGCCAAGTGAGAGGAAGGAGTTTTGCACCTTCTCCCCCGAAGGCTTACGCTGCAGTCGGTGTGCTGCGGGCTGAGGTACCGTGTTCTCGGAGATTTTAAAAATGGGAGGTTCTTCCTGGGCCTGGTGCTATGCCTGTGAAATCACTGGAAGACTGCGTCCAGTGCTCATACAAGAAAATCAGAATGAAATAGATTTTTCCAGGGAGAGAATATTGCTTAGTTATACATTTTGTATGTTCTTTGCTCAATGTTGCACAGTTCTGCCACAGAAATGGTCGAAGACACACAAAAGTGTGAGCAGAAGCCACACCAGACAGTCTTAACCCCATGTTGGCAGGAAATACACAGCACTATTCTGTCCCGAAAAGCATATTTGCAGGTTAAAATGGTTGATGCACATCGGGTGAGAGAGAGACGGTGAGTCGTTTATTGATAAAGTACTATTTTGCAATCCTGTCATCACTGTTAGTAAGTATATATCAGCATCAGTAAAGTCCAGTGTCATTTTTGCCATGAATATGAAATTCTTGCATATAACAGAAAATAATCTGACTTAATCTTCTGGAATGAAACAAAGTAACTTAGAGGGGGTTTTTGTTTGTTTGTTTGTTTTTATTTTCCATGTGTTAAAAGCACAAACTGGTGATCTATATGTAAATAAACTGCTACAAGATGAATGTAAACTGGGAAAGAATATATTATTTTTGCATGGTAACAGATTACTTAAAGACCTCTTGATGCCTTACAGAAAATTTGGAAAAGCATTTTATTTAGAGGCAATTCTATCTGCGTACTTTTTGTATCTTTAGCTCACTTGGGGTTTGTCTGTGGAAAAAAAAAAAAGATATCGGAATTAGATCTTTGTTTCTTCTTGGAATTAACATTCTTCAGTACTTTGCACATTCAGTGGTTTCTATGCCACCTTTATTCCTGTTAAATGATGAAGCTGAGGCTATGCTTTTCAGAGGAGAAATCTGGATGCTTGTAGTCTGGGAGGGAAAAAGTTTTAGATCCCTGGAATTGTTCCAAAATAAAATGTTTTCTGAGGCATCTAGAGCCCCTTTAAGCCCTTCACTTCATTTCAGCTTTTTGTTATGTATTTTAGCAAAGTACAAGCAGCGAACAAATGAGGCATTTTCGTAGGTGTTGCCTATTCTATTTTCAACTGAAGGTGAAGGGGTTAAAATATAACATACATTGGTGTAAAAAAAAATAATCTTAACTGTAATTAAAGATTTTTCAGTTTTGGTATATTAGCATGTATATCAAAAAGTCATCTATGGAAACTTTTGTAAAGAATTAAATTGTCACATTTCTCAAAACTGCTCATAAGATTTTCTCGTGGACTGGTATACAATAAAAGTTCTTTTATAAAATCTGTTGTTACTCCAGCACTCTGTCCTCACAATCGGTATGAAGTCGTTCAGAATGCGTGCCTATACAAAATGTGTTGTAAAAAAAAAAATAATATATATATACATAAGATAACATAATGACCAAAGGAATATTGGAACCTGAGATTGGTTTTAGCAATCTTCTATGAAAAAAATTGTTGCAAAGTTCTCTGAAGATGCAGCAGTCTTTCTGTAATGGTTTCATTTTTTTTTTATTTTAAATCAATAATAATATAACCAAATGTATATGCTTGTTTAATATGAATTGACAATTGGGAATGCATAGTATTTTTTCAGACTATGTGTCTAAAACAATAAAGTTTAAAAGCGTTCAGTCTCTATTCCAGTTTTTGTGTGCACTTGCATCTCTCCCTTCACGTGGAAATCCAGCAATGCCAGAGAATTCTTTAAAATTTTTCATGTTAACGAAGCAATGAGATTCCTCTGCTCTATAAACTTAAGCTGAGACAAAGGTCTGATCAGTAAAAAGGAATGTAACACACAGTTTCAAGATGTAGCACTAGAAAACCGAATCCGTCGGCACATTTATTAGCCAAAACCAGCGCAAGCGCGCAGCAGCACCCAGTACACCCGCCCCCCGCAAAGGCCAGTGGCAGGGCAGCAGGACCAGGCAGGATTATTGACAGGCAACGATGCACTTTTAATTTTGCCTCAGAAACCGGTGGCCGGTGCTCGCTTCCAGGGAAACGGCCACCCCCTCCCCAGCCCGCCCGCCATCATCTTCCAGCCTCCTCGGCCCCGGCCCGCCTGAGGGCAGTCTGGGCCCAAGGAGAATCAACTCTCCCCCTTCCCCTCCGTCCCTACAGCCGCTCTGCCTCCCCCCAGGGAGCCATCCGTCGGCGGGCAGCCCCCACAGCGGGGCGAGGGCCCGACACCTTCCCAGCCCTGCGGCTGAGGCGGGACGGGGAGCGGACAGCCTTCCCCTCACGGCGGGCGGCGGGAAAACCCGGCGCCCCCGCCCGCCGGGCGCCGCGGGGTGATGGCGCCGCCTAGCGGGCGGCCGTTGGGTGCCGCCGCGCATGCGGGCTGGGGCGGGCTGGGCGCCGGTTTAACGGCGGGGACGAGGCGGTTCTTGAGGTGACGCTGCTTGTGGGGAGCGGGCGGTTGTCGTCCCCTGAGGGCAGCTGGAGCCCAGCCCTAATTTGTCTCCTCCCGCCTCTCTGAGGAGACGCGGTCCGAAATGGAGCCGTCCTGCTGGCAGAGCGCTGCCCCGGGCGGGAAGGCACCGCGGAAGAAACGCCGCTCGTCCCCGCTACCGGGGGCGGCCGTTCCTCCGGGCAGAGCCAGCAGGCGGGCCGGCGTCTCCCAGTCGTGTCGGCGGCTTCTCTTTGGGAGCGCGGGTCCCCGCGGGCCGGAGGCCGGCAGTAAGCGCCTTTCTTCCCGCCGGCGCCGTTCTGCGGGCCCCGCCGTGCTGGGCTGGAACGACCGCGGGGACCGGGCCGGGCCGGGAGGCCGCACCAGCGGGGAGGCGTCTGGGGCGGGGGCGAAGGCGGGAGGGGGCTGTGTGCTGTGTTTTGTCCAATACTTGTGTTTTCAGGGCAATTTGAGGAGCGGGTGAGGATGCCGGTCAGGTTGAGCCGCCCTCCGGGGAAGGTTCTTACCGATAGCGGTCTGATAAATCTTGTGTGGCTTCAGCGACCCCCACCCCAGCCGTCTAGCATTGGGTTTCTCAGCCTTTGTGTCCAGCCGAGGTGGTCCTGTGTGAGCTTGGGAAGCGGCTTGTTGCTACCCATGTCCCTTTTGGCATGGAGAACGCACGCAGCTGATCTGGAAACAGGGCTGTGTCCTCTGTTTTAGCTGTTAGTTAGTAATAAAAAGGGTTTTTCCTTTTTGTAAGGTGTCGTCGCCCCGTCCACCCCCCCATCTAATAATTTCCTTCAGCAATGGCAAGAAAAAACCTTGCCCGCCTTTGACAGGATAGTTTGAAAAATACCATAAAGTTGTGCCTCGAAGGGAACAGCCTCATTGTTGAATGCAGTTTAGCAGATCTCAGAGTTAAGAATTGGAGACCTTAAAGAAAAATCGCTGTCTGAAGAAAAGGTATGGGATTCAAGTAAAGGCTGACATTAATAGTGTGGCTTGCTAAAGTAAATGGGGAAGACCAGCGTGGGATGTCTTGGTCCCACACTGATCTTGGTAACTTAAAGGTAAGACTTTACTGTTACAGGGTACGATGAACATTAGCTTCTGTCTTGATCCTGCTCTGCTGGCTTGTGCTCTTGTAGGTGTTTAGTACTCTTGCATACATAACTGGGTGCAACTGGCAGCCCTGAGGACTGTTTGCTTTTCCTACTTATATATGCTTGGAAGAAAGAGGGAAAGGGATGAGTCCTGCTCATACGTTGTCCAGTCCTGAACTCCCAGGGAGTTTCAGCTAAAGGGCTCTCTGCAGTCCTGAGGAAATGTGGTACTTCAGACCCATTTCTTGGCATAGGGATGGATGCTCTTTTAACTTGCTTTCATAAAAGTGTAACTCAAAGTTTGGCTGTTTCTAGCTCCTAGCCACTGAAAATAAAACACAAAGCTAAACAACTTATAAAATTGGTTTTAGGGTAAGAAAATACATCCCTGAAATTTTCAGCTTCCTAAGTAATTGTGTCATCATGGCCTTTGGGATTATATACAGTGAGGACCAGTTTATATAGAAATTCCTATGATATTCCTCATAAACTCCATTTAAAACTGATTTAGACTCAAACTGCTTTGAACCTAGCTAAAGGTCACTTCCAAGGTATTTTCTTTTCTCTTTTAATCAGCAGGTTTCTGAAACACCTGAAGTAGTTCTTGAAGTCTGCTCTTTTTTTCGTCTTGCTGATATACTGCTTGAAAAAAAGCTTGGGTAAAAATAATAAAGCAAATTCGGACTTTACAGTGTTTGTGGTAGTAGGGTCAAAAATTGTGGGCATGGAAGAGGGGAAACTGCTAAAGGTGCCCTATTAGAAATAATCATCTAAATTCTAATATTAAAACTAAAACTACTGAACTACTTATTCTTCTCTAGGCCTGAAGAGAAAGTGCAGTGTGAAAACCCTACCAAAAATTAGAGAACATTCTGAAGTCACTGAAGTGAGCTATTCATGTAGCCAAAGGTCTGTTAGAACTCATTCAAATACACCATTATTAACACTAGCTAATCATTAATATTGTTTTGCCTGCATGAGATGTCTCTTGGAGATATGCAGTCTGAATTATCAGTAAACTGATGCTTGTCAG
This sequence comes from Astur gentilis, assembly GCF_929443795.1. Lineage (NCBI taxonomy): Eukaryota > Metazoa > Chordata > Aves > Accipitriformes > Accipitridae > Astur > Astur gentilis. The sequence goes on along the minus strand of NC_064905.1, from coordinate 20,880,175 downwards.
ACTGTTTGTTGGCACCTCATGAAGATGTTTTGTAGTTTTTGTCCCCTTCCTGTAGAACAGTGTAGGTCTGTGTATTGAGCTCAGCTCTGTTCTTCAACTGCAGCAATCAAGTGAATGTCAAAGAAACAACAGACTTTGGAAAAAAAAAGAAAATAGAAGAAAGCACTGTGCTGCTGAAGGTGAGAATGCTGTCTTGCTCTTTATCTACTAGTAATTTATGGAGGATAAAGAAATGTGACATATTAAATTCTTTTTCTAATCAAGTAGAATTTGCTGTGAGTTATGTGCATGTGTGTGTGATCATTTTTGAGGCTGAACTTGGTCCTGTATTTTGGTGATATTTTCCTGTGTCTTTGGCCAGAATAAAAGCTGTTGGAGCTATTGGTAGCATGGGAAAACATCAATACTAATTATCCTTAATGAGGAAAGGTCATAGCAGTTGTGTTGTGTGGAAGATATCTCATTAGAGTGTGATTCCAGAGAATTGCTCACTTCTAGTTCAGACGCAGACCTTTGGCAAGTCACTGTTGCGCTCTTCCTCACATTAGTAAAACTGGAACACAGTATTTTGAGATGACTGAGCGGAAGTGTTACAGGACAGTTAATACTGCAGTGGTGAGAAAATAGTTCAACAGGTGTGTTTGAACTGAAATCTGCTACGGCAAAGGACTCCAGTGATATTAATGTAAAACTATTTTTCTTTAAAATGTTAGCTCTTATTTAGAGTCCAGCAATTATTTGTTTCCTGCAAATGCTTAGTTTCATAGAATACACTATGTACACAACATAATTGTATTTATAGAAATTGTCTAGGATTCTGAAAGTGAGCAGCATGAATTGGGCCTCTCTCTATCAAAAAAAAAAAAAAAAAAAGGAAAAAAACCCAAGGAAATTCATTACTCCACTGCTATCTTATGCATAACTTCAGTTGATGTCAGTAGCCTTCACTGGAAGTCTTGTCCAGCAAAGATTGTAGGATCAAATGATTGGGTATTCATTATGAATTTTAGAACTTTAAGTCAGATTGCAGATTTGTTAATGATGCATGAGACGCCCTGGTACAAATTACACTGTGAATAGCAAGTTTAAGTGGTAGAGTACCAGACAGTAAGTTTCTGAGGATCTACTAATGTAGGAATACATTTAATTGCATTTCTTTGTCTACATCCAGTTTTCTCAGGTTGTTTGTATTGGTCATTTGATTTTTAGGAATCCCTGATAATCAACTCTGAAAGTAATGAAAGTTTGAAAAATGCTGAAGTGACTTCAAGTGAGTATAATGGCAATACATTATATTATTAAATATATTTTTGTATCTGTATAAAACTAAATGTAAAATTAATTACATAATTTTAACTGTATTTCTATAAAAGTACTGGTGTGCTGTTCTTGTACTTGTTCTGACCGCATGATATTAGAAAGTACAGGTTTTGAGACCACTGGCTAGACTTCTGCCTCTTATTCCAGCATGTGGCTTGGTTCACATGAATTGATTGTCAGCAGCACAAACAGGATAGGAGACCTACAAGACCTGAGACAGTTTTGAGTCCAGCCTGTTGAAAACCACACGAACTTGGTTTTTATCATTGACAGAACTAGTTACTGATGCAAGTTCTTCAGTTTACTCAAAACTGCATTTTTAAACGCTTGTGCCTAAACAGTTTGTCCTTCTGAAAACAAAGCTGACTAAGAATTACCTTATCAAAGGCTAAATACTTCAGGTATTTCTAGTGAGCCTTGGGCATGGAAGGTGTCTTCTGTTAGCTTATAGTAGTGTAAATGGGCCTTCAGGACGCCCTTTGTTTATTTGTTTCTTTAATTGTATTATGAAGCGGTATAAGATACTGACTTGACAATATTTAGCTCATCACAGGAATGAGACTTAGATAAGGAAATCCTGATGCTTTGTACAAGATGATATTTTTTTTTGGTAGCTGCCTTTTTTGTCTTTTTCTCTAGGTACAGGAATGACTCTTCCCACAGGTGTTTCAACCTTTCTCCTAGAGTGTTTAGATGTAGATTCAACTGCAGATTATAATGCAGGTACTAGTGACAGCCTGAACAGTTGCCCATCCCCTGAAACATTCAGAGATGATGGCTCAGGTGAGACTTGTGGATTTTTTTGAGCTTTATTTGATGTAGAAAATGTGGGCGGACTATCTATAATAGAAAGACTAGTGGCCTCTCTTGGTGTGACTCACCAGGTCAGATCTTTGTTATAAGCCAACCTGTGCTTAACATGGGTTCTGTATATCTGGTCCTCCAATCCAGTGTGAATCAGGTCCTGGTGTAATTTGAATCATACTGTAAAATTAAAGTATTTCCTGTTGACACAAGCTCTTTATTGAGGATGAACAACAAACCTGTTTTGAGCCAAATTCCTCCCAAACTTTTCTGCAGCTGTATGAGCCCAGACAATGCTTATACTTTGCTTTAAAGTTCCTGTCTTGCAAATGTGATTGCCTTCAGTTTGGTCACAAATTTAATAACTCAATGAATTTCAGCGCCAGAAGCTTGCATTTACATCTTTTTTGTCCAGAAAGAAGTAATTTTTACTCTGAGGACTCCGGCAAGTACAAGAACTCTACTCTCCTGGACTCCAGCAAAGCAGTGACCATAGATAAGATGCCGCAGATCTCAAATCTTTCAGCAATATTAGGTAAGTCTTTTCTACAATGCTTCAGAACATATGCATAAAGAACTTTAACTCTAGTGCAAGGAACCTGTATAAAGTATGTAATGATGGCATGCCTGCATGACAGGGAACAGCTCCTTGTTAGTGGTCTGTGTTTGCTTCTAATGTCTTGCTTTATACTTTAGTGTGCACTAAAATATTGTCTGGTCTGCTTAGCTTTTAAAGTTTAGCTTTTATGTTTTTTAGAACCTGTGCGAGAGGATTTTCGAGACCAATACACTAGAAGGTAATCTGCAAATCAGACTCTTTGATGCATCTAAATGTTCAGGTTTTTCTCTTTTGAATGATATTTAAAAGAAAGGCTAGTATGAATAAGCCTGTGATCCTGCAAACACTTCTGTTGAGTTTCAGCTACCTGAGTCCTCACTAACTTTGAAATTGGTGCATTAAGTCTTGTAAGAGTTTGCCTTGCAGAATTTTGTTTTGGTCTTGCAGCTGTAGGGAAATGAATGTAAGAAAACTCAGTGAAGGATTTTGTGGAAGAGGAAGGTGATGTTTATTTACAAAATCCCTAAATAAGTTGCTGTTATCCAATTGCACTTAACTCTGTTGGATTTCATTCAGTCACAGGCAGCAGGATGCGTGTGCCCAGGCAGTCTGGCCAGGATTGGCTCTGCAGTACAAAGTATGAAGGTTACCTGTGGTCAAGTCTCTGGCGTTCTGTGCTTGCCTGGGACAAAATTAGGTTTTGGGCAGATATTTTATGTTTTTTAGGAATCATCAGCTTATATGGGGCACTCTTTTGCTTCAGAATCTTGCTGACTTCAGTCTTCATAAATCTTGGGCCAGGTTGCTGCCCATTGTCAGGTTTTTTTATTTGGAATACATGTCTAGGAGGAAGCAGAATGGTGTATGTGATATGCTGTGACCCTATTGCCACCCTCCTGTTGTCAGCAAGAAAACGTGACATCCTAACAAGTCATCTGTGGTGTGGTTTTATCACAATGAAGGGTCTTCTATAGTTGGCCTTGTCATAGTGCTGCCTTCAGGTCCTGACATAACAATCTGAGTAACATGAGTGTTTTTCTAGGAACAGTATCATTTCTTTTAACCCTTTTGCTGCTGTTTAGTCTTACATGCAGACATTTCCATTCATAACTCATTTATACCAATCCTACAGCGTTACAGATCTCTACACAATTCAATCTGAGTTTTCTTGTGAACCTAATTTTCTGCTGCATACTCCTTAAATATGTTCTGTCCTGGTATGCTTCAGTGCTGAGTACTTTACTGTAGTGAATGTCTTCTGTGGGTCTTAAATTGCAAGTATCTTCAGAATAAGCTGTGTGACTTGATGAACTATTAAATAACTGTAAAGTGTGATGAAGTAACTCAGTAACAATATTTTTAAAAATAAACTTTATCCCTTTTTGCTCAGTCTATATTTTCCTATGATTTCCTTATACATTGTGGTTTTTTTAATGTTACCATTTATTCAGAATACTTGTTCACTTTTTTTTTCTTCCTCTCCTAGAAAGAGACCATCAAATTCCAATTACAGTTCTTCAGCATTAAGTGTTTCAACTACTCTGGCAGGTAAAATATGACCTGAAGCAGTTGTACTAGCTGGGAGACAACAGAATATCCTACCCAAACTTAAATGATGGCAGAATATCAGAACCAGGTTTCCACTGGGTCATTTGTCCTGCTGGCACAGGCTAAGCTCAATTGTGTCTAGAAAGGAAAGTGTGAATTTAAAATTTTCCCTGTAAATAAGACTTGGTTCTAATTAACATGTTAGGAGAAGGAAAAAAAAAAACAAAAAACCAAACCAAACAAAAAACCCCAAACCCTGAATTTTTCCATTTCATCACCTGTGATGCTCAATGAAAGTGAGCATTTCTTATTTAACTTATCCAGGAACAAAACTGTTTGTGTCATGGTCCTTACTTGAACTTATTTCACAGCAGCTTCACAAATGCTATTAGGAGTCCCTCATGTAACTACAGTTCTGAACTGTGACTGATGCAATTCTGGCTATGGCCCAGGTACCACATAATGTTTCCCTGCTTAATTTGGACTGTAGTAGCAGCAGAAGTTGCCAGTGGCAAAGACTGCTGTGATTATGCAGTTCCTCTGCTCCCACAGTATGTGTGTCTAGCAGTAAACAGCCAGGTGGACATTAGATTAATAAGCAACCTTGTTTCCTCAAGGAAAGGGAGAGAAGTAAAGCAGCCCTGTTGGTGGGGAGAGGGAGATGAGGATTTTATTGAAGGCAGGAAGTCTGTTTACATGGATGGCTTTGGAATGATCTCTCTTTGAAAACCATCCTGTGAGACATGGGTTGGAGACTAGCTGTGGTCTTTGTCTCAAAGTTAATTAATTTGTTGGAAATTTATCACAGGAAAAAAAGTCTGTAAAATTACAGCTGGAAGAGAGAGAACTCCAGACCTAAAAACTGGTATGCGCTGTTCTTCACCGTTAGGACCGGAAACAAAGGTGAAAGATCCTTAATAAATCAGCCAGGTTGTAACACAGGTGACTTGCTCCCTTGCTCCTTCCTCGTATAGGTGGAAGACTCCACCTCAAAGCATAGTAGTTCCCTTGAAAGGGCTGCCTGCAGGCAATGGCAGGGAACCAGTAGCTTGCCTCTGCCTCTGGATAGCAGTAATAGTCATGGATACCCCCTAAGCTTACTGTTTTTCAGACTGACTGTATCAGTGGTACCAAACCAGTTGTATAGAGCTTGAGTATGACTGTGGGAGTCTCTTTGTTAGTGCTTACCAGACTATAGAGATTCACTTTATAACACAAAATGTAATTGTTTCACCCTTTAGCCTGACAATCAAACTGCTAAACCCAAAATGCTGAAGTGTAAGAGAAAAGAAAAAAATTCTAATGCATTAGAAGAAGGTACATCATCATCGTTCAGTCGGCTTGATGCCCCAGGAAACACTGCAGCCAAATCAGTGGGGTTGTTGACAGCAGAAGTACTGCCATCCAAACAGACAGATGCTGTGGTGGTAAGTATTGCCATTGTGCCTTGCTAATTAGCAAATGCATATAATTGAAGTAAGAGTTTTGAATCATGACAGAAGTTTTAATTAAATATGAGAAGTGGTAAGAAGTGCTTTATCCCCTAGTTGTGGAGGGGACCTGAAATGTGTGTGTTCTGTGCTGTAGTAAACTGATTCTTTGTCTTGGAGACTGTAAGACCAAAAAACAGTGAATGACAGGAATTCAGTACTTAAACCTGAAAAACTACTAGCAATTCTAAATTGAGTTCTTATAAATAGTACTGTGTACGAGGGGAATACTGTACGACTAACAAGAAACAGCAAAGAATTTGAAACTGATACTGAATTCTTCTCTGGTTTTGTTTGCAAATAAGTTCCACCATGCTGATCATAGAGGAAAAGAAAGCCCTAAAAAATCTTGGTTATTCTCAGCCTGCAGAACTAGATTTTGTCTAAAACCAAATAAATCATTCTTCATGGCACAGTCCAATTCTGGCTATCCTCAGGCTAGAATACGAATTGCACAACAAACTACTTGTTAAATTCTATTAGCTAGACAGTCAAACTACAACAAAAAACCTAGGTATCTGTTTTGTATTCTTACAACATCTAATGTAAAAACAGCACCTAGTAGCCTTACTTGCGTTACCCCTTCGATACAAATAAACTTGATATTTAAATGCCAGTTTGATTTCTTTATCAGTAAAGGCAGTACAGTACTACCACTTCTCTCTGGAGGAATAGAAGTGATGTCTGTTGCTTTCATGCCATAGCTCCCAACTGAATCGGTAAACTGTAAAATTTTTGAGAAAAAGGGAAACTGTTACAGTAGAAAGACTGCTTAATTTTGCACCACATTATTTCGCAGGAAAACATACTGGCCTTTCCTAGTGTTGTTGCAAGCATACTTGAGTTTATGGATACTGGATTAAAAGAGAACATCAGGGTCTTGTTGGAGGCTGGAGACAGGAATCACTGGAGTTCTAAATCGTATTTTTGAAGCAATAGAACATCTTTTGTGTGTGCCAACAGGTGTTGGCCAATTTGAATTGTTGTCTATTACTTAATTGGGCAGTTATGCTGTATGTTTTGTATTTTGACGGAGCTGTAGCTTAGCTTGTCACCAGTGTGCAAAGCCTCACCTGGGGAAGACCTATTCCTGAACACCACAGGTCTGTATGTAAATTCAGAAGGAATTGTTTCTGCATCTCTGAGCTCGGAAAAAGAAAGTATTCCTCTAAGTCCAGAAGAAAATAATATGTTTAGTGTTCTAATTTTATTGCACTCTTTAAATCCTGTTTTGGCATGCTAGTATGTAATGTACTATATATCTAAACCTAACAGTATTACAAACAGCTGAAGAGAATGTTTAAGCTTTGCAGCTCCCTATCACCCTTTCTGATAGCATATTAAGTGTACACAAGTAGTCTTAAATGTTTTCTAATGACATCCCTTGAAATCTGCATGTCATGTCTAATTTCCCTAGAAGAAAGATAGAAGAATATTTCTTCAGTGGAAATAGTTGTGTGAATAAAATATTAATCTTTTCAGCCTCTGTGTGGCAAACAAGAAATCTGCTCCATTGTCAGAACTTCACCATGCCAGAGGCACTCCAGGCTTCACCAAATTCCAGTTAACACAGAAGCGTTCTGGCTTCCCAAAGGAGTGCCTGAAGGTAATAAAATACAGAATTGGTTCACTGTGCAGATGGTAACTGGCTATTTGAGTGTTTAAAGGTTTGGGTTTTGCTTGTGTTTTTTTTTAAAGTCTGGCTATTTGGAAAAATCACAAGGCTAAAGAGTAAAAGACGCTGAAAACTTCAAATTTCTGACTTAACAGTGTTCTTGTGCGACAGTACTTCACTAACAAAGTACACTAATGTTGTCTCCTCCAAGGGTCTTTATCATAGGAATTAATGCAATCAAGCCATTTCATAGGCTGCATCATTAAGGCCAGAAGGTGCTAAGGGGTAACTCTGGAAATATCTGCACCCCTTCCAGTTGCTTCTAAACACAACTTTGAGCTTCACTCATACTGCTTGTGCGGAGACTCCCTAGAAGAGATACCAGCTTGTTTAGTAAATTATTATTCTGTGCCTTATTTCTATGGTGAATATGTCTGACTTCAGCTTTCAGCCGTCAGTGTGTTTTATATCTTGCTCAGCTAAACTGAGCTCTTTGGGATCCAGTATTTTTCCCCTCTGAAAGTAGTTCAAGTAGTAATAGGGTATGTTTTTCTTTAAAGATTCTCAGTTTCTCTCTAAAGGTTTCTGCTTTTTTTTTCTCCTGAGACCCTTAACATAGGGGAAGATCGTTTCCTCACTTCCTAGACTTTTATTAAACAAAAATGAGAACTCTGTACAAATCTCATTGCTCCTGTACAGGTAGAATCTCCTCCCTTTCTGATCTCTCTTGCAGTTTCTTAGTCTGCCACTGGATGGCATGTGTCTTCCTAAATTTGAAGTAGTTCTTTATAGAGAATGTCTGCAAGTTGTCTGCAAGTTACATTTGTCATTTATGCTGCATTAATTTAATACAGAGATACTGCATAAGCATAATGGCTTTCAAAAATACTGAATATACACAAATTTTTAATGGAATTGCAGTCTCTTAGGTCCAAATACTCTCCTACTTTATTACAGATTGAGTTACATACAGTATCTAGAATGCAGGAAGGTGCTTTTATGTGTGTGTATGTGTTAATGGCAATCATCTGATGCTTCTGTACAGATCAAAGAACAAGGATGTTAAGTCATGTGCCCAAGAGAGTTGTAATACAGAACATAGGTTGTACTTGGTAGGGAAGTAGATCTCAGAAATCGGCAAGTGTTGTCAGAACAAAAGTTTGGTTTTGTTACTGCTCTTCTAGAGGAGCCTGGGAATCAGGAATTAGACTGCCTAAAGGTGCTGGTGGTGTTTTTCCATGCTGGATGTTTTCATCTCTGCTCAAGGAGTCTCTCAGATGATGCTCTTTTTCACTAGGAATGTACATACACTCAAAACTATTGTTCTCTTCTCGCTGTTGATCTACAAGATTGATTCCTCCAAACAAATGATGGCATAGGTATCTATTGAACACCTAAACAGCTCGTCAGATCAATGAGCTTTCTCTTACACTTGAGAATGTGCCACTTTACTGATAGTGTTTAACTTACCACTTTTTTCCCCAGATATTATTACGAGTACCAAAAATTGGATCTACTGTAAACACAGATGAGACCTCTGGGTTTCAGCAGGAGTCAACAGAAGAAATAACTGTCTTGCTACTGTGGCAGGGAGGTGAAACAGAACTACTAACCAGTAATTAACGGCTGTAATTTTTTGGCACATAAATTATTTGAAATTTAGTGTAATGCTTTGCAGTAAGCTTGTAAGTAGTTTACTCCAGTACTTAATATTAAATTGTTTTGTACAAGCAACTAGATCTTATTCTGGGCATTGTTCTGGAAGGATTCCATAAAGATGATTCTTAGTTCATTTAGGTTTTAAAAAAGTGTGACTCAAGAACAGCAGACCAAATTGCATTAATGGAATTATTTCTGTTTCTCCTCTGCTAAGATTTCTGGATTTTTCTAGTAGCGTTAGCATCTAAAGATGTGACCTCTACTTGAGTTAAGAAGTGTTAACACTGTTTATAAAGGTAACTGCATCCTGGAAATGGGTATGTAAAGCATTCACGTACTCTCAGGGACTCAGAAGTCAGTAATACGCTACCATTAAACTCCCTGAACGCTTAGGTCTGCAGAACTTTGGAGGTACAGGACTCTGTGGGTTCTGCTGTAACCTGATTTCTAAACATGAATATAGATCATCTTCACCCTACCATCACTGCAAGCTAGCTTTTTCTGGTCAGCACTGTCACCGTTCTTGGCACATCCACTGCCCAACCACTGTCATCTCGGAGTCCTTCCCATTTCATCTCAGTTATTTTGGGATATCACCTATCTCTGTGGTTGTTTCTTCTAGTGGCTTCAGACTTGTGCAGAGGAAGCCAGGTGCCTTACATGAATACAAGGGTGGAAAAAAACCTTTTATAGCTGAACTGTCTCAAGACCTGGATATTGGCATTCTGGATTTTGAGGTTACTCCTCACACTAAGTGGCACACGAGTTAGATTCCCAGTGTTTCCAGTTCAGCTTGTGGATTGTTAATCCGTGTCGTTCTTTGGCAGCGTGCTGAATGCCTCAGAACACTGACAAGAGCACGGTTTTTCTCCACTTGAATTCACTGCAAGGTAAAGTAGTTTGGATCCTTAAAGCATTCTCACTACAACACTCATTACTCAGACTCTTCTGTAGACATAAAGGAAGTTTTTCAATGTTTTGAACTGATAGTCTGACTTTCCAATCCTCTTGAAGTCTGAGTTTGTTTTTCAGTATTATCACCCAGAACATTCACGCCCTGGAAGGGAGTTCTGTATTTCCAAAAAGAGCATGTCAATAAAGACTTATGAAGTCCACAACTTCAATTAGTTTGACTACATTTGAAAATACCTCAGAAAGTTCAGATCCTGAGCATTTTCCCATTGCTCTGGGGTAGAAGGAAGTGCAAATAAATGCTGCTAGATTAGTCTATGAACAAGTATTGTATAAACATACTATATGGCTCAAGGTTAAAAATTATGCTATTAAGTTGTTTTTCCTTTAAGCATTAGGAGAATGAGTTCTGCCAAAAACTCCTTGGAGTCCTCTCGGGTATGCTTCTAATTATCAATATCCTTGTTCTTGCAAATACTAAGCCACTGGTAATTATGCAAGAATCTAGAGCCCGTAGGAGATAGAGGTGAGCTCCTTGATGTAGCTTTAAGCAAAATTGAAAGTTATCTATGTAGTCAGTTGTGATTATGATGATTGTTCAAGTAAAGGATGGTCCAGAATAAGAGAGGTGTTTATCGTAAGGCTATTCTAGGAGTCCTCGGAAAAAACACTTATTTTGCCCCAAACCATTTTGTAGTTTCTATACAAGAAAAAGGCTAATACTAGCAAACTAACTAGAGAGTACAGGAGGAGAAAATATGGCATGTAACTGTGGAGTTGGCTGTAGCAGCCTGAATATTGCCGAGTTCTGCTTTTGTTTTTCTTGATGTGATGAGGCTATACAGGAGGACAGAAATACCACGAACCACAATCTCTCTTGTCCTTCAGTTACGAAAGCGCTGCTTCTTATTTTCCTCTTTTGTCTGACTCTTGGAGAAAGTGTAATTAATTACCAGGCTAGCTCTCTGCCCCAGGGAAGGAAATTTTACTCATTTTGAGGCCGCAACAATATCTACTCTTGTTCTGCTTTTCTCAAAGGGAAGGCATTTTCCCCTGTTTTGGTTTTAAACTGAAGAATGACTGCATAAAATTTCATTCAGAGTGGAAACTGGCTCTTCCATATTAGTGGATAAAGGTTATGGGTCACAGCCAGTTAATGGGTAGTACAGAAGAGCTTATTTGTGCAGTGATTTGGGAGAGAAATCTGTTCAGTGTCAGTAGGGCTGCTCTGGCACATCCTAGACATGATGAAGTCTTAATGGCTTGAATGGAATCGCTTACAGTGAGTCAGTCCATGCAAGAACTGTGATAATACTTTATTGCTAGGAATTGCGCATCACAGATGTGCGTTTAGTAAATGTATACATGAATCTGTTAGAGGTTTTTCATTTACACTGTTTGGTTATTTGCGTTATCTGAAGTGTGGTTCTAGGAGACTTCACTTAAAGTGCTCGGAGATGATGGAAGATGTTTGCTTCTTGCACCGGAGTGCTATAGGGGTAGGTGTACTAAGGGCTTACATGCAAGTAGTTCTGTTTTGATTTATAATCTCTAAACACAGAAAGCAGAGGTTTGGGGCCCAAGGCAATGCGTACTGAATGGACACACAAGTTGAAATTCATGTTCTTTGTGTAGATATGAAGATTTGCCTACAGGGAGGTTTTTACAGGAAAATGGATGATTAATTTATCCCCTTTTCTCTTACTGTCCATCCTCCGCTCCCTTGATTTAAGGTATGTCAATCAAGCCTATTGGCATCACTTGCTGTTAATTTAGGAGTTTTGGAACAGGTTACTGTTTGCTTTTAAAGGGACTCCATCAGGTTGAATTGCAATGCACTTGAGATTAGCTGAATCTTCATTGCCTTAAATTGTGAAACTATGGAAAGCCAAGTTGTATGTCCTGGCCAAAATTCTATTATTTCATAGTGTTCCCTGAGGACTTTTTGTGTTTGAGACTGTATTTACATGCCCATCTTGAAGCTAGGAGGCTTTCACATGGTGAAAGGATGTAAGGGTCTGTTATCTGTAAATCTATGGCAGGCAGGCAGGCATATCTATCTTCCCTACAGAACAAGGGGAAAAAGATGCATCTAAACATCAATTCCTATTTTCTGTTAGAATTATCTTCAACGTATAGTAGATGAAGAACAAAGTTCCTACAGATGGCTGGTTGTGAGGAATCGTATAGATATGTTACACATGTACTAAATTACGCCTTTTAAAAGTAATCTGCTTAATTTAATCTTACATCATGCACTGTTTTAGTTTAATTCCAGTTTCTAGGGAAAGCAGATGAGTCAGTTTTGTCAGTCCTTAATTAAACTTCCTAGTAGTGTTGTATCTGAACAGTGAGCCATTGAAAGAGACTGTTAACTGTAACCAGCATTTCCATTTCATTTCAACATTTGCTAATAAAGACTTTTGCAAAAATCCACAGATCCTCTTGATTTTATGAAGCCTGTCACACTTTTTGCTTATATACCTGTTCTGGATTCACCTGCTGGGTATCGTGTCCTAAATACTACTTTGTAGATGGATGTTTTATTTGTAATGATGGCTTCCCTGCGCTTGCAAATGCGGGCAGTCCACCTTCCCTGTAGGTTTTGAATCGAGCGCATCTGAGCTGTGCTATTTCTGTTACTGCTCTGGGAGAATCACTTCAGGTACAGGGAAGGAAGGGACAGGAGCTGGATTTTTCAAGGTTTAGGGGTAAAAGAAGTCATGGCCTGTCTCTGCTGCACCCCTGCACGCAGAGCCCCTAAAGCCCTGGGGTTACAGCAACAAGAAAGACTCGACGCCTGGGTCGTGACCCTCTTTTTGCCTTTCTGCTGCTTTTCTCTCAACTTGTCTCGGAAGAAGGCAAACAAACCAGCGGCGTGGTGTCACCCCCACCTCTCCCTGTCCAGCCTCTGGGGGAAACACCTCAGCCCCGCTTCGCGCCGTCCCGGCTTCCCGACAGAGACCCGCGGCGGCGCAGGCAGGCTGCGCCCGCAGGAGCTGCCCAGGCGACCGGGGCTGGCGGGACCCCGGCCTCGATCGCCGCAGCGGGGCCCCGCTCTCCCCATCGCTCGGCGATTCCCCCCACAACCAACCACGGGAGGGCGGGGCTTCAGGCTGTCGCTCCATCCGCGGGACGGCCGGCGCAGCCAGTCAACGTCCAGAAAGCCGCGCAGCGCCCCGCCCCGCCGGCCCGCCCTCCCTCCCCTTTCTGGCAGAGCCGAGTGACTAATTTCTGTCATATGACTGTGACACCGAATGGAGTCGGGCGGGCGGAACTAGCCGCGGCGAGGGGACGGCGCTGCGCGGAGCCCAGCGCCTCGGCGGCGGGGGCTCAGCGGCGGCGCCCCAAGATGCCGCCTACCCTGTTCCAGAAGCTCTTCAACAAGAAACACGGATTGATCTCTCCGGCCAGGGACGCCCGGGACGATTGCGTTTTCAGGTAAGCGGGACGGGGGACCGGCCCTCCTTCCCCCCCGACCCAAACTTCTTGCGCCGAGTTTCCTGCCGACCTCCGCCGCCCTCCCTGCTCCAGAGAGGGGCGGGCGAGCGGGCGGTAGCCCCCCTTTCCCCTTTCGGCAGCCGCCCGTGCTGCAGCGGGGCCGCTCGCCGCTGTTCCCCCGCTCTCCTCAGCCCCGCTCCTACCGCTGGCCCCCGGGGTCCGTGTCCCCCCCCCGCCCCGCCGCGGGAGCCCCGGGGGCGCGGAGGTCTTGTTCCCGGTCCGGGCCCCCTCAGGCGGGCGTTGGGCGGGAGCCTTCTCCCACACACACACACCTCGCCGGGGCCGCCACGTCGGGACGGCCGCTCTGTCTCCTCAACGGCTGCCTCCCCTCCCGGGGGCCGCCTCTCCTCAGGGCTGGGCCGAGCCTCCCCCTCCCCTCAGGGCGGCCCCCTCACAGCGCAGTCGTGTTTTCCCCCCACCCCGGGCAGCCCGCTGCGGAGCGGGGATCAGCCCCCCCACAACCCCAGCTCGGCCCCATCGTTGTCGCCTTCCTGTGGGTTTCACCCGGTCGTGATCAGCGCTCGCCCCCCCCCACCCCCCCCGGGGCGGGTGTGGGGCCGGGGGATGCCGCGGGTGGGTGAGGGGGGAAAAAAGGCGCCATTCCGCTTGAGGCGGGCGGGCGGCTGGTCATCCCCAGGGAGCAATCTCAGAAACGTGGAGGAAGGCAAAAGGCGGAGGGGGGGGGAAGAGAAAACGTGAAGTTTTGGCCGCTGCCAAGAGAGGTGTAGGGTTTCTGGTGAAATTTGTCATGCTCTAACCGCAACAAAACTGGATCCGCCGAGAGGTGCCAAGCACAACACGGGCAGGCAGGAAAGGGAGACCTTTCCCTGCCCACTCGAGTGGGGTGGGCTGCTGGAGAAGGGCGGCCGTGTTGGGGGTCACGAAACCCCTCGGTGGGGTTTCGGTTGGCGGCTTGGGTTCGCTGTCCTGCGTGGGGACTCGGTGCGGGGAGAGGGTTTGCTCGGGCTTCTGAGCCGGGGCCTAGAAATGACCCAGGGCCTCCTCGGGGGGTTAGTTCGGGTGGAAACAGGTAGTTTTTGTGGCTGTAAAATAAGTGTTGTTGCACGAGTGGGATGATGACTACTCTCGAAAGTGATGCAGTCCGCGTCCTGGCTGGCGTAGCGAAGAGGTAACCTGCAAAATCGTTTCAAAGGGTAGGGTTTGTGACTTGGATGCAAATACGGTATGCTTTGTTAGTAAGAGTTAGGCGCTTCTTGAAACACTTCTAACAATGTGGTAAAGCTCTCCTCCCACCCGCTGTCTTTAAAGTTATTGCCTACAAATGATCAGCCCTTGGGTTGCTCTGTAAAGGGAGATCTCTCACTGATGGGCTTAATTTTATGTGGTGGGATATTCCTTTTAGCTGCAGTGATACAATTTAGCAATTTAGGTGGTTAATAGTATATCGCGGTAATTTGGGCCTCTCAGTTTTCACAGAATGTTGATGGGTCTTTTTGTGTCTGTATTGGAGTCAGGACACGCTCCTGGACATTACCTGAAATCCAGTGCTTTAACTCTAGCGCACACCTTCTGAAGACACTCACTGATCACAGCTGCTCACACATCTTTCTGCTGTTTACTGCACAGGCGTTTCCTTTTTTTAATTATCTTTTCTAAGAGATGAAACATTTCAATGATGTCTGTGTCATCATCTTACTTTCTAAATGAGCTTGATACTGGGATCAGACCCCTTGGTGGGGAAGGGGCGCTAGGACTGCTCTGTATAATTGCCTTGCCTTTTCCAACCTTGTTAAGACATTTCTTAGTGATGGATTTGTATAGAGACTGGTGCTTAATTCGACAGCTGCAGTGCAGACCCTGGGGCAGAAACGTGGGGATCTCCCCTCTGTTGAAAGGAGTGAGAGTCAGTACTGGCAAGGTCTCTTCTTCCCTCTTCACCTGCATCGTTCCGTGCCAAACTGGATGTGAAATTTTAAAAGAGACCTGTCACTCTGTCTGCTCTTACCTTTCTCTGTTTATGTAGTGCTCTTTCACTTTGTGATGTGAACTGTCAACCGGTAACTAGTGAATTTGTGGTTAATTTCTTTTTGGCGGACCCACAGGTATAAAATCCCAGGAGATGGCTGATGGTTCTGACTGAGACTCTGGGTGTGGGTGGGAGACCCGGCTCTTGCGTAGGAGAGCCAAGTATTTTTTTGAAGACTAATACAGATGCCCTCTAGGCAAGTTGCCTAAAGGCTGCTTTCATTTTCCAAATGGGGATAAGTCTTTAGTTAATTCTTACTATGTATGGTCTTATCAGTTACTGGTGAAACTTTTGGATAATATACAAAATAAAGACCATTATTTATTACAGCTGAGTCTTCAGAGACTGTAAGGAAGCACTCTGGATTTTTAGGCTGTTCATGGTTCCAGTAAACCTGAAGGCAACAGCCTTATCAATTTCACTGGGGCAAGGTTATGTTTATGGATTGATAGATTATTATCTGCTTATATTCTAAATAACAGAACATTTTCCAAATATTCTGAGGGTTGACTCAGAATATACTTCTGACTGTCTTCCCTTTGAAAGCTTTGTCCTCTTACTGAGAAGATTGTGTAGAACAACCATTAAAAAAAAAAAAATTCTTTTACTATATTTTGTGAATAATACATACTTAGCGAGAAAAGCCCAACTACTCTGGCAGTGACACCAGTGTAGCAGAACATTTAAGGATGATTTTGATGCTCATTCTTTTTTTGACTGTGAATATATTCTGCATTTCTGTCAGGCTTATTGTGAAAATTTACCAGGACATAAATTCTATTTAATCTGAGCTTACACTGTTTCAAAAATAAAACTATGCTTTTCAGGGGAAATGTATTTTGTTTAGTTGTTGGTTGGTTTGTTTTGTTTCGTTTTTTTCCTGCCCAAAATCTCTTTCTGTGCTGTGGGTGTGTGAAATTTTATGAGTCTGGGTCTAGCCAGACTGTGTAAAATCTTTCAGAACTAGGTGCTGGAGAGGTTAACAGTTCTGGTGATACGACCAGTAAGTTAGCAACTCTAAAGTGTTTGCTGATGTACCAGTTTGCCTTTTTTTTTTTTTTTAATATATATATATGTAAAAGCATTTTATTTTACAGAACAAGACTTGGGTAAATCACAATAGATCCAGTACATATTTGTATTTTAGCTCTGAAGTTTAACCAAGGGCAATTGGCAGCCTTGGCCCTTAGACTGAAATCTCTCAGTACAGCTCGACATTCACATGGTGAGCAAATATATTCAAAATTTTAGTAGTAAAATCTGTTTACAAGAAACACAAACACCTCCAGGTATTCTAGAGAAGAGACAAACCCTTAAGTTCCAAGGTGTAGAGTACCCGCTGTCTACTGCAAATAATACTCACGTGAGTGGATTTTCCCTGAGGGCAACTTTTACTATAAATAGGAGCTCGTGGCCATATTGTAGCATCTGGCACTGGCGGCTGCTGGTGACAGGAGAGCTCAGCCCAGGCTTGGGCTGTTACAGTTATTAGGAATATGAGATTTCAGATATGTTGTTTTCTAGAATTTCAGAATCAAAGTATTCCTGTTGTAAAAATATGTAAAGTGGTTAACATGAGTTGTGTGCTGTGCATGTCTAAAATGTATATGCACTTTTAAATAGCAATTAAATGAACCCTGTTCCAGAATTTTCTGATCAATTTCCCCAGTAAAATTGAAACAATCTTACAAAACTTCCTTAAACTAAGCAGAAATGATGCATTTCTGCTAAATATCGTATGGGCACACAAAGTATTCCACTGCACGTTTACATTACTGACTGCCACAGATACCAATTTCGAGCGACTATTTCTTTTCTGGCTTTCTAGGGGTCTGCTTGAGTGCTTTGGAGAAGAGGGAGCTGCTAAACCACTGGTAATTAGCTTTTTGTTCTTCAAAATGGGCTCAGTAGAATGAGCCCCAAACTCAGTAAGTTACTGAGAGGTCTCAGGCTTTGTATCTTTGTTGTTAAGATACGTGGGCAGTAATTCCAATGGTAAATACAGCTGTAAGGACTGCAGCAGAGTTTTTGCAGGAGAGTGTGTCTGTTGAGATAGTAATTGGGCTTGGAGCACTATTAAACCTATTGCCGAGGGAGAGGGATGGTCCTCTAATACTGAATTATGGACCTGGCACATTTTGGGGTTGTATGTAAGAGGGAAAGTCAGTGTTTCTTTTCATCTTACGTATGAAGTTCAAATACTTGTTCCCTTGTATCTCTATATATCCTTCCCACCTAGCTGGGGGTTAGAGACATTATTAGTTAGGAGTTCTTTTTACACTACAGCTCAATAAAAGTTTCAGTGTCTCTCTTTTTTTTTTCTTTGTCTTTTTTTTTTTTTTTTTAAAAAATCTAAGTAGCTCTAAAGAACCATCTCACCCCGAGGGGCATTCCACCAATGTTTGCAAACTGTTTTGCTCTTGTTAAAGCACCTGTTGTAGAGGTACAGCTGTGTGGTAATTGTTCAAGCTTGAAAGAACCCCTTCCAGTTTCGAGTCTTACCAACAGTGTGGAGTATCTTTGGGCACATTCTTCCTTTAGGGGTTTGCTTTGGTTATCTGGGTTTTTCTGATGAGCACAGTTTTCCAAGTGGGAAGATACAGGAAGAAATAACTTCAAACATTCTTTACATTATTTATGGAGAAGGCCATTTTCAGTCATCCTGGAAACATGCTTTCTTGGGGTCTTTCTCTAATACTTGCCGCTCCTTTATTGAGAGAATAATTTGCCAGGTTCCTGAGATATGAAAGGCCTAAGGCTGGCTGCAAAGTAGTATTTCCTGAAATCTGTCTAGGCAAGCATCCCCCATCAGCCCAGACGCTTTCTGTTCTCCATGGCAGTGACTTTAAATGGTATCCTGAGATTTGTTTCCTTTCACATAGTTTTTGGCAGCGGGATTCATCAAGGGAATTGCAATAGACCTAGAGCTGGAAATGGGTAGCATGATACAAAGATGCCTCACGAGCCAGTTCCTCTACAGAGCTATTGTTCTTGCACAGTAAAAAATGCTATATGCTGTCTTACAAAGGCATAATTGCTTCTTGAACTAGGAGCTAATTTCTTGAAATAAACTGTGAAGAGGCTCGGAGACATCTAACGACATGTAGCTGGGGACTTTTTAAAGTAGAGGCTGGAGTAAGGTGAAGGAGGAACATGAAAGTTGTCTTTACATTGATTTTTCCAGTCAAAGTTTTACCCACAAAACTTCTTGGTAAGTTTTCACATTATTTCTGAAGGTGGCTAGCACTGATGTAGATGATGTGGTATTGTTACAGGGACTGTTCAGTGTTTGTTCCTCCTGTGCTCAGAGCAGGGGTAACCACCACAGATTGCCATGTTGCTTTCCATTTTTAAGGTATGGGTTCATGAGATGCCAAAGGAGTTCAGAGCCAGCGGTGTTTGGACACTGTAGTACCATCAGGTTTGAGAGAGAGCTTAAAAAGTTGAACCGACAAAACCACTGCCAAAATTCTTATCGAATTAACCTTCCACAGCAAACAAGGTATCTTACTCCACCCAGTGAAAGGCTTTTCTGTCAACGGCAGGTAGCTTTGTCTACAGCCTGGCTTAGCCCAGGGAAGCAAATCTCTTGCCAAACCGTGTCAGTCCTTGTGAGCAATACAGCTAGTAAATTCACTACCCTAGCAGTGCCGCATAAGGCTTTTTTTTAAAGCTGTTCCTCAGCAGCGCTGTCAATGTGTCAAGCCAGTCTGACCAAAACCTGCTATTAATGAAATAGTGTGTTTTGTTATTTGTTCACTGCTGACATTCTCAAAGTCTTTCACCAATAGTTGTAAAACTCCTGGAATTTCACCACCTCAAAGTCTATCTTCAAAAAGAGCTTTAGCAGGACTTCATTTTGTAATAGCTCCAGCTTTTCATCTTTTCCGGTTATCTGATGAATTTAAAAAGATTTTATCCCATAATTTTTAAAGATTATTCAAATCCAAATTGTTCTTGTGTTTTTATTAAGTTCATTTCTGCCTTTTAGTGACCCTTAAGTTTTGTTTTTTATAAAAAAAAATCCATCTCTCCTGTAATATCTCTGGAAGAGTTTTTGGCTTTTTGGTTGCATTCATTAGCTTCAGTGTAGCAAGTTCTAGTAAATATTTCACTTTGATTTATGTGGATTTTTCTCTATCACTATGATGACTTTGGCCTGTATTTTGAAGTATATTGCTGTTTTCTAAAGTACTTCTTTCTGCCAAATCCTGTTTTGCATTTCCTGTCATCTGAGCTTTTATGTACCTTCCAGTGTTTTAAGTCAGCTTTCCTCTTGGAAGCAGAGACATATGAATTAATGGGTTCCAGTAAGCACGTCTGGAGCATGGAGAACATTTTGACAATTTCTGCTGAAGGGGCCACTCTTCAAAGCCCTCCCTGACACCGCTCTATATGTCTCCCAAGTGCTTCTCCAGGTAGGCATGTGTTGCTGCTGAAAGATCCAGCATGTCCTTGAAAATTACATGCTAGCTCTGAATAAGGCAATGCTGCAAGCTGGGTCTGTACAGTGGCTAAGTGAGCTGCAAAGCAGAGGGTTGGCGATCCAGCCAGTGATTGTTATTTACTCATATTATTGTCAGATCCAAAGGAATTAACTTGGATAAGTACCCGCATTGTGCTAGGTGCAAACGCAGAGAATAACCAAATAATTTGAAAACTGTTGGGGTGCTTGTGCCTACCTGATTTTGTGCCTTGGAAAATTTTCCTCTGCCCTGGTGGGAACGTACCCTGCCTAGCCCTTGCTTTGCTTCAGGTTCTTCCCATTGCCAGTGGAAGAGGGAGCCTGAACAGTGGAGTGGAAAAAGCCCTCTTCTGCTCGATTTTTTTTCTCTACTTTTTTAGAAGGAGGTAAAGATACAAAATGAGCTAACACACAGGTTAAGGGTCACCCTTACTGCCTTTCATACTGGCATCTCCCATGGTGGTTGGGATCTTGCGGTGACTTGAGAACTCGGCATCACGAGGTCATGCTGCCCTTAGTGGACATCACGAGGTTGGTGCCATCAGCATGCGCTCAGCTTCCTCCCAGCCTGCAACATCTCGTCCTCCCCCTGGGACGGCACGGGTTGTCTGATGACGGCCTGCAGTCCTCTGCCTCGCCAAGCTGCCCTTGGAATAGTCGCTTTCTTGGTTCCCCTTCCAGCTTTTCAACTCCTTCCTCTAAGTTAGAAATCTTTTTCAGGAGAGGTTGGAGTGAGTGAATTGCGTGGTGCCCTTTTGCCACCGGGATCTCTGCTGGTTAGGCCTTGGGCTGTGGTTCTAGTTTGGATCTTGCCAGCTGATCAGGTGAATCCTTTGATTTTACTTTGAGTTTTTCTTGAATTTCTGATTGTATGTGCTGGAAGCAAGTGTGGCAGTTTTCCTTCTGGATGGCATGGATGTTCTCTATCCTCTTCCCTATGGGTTTGACCCAATGTGGCTGAGACAGACCCTGCTCCCATGCTTGTTCTGTGGAGACAGAGTGAGCTGGCCCATCATCTCCACAGTGGGAGAAAGAGTAGGTTGACTTCTTGCCATGGTTTCTGCGTGTCCGAAAATGTATGTGTACGTATACTAGAGTAAAAATGCTTCTTTACACTTGGGTTACACTGGCAAGTGTTGTAAGAAGGTGTTTCTGTGAACTTAAGGGTACTGATTTTTTCCCCTCCTCCTCCAGGTGAGGTCATAGGTGTATAAAGATGTGCCAAGACTATGGGGTGTATGTACATGTTTGTCCACTGTGAGGTCTTCTCCTTTTCTGAAACATTTCCACCATTCCTTTTCTGGTGACTGAAGGTGTGTTTACATGTCTCATGTTGTAAACCTTGTTCTCTTGGGATGATTGGCTCCTCTGGTTGACTGATGAATTGTCCTTCTTGTGTTTTCAAAGGGCTTTATCCTTTTCTGTGTGTACGCTGCTGAGTTCACGTATGCTCATGGTGACAGCTTGGATGAATTCAGGCTTCTGTTCTGGAATAAACTGGTCCAGTGTGACTTGGAGTCTGAAACTTGTTTTGTAATTTTGTCTGAATGCTGGAGGTGACCACTTCAGAAGCGTGTTTTACGAGTGGAAAGTAACGCACACAGTGGTTTCATGCTCAGAGGCTGTGTTCCCTCCTATTGCTACATCTGGAGCAGAATGTCTGCAAGATCACATGTTCGTGAGTAACGTTAGGAAAAATGCAGAGCTCAGTTGCTGCAGCGAATCCACAGTGTGGTTGTGCTGGGCTTCCAGAATTGGCGAAGTGCAGAATTTGTCTCTGAGGACCTGAAAAATTTTGTGTTTGCGGTATAGAGAGAGAACCTTAATCTATAAAATATCTGCTGGAGGAAAAAAAAGTTGTGCCCATTAAAAAACAGGAAGTAATTTTATTCATCTGTAAATGACTTGCTAATGCACCAGCTACTCCACCTTACACTGAGTAGTGACAGAATTCATGTATGGGAAACACTCCTTTGGAAAAACCTCATTTGCACAAAATAGGCATGTGATTCTGCTGTGCCTAAGGAATGTGACCATAATGATTACATTCAAAAGGGGCAGTCCCCTCTGCAGGATTAATCACTTATTTCTAAAAATACATGCCGAAATGTGTTCTGCTCAAAAGAAGTGTGAACAGTTACTGTGTAGTCTTTGTATCAAAAAGGATTTACTTATTTTTACAACAATGCATTGTGCTGTTGCTTGGTGCTCCACCAAAGCTTTTAACTGAGGTAATTCTTCTGCACGTTTGCGTAAGAAGTATGACCTTTTTCTTTTCTGAAATCGATAGCTTCTGTAGATACTATTATTCAGAATACAATACACTGCAGAGAAACTTGTTCAAACATGTGAATTGCAGCACAAAACACTACACAAACTGCATATAGAATATTAGCAGTGTGTGCATATAGCATGCATCCACGAGTACAATGTGTTTGTACAAAGTTTTCTGTCTTTTCTGAAAAAGTAATTTCATAGCCCTTACCAAGTGATTAAACTTTTGGACTTAAACAGTTTGACTACATCTAAAAGCTCTTTATTTTAAACAGTCTTGCCTGGTGCTTTTGGGGTGATAATCTGGGTATCCTCCAGCTTTTATGTATTATTTATCTTTGAAACTTTGAAAGAACCCCCCATTTTGTATGGGTGAAGGACTCTTTGCAGTGATGCCAGCTTAGTAACAACGAGCTCGGCTGTAGACACCCCCTGTCCGCTTCAGCCTGAACAAGTGAACAATCCAACATCGGTTATATCATGAGTGCAGACCTGGGAGGCAGCCTTCGCTGAAAGCAGCGATCTTGAAGTGTGGAAATGATCCATGCCACTGATCATGCTCTGTTTCTCCAGGATGTTTCCACAACATTGTCAGCAGTGATTTTGGCCTAAAATGAGTAAAATACATCACAGAAGCAATCGTATTTCCTTTAACATAGGTACTGTTTGTGCCTTGCATGTTCATGGTATTTGATATTCCTCCAGATCCGTGTGTGCCTCGTTAGCAGTGTCTTCAAATGTTTTTCCCTTGCTCCAGCCAAAATGTCAACAAAACATAAAACTTCGAACAGTACCACAAACCCTCTACCCTTTCAGTTTGTGTGATATATAACTGGAAAGAAACAGCAGCCAAATTACAGTTCTCTGCCATCTGTTTTAGTTGATAAATGAAGAAACTTTGAGCGCAGTTCAGCCCTTACTTTAGGTCCTGGCATTGTGCCTGTTTAAGCCAGAGCAGTATCTTCACCCCGGTTCCTGTGCCATTTTCCACTTTGAGAGAGAAGGTATATTTTTTGTTTGAGCATGGGCCATGGGAGAAATTGCTTTGCTATATGCTTTCTTTGGTTTTTATTTTAGCCTCGGTACCTATGGAAATGGTGGCTCACGCAGTGCTGCGCTGGGTCTTGCGCTCCCCTCTTAGTAATTTCTAAACCTTTTGATCGACTTCAGTTGTGTGTGGTGGAGAATGCGAGAACAGAAGTCTGAGTGAGCTGAGTTTCTGTAACTTTAGTGAAAATCCTCCATGTGCTGTTGGGTGCCTCCTGCCCATTGTACTGCTACTGCCTAATGCTCCGCTGTACCTGTGGAGCTCTGAGTTGTCTACACCTCATCATGTTGCTCTTTCCAGTCAGCACATCAGAAGAGACATGGAGACAGCCAGAGTATGGCCATACGGGAAGAAGACAGTAGACATGTGGCTTCATAGCTTCCTCAGGGAACGGCTATGTTGTGACCACAAGAAAGGCCAGTTCTGCACTACTGTGAATACCAGAATATCAAAATCTGTTTGTTGAATTATTCTGCTTTCTAGCTAGTACTGAAACACACACCGTCTACTACATACCCACATTTCTCTTGCCTCATGCATTCCTTGCACAGCTTTGTCCCAAGGAAAAAAAGGCCTCCAAAGACTGTGGACTCAGCACTTAGTTTGCTATGTTTGGGGGTAATTATGAAAGAGGATGGTAAATCAGAAGGAATCAAGTGTGAGCAATTAGCTGAGAAATGAACTATCAAACAGGAATGAGATTCTTGTTGGGGTTTTTTTGCACCCCGGCCCCCCAGCAAAGACCTACCTAGAAAATGTTCTTTCCATTTGGAGAGTTGGCTGAATGGTTTGTTTACTCCTTGTCATGAAATTTGATATCAGAAATTGGTAAAAAAATGCTGTTAGTTCAGGTGTTAATGAAAAATAGGTGCAGGTGATAAGCTGTGGGGTTGTGTGTGCAGGGAACAGTGGCTGCAAAACATGGGGTGAGTGCACTCTCCGTCTCAGAAGCTTGTTCTAGTTGAATGACATTATCTGAACATCTGAGAAGCTGTTAAGGAAGAAGTCTGCCAGAATTTTCTTGTTCCTACAGGAAAAATAACAGTATTACCCCCTCCTAAGACAGAGTTAAAGAAATGCCTCAAATGTTAGGACAGTGAATTGGCTTACAGTGTTAACTGTGTTTCTATTTAAAGGCAGCCCAAACTCTGACATACAACTTAAATAGTTAGACAGAAAAAGGTGGTTGGTTTTTTTTTTTTCAGTACTTAAACATATTTCAGCTGCTGTGAGTTACTGGAAATTACTCCGCTTTCTTAGTAAAAGAAGAAATTGTTCCACTGTCAGCATGGAGGGCTAAGAAGCTGTGAAAATGAGCATACTGGTTTCTTAACTACGTGTGTTTTCTAGACATACGAGAGATGCTAATCGTGAACTCATGACTTCTTTTTTTCCAAAACAGGCATAATTAAAAGTATAGAATTAAAAAAAAAATCAAAGCAACTTAAAATAAATTCTTATGAGATGGTAAGAGAATTATATCTTTATATAAACAGAAAGTTTATCAAACTCTTTATCAGATAAGCAAAAATATTGCTTTGGTATAAGACTGATTTAATGTACTTGCTTTAAATTTTAGTGGTTTTTTCCCAGTATCTTATGTGCAGTTATCTTCAAATGAATTGTTTTGGTTTGTCTGAAAATATCTGTTTTAAAATGTGACATCAGATTTTCTTTTTTAATTGAAGAATGCTCACAGAACTGCTAGATAGCTTGTGTTTGTGTGTTGTGCAAGACTTTTTTTCACATTGGGGTCAGAAGGTAAGACGCCAGGTATTAGGTTTTTTGTTTGTTTGGGTTTTGGTTTTGGTTTTTTTTTTCCCACCTGGATTTGGTATATATTCATTTAAAGACTGGTCTTTTCTATTAGTAGCTAGCAGGACAAATCAGCTAAATTACACTCAGAGCTGACATTTGTCCACACCCACACGGGAGAAAAAACCATGCAAGATAAAGTAAAATTCACTAATGGCATTAGTTCTTATCTGTATGGATAGACGAAACAGAGGAAAATAAAATGTACAGGGAACAGGGAGTTTGACAAGATTGTTTGTATATAAAATTTAAAAAAAATAAGAGAAACTTAGAAATTAAGGCAAATACAAAATGACCCAGTCCTATAAAGTCCTCAGCATCCTCAGCGTAACTCATTGGGGTTTGAAGGCTTTCGGTGCTGCAGCCTTGAGCTTCACTAAAGGATATTTATGCTGGAAGAGAAGAGATCCTAAGAGCAAGAAAGACCCTACTCTGAGATCTGTCTCCTATATGTATATATACATGTGCATGTGTGTGTCTGTGTACATATATATGTATATTTCAAAATACATTCAGATGCTTTTGTGTCATGGCTCTGAGTGTATGTACACCTCTGTAAATTACAGTAATCGAAAGACCATAAAGCAAAAGCCTACCTACCTTGTTCCAGCAGAGTGCTTGACTGTTGCCTTTGTAGTAAAGTCTTTTGTCTTTCCCCCAGCAGTGAGATGGATAAATTCAGTATATGCGTATGCTGTGTAAACAGGCCTAAATTGTTTTGATATAATGCTGGACAGACTCATTGCTTTGTAGATCAGAACCATGGTTCTAAGATTTTTGTCTTAAGATTTAGGGGGGGGGGGTGTCATAGGTGCTGTGTAAATATAAGCTAAGATATTAGCAACAGAAGAGGTGGAGAGACTTTTGAAAACTATAATCTTTATTTTCTTTCACTTTTTCTTGTCCTCAAGAAAAGATTGTTCCCTGCCTTCGTCAGCGCAGTGCGTGCAGCCCTAGAGGAGCTGGAGACCCCAGCTTCTGTATGTGTCGATGGAGAGAAGGGCCCGGGGCTGGTGGGTGGTCCAGCTCCACCTTCTGCATAGCGGCAGTAAAGCAGAGGGGAGAGGGGTGCAGCGGGCTTTTATTTGGCAGGTATAACAGCAATGATGACAGTACAGAAAATGAAAGTCAAGCTGGAAATGCTGGGTGTGCAGTGAGTGCAATGAGTATGAAGTGGTAGTGTTTTGGAGTTGCCCTGTGTTCAAGAAAGATACAAAGGTACGTGTGCAAGTGTAGTGGGAAGCAGGTGGATGGTGCTGCTGTGATTTAATGCATACGTTTTACAGGATTCTTTCTGCTTGGTATTCTCTGCTTCTCGGAATGTTCTCCCTCATCATCACTGTCCCTGTTGTTTGGTGCTCTGCTTTGGAAACCAGTATTTACACACATGCACGCGCAAAGAGAGAGGAAGAAAAGAGTTAAAACCCAGCTCACTTTCCCTTCCATTTTTCTGTTGTCTTCTTAGTTTTGTCCTGTGTGAGACCTGCAGTGCTGCCTCTCCTTTCTGGAGGTTTCCCCTGGGTGCTGTACCATCCCCTCCTCCTCCTGCCACAAGCAGTAGGGTGCATCCTGTTTGGGGTTACTGCTGTGTCACTTCAAATGACATGCGCTAGCATGAGGAGGGGAAAGGGAAAGGAAGAGCCAAGTGAGCGATTACTTTGCCAACAGCTCCTTCCAAAAAAAAAGAAAAAAATCCAACAATACAGCCCAGTCCAAAATGTCCTGGTGGCATTGACAGCTATTGCTGGCCAGCACGTGAGCCTTTCTTTCCTGTTGATGCAGCAGAATAAATAGCTTCATGTGGTGCTGTTACTAGTTCACAGCAGGATACCTGCAGCACTAGGCTTCTTTGAGTTCCCACATCTTACAGATGCTCGTGTGGATGGGCTAAATAGGGAGAAAAAAGATGAGGCAAGAAAATGCTTTTGAATGAGAAAGCAAAGCTGAGTCTGCCACTCCATAGGAATGAGAGGAAATAATAAATGGTTTTTTTGTACATGTTAGAATGTGGTACGTGAACTACAGAAGATGCAAGAGCTGATGTTGAGCTGATGGGAGCTAGTCAGAAATAGCTTGTTCTGCTGCAGCCCCAGGAGAATCCTTCGTGGAGTCAGGGAGGAGTTGCCCCAGCCACATCTGTTGGCAAGCTGTGTTGGCTGGGAGTGTCTGGAACTACATTCTCATCAAACCTACTACCACTGGCAAAAAGGGGTTTATTGAACATACACTAAATATATGTATATATCTTGATTAAGTACAACCTCTCCCAGTGGAACAATGTAGGTTTTATCAAGTGTTTCTGTTGATTCTGTGAGCTGTGAGGCAGAGCTGGTTTGGACTCTGTGTTCATGCTCAATCCCGTGATAAAGAAGGTGTGTTTGGAGTGAGTTTTGGTGCTGATACCCAGGGAGGGCACGCTGAGCTGAACCTGCAATTTCTTTATCACAGACCAAGATTTTAACAGTAAAAAAAAAAAGCTATGTGGACAAATAGGGGCTGTTTTCAGCTGATGCTCAGAGCTTGCATGTATCTGTCTTGTGGAGTTTTTAGTAAGACTTGACCAGTTCAGCTGTTTTGCGTGGAAAATCCCTCTAGATAGATAGTTGTGTTTAAAAGCTTATTTTGTTTAATCATCACAGGGCAATGGCCAGTCCTACACTGTATTTTCCATTCCTACCGTTCTTAGAAACCCAAGACTGTGAGCATGTAGCGAGACTTAGAAAACTGAAGTGGCCAGCAGAAAGTCTTGAGAGTACAGAGTTCAGTATGGCAGTGAGCAAAGCACTCTACTGCAAACCCAGTAGAGCACTTTGTTAAGCTTGGTTTAAAGATTGAACAGCTCCTTCAAAATCAGAGGGACCACTAGCTGGCTGACAGCTAAAAGCATGCTTAAGTGCTGTTCTGCTTTGGTGAACCAAAGTATTCAGGACCTCACAGTTTTAGTGCATTTGTGTGTCAGGTGCCAGGCTGTTCCATTATTCTGGCAGTCTGTATTTTTTTGCAGATAGTAAATGAAGTTGGACGGCCATGTGGCTTGTTCAAGCATCTGATTTTTATTTGTCCTCATGTCCTTATGAGTTACATCAAAGTGAAGTCAAGCAATGTCTTTAGTGTGTGCTCTATATAGATCTACCTGAAATAGTTTCGGGTCACCTTTGCATGCTTAATTTGGAAAAGAGTTGAGCAGCATGACTCTTGCCTTGGAGAATTGAGCAGTCTAGGCTCCTCACAGTAGTCTTGGGGCTCTTGCAGTATCTGCACAAATCAAGATCTTGTCCCTTCCGCAAATTAAGTAGGGGCCTGTTCAACTTGTAAAGCCAGTAAGGGAGGGAGGGATGTTCAGTCCACGGGTTGGAGCCAAGTTGGAATAGTCTTCCCTCCTGAAAAGCAGTTGTAGGATAGATCCAGTCCACCTAGATATTCATTAATGTTATTTGGCAGATCTATGAAAGTGTTCTTAATTGTTTCTGGTTCAGAGCCTGGCAGCAGTCTTGAAATGCAGTGAACTTTCTGGTTAGTAGTTTTGAGGGTTAACTAAGGGGAACGGTTAGTTAAAGGCTCCCAGGCACAGAGCTGTCACAGAAGCAAGTAACCGCTCTGCGTGCCGTTGTGGAATTGTGCCAAGCATCGCATTGGACTTTTGAAGGTGTTGGAGGATGCTTAGATCATAAGCGACAAACACAGTGGTGTCAGACAGTCGTTGATTGATGGGGGGTATCTATCATTAGCACTCATGGGGTATCGGTATAAATGAACATCACGTATGGGTAGGCCAGACTGGGATTTCATTCCATAGATACTAATTTGTTATACTTGTTTATACTATCATCCTCTGTCTTTAGTTTGCAGTTGTTCCTGTGTAACTGAGATGGGGTTTTGGTGAAATCTGAGGGGGGAATAAGACTGAGTCAGCACTCTGCTTAAGCCATGTGCTTTACTTTAAGCATGTAAGTAGTTTCATTGCTCCCAACGAAACTGCTCATGTGCTTAGCATTAGGCATGTGTTTTAAATAAGTTGCTGATCCAGAGTCTAATCTTTTTTTAGGAGAACCTACACAAATGAGGAGCGTAAGACTACAAACACACAATATTTAAAATGCTACAAATTAAAGGTTTAAGGTAGTATTGTTCAGGAAAAAAAGCTTTTGGCATTTAATGCATTTTAGTGACACACTGAGCTTAAATGTCACCTTCATTGGAAAAATGATCATCATCTGTTAATTTTATGTGACTGTCTTGATAAATGACCTAGCAGCAAGCTAAAGTTCACTGTAGTCCTCTACACCACCAGGCTTTAGGCTGAAAGCAGCACTTTGGGATTATCCCTATGTCAAACCTCGGTTGAACAGAGTACATATAATTAATTGTCTGCCAGCTTTTCCTATTACAAATATACACAGTTTGTGAAATTGGTTTACCATGTGCTGAAAATTTCTTTGATATTTTTAAAAGCCTGTTGCTATGGCAACTGGACCCCATAACAGAAAAGCTTTTTAGTAAAAAGAAGGCTAAGAATTTCAGTTAACAACCAAGAATAAAGCCATAGCAAAATAGCTTGTATTCTTTTTTCAAAAGCAAACAAACAAACCCCAGAAGAAAGTGTGGTATCCTGAAGCAGCTTGGACCTGGATTACCAGATGGAAGGGCACACCCTGCTCGCAGGGCTTCGGAGCTCGGCCGGGAAGCTCATACTGTGAATGCTCAAGCCAGTCTCGGCTTTTACGGTGGAGGATAATCGGAGAGTTCACAAGCATCTTGCTCTGAAATAATTCACATGTCTTTTTTTTTTTTTTCATATGGAAATGTTGAAGTGATTTGATGGTTTGGCTTATAGGCAAGGAAACATGAGTTTTGCTTCTCAGAACTGGATGTCCCCTTTGTGCTTTGCTAATACAGAAACTGGCAGAACAGGCATTACTTTTTCTTTGACGTTGGGGCTTGCAGCCCTGTTTCCTTGTGTCTCATGACTGAGTGAATCAACACCTAATTAAACAGTCACATGAGGGACAGAGTAAAATGCTGCTCAGGCACTGATCATTGTGAATCTTTGGAGAATAACTACTTACATCTGTCTTCCTCCTTCTCCAAGGAACCCTGAACAGCTGCAGCTTGGCTTTTATTCCCCCCACACCCCCCAAGGGAAAAAAGATCACGTAAATCTTGGCTAAAGCAATGCTGTCTGTACAGATAAGTGAGACCTGGGGTAGGGGGAAGAGAAGACTTGGAAGTACTGGACAAAATCTTGAGACATTGGAATGATTTGAGTTTGTGCTTGGGATGACTTAGCTGAAAGCTTGAAGTTGTAGTCCTTGTGCATTTGACGTTCCTGGTGATTTAACTGAAGAGGTGACGTTGGGCAAGGAAGTACAGTAAGCTCTTTGGAGTGGTCTGGGGGGATTCTCGATATTTTTTAATATTAGTTGTAATTTTTTTGCTCGCAGCTCTTCATGAAGGGTCTGTAACAATTAGTTTCCATCTCTGTGTGGCAAATACTTGTGTGGAGATTTATTGGGCTCTCAATTATCACTGAGTCACAAGTGCAGCCACCTTAATCAATTACAGGGACGTGGCCTACAGCCAAGGAATGCTCAAAACCCCATGCCGCCTGCTCCTGCTGTATGACTTTCACCGCCAAGGCAGTACTACCCCCCCCCCCCCCCCCCCCCCCCCCCCCCCGTATAAAACTCACGAAACAAGTATTACAGGATGTTTTAATCAGGGTAAGCAGATGGCTCCCTCCACCCTGACACAGCGGTGGGCTCCCAGGTAGCGCGTGGGACGTGCTGGGCTGTGCAGCAGATGCCTGGGTCTACAGCGGGCGGTTTTATTGCGCTGGCAGTGGCGGTGGTTTGGGTGCTTCCATGGTGCAGAATTTCCAGGCTGAAGATATCCACCAGGGGTCATCCTGGCCTGCCTGGTGCAAGGCTGGTGGGTTTCGGGGCTGTTCTCAGCCCCGGCAGGGACCCCCTGCCTCCTGGGACCCTGGGCACAGCATCGCCCGGCGCCGCTCCCCCACCCTGGCACAGCTCACAGGTTAAAAAGCATGACGTAAAAAAAAAGTAGCTGTTCGCATTCTAGTCTTTCAGCCTTTAACAAGTTACTTATTTCTTCATTTATCTATCTGATAAAAAAAATGCTTCTTTAGATGTGTTTACTCGGTGTTGGTGCAGATATCACATGGCATGTCAGGCGTAGCTAGAGTACACTAGCAATTTGTTGATGCACCTTGCAGCTTTTTTTTTTTTCCCTGTATCTCCTGAAGTAATGTTTTGAGAATCTTGGCTTTCACTTGTGTAAAAAGAAGAAAACGAACCTGCCATAGTCCTTACAGTTGCTGGGAAGAACATGAAAATAAAAGCATTAAAGACTCTTTCAGCTGAAGATAAATACAGTCAATTCAATGTTTGTCTATTAAAAAAAAGAAAATGGTAGAATTCCTCAATCAAAGTACTCTTGTTACATCAGGAGTCATTCAAGGGTTTATTATTATTCTTCTTATTATTAATATTAGAGTTGACAGCAATAGTGGAGCTATAGCGATTCCTCTAAGATGTCTTCATTTTCATGGCAACAGGGTTCTTGCAGTCAACCTTGACTCTTGATGTATCTTCTTTTCTCTTCACTGTATCATCTGTTAATATCCGTGATCTACAAAATAAAAAGCATCAATTCACCATTAAGTTACCTAAGCAAATTTTGCACTTGATAAATCTAAGCTTGTGAGCTTGTTTTTGTTCTGTCTAGCACTGTGAAACAGTGACTCTTTTATCATATTAGTAATTCTCAACAGTGGTAGTTCAGATGTAACATAGATGCTGGTTTTCACAGGCAAAGTTTGCTTTATTGTCTACTGGAAACTTGTGTATCAGGCAAAGATAGTTGCTGCATGTCACTGAGTGTTGTATTGTCATTCATACATTGAAGAGGGGATGGAAAAGAGAAGTTAGTTTTATGTATGGATTTAGCGATTGAAGAACCTATCTAGATATCTCCAGAATTACACAGCATAAAGAGGGAAAAAAGACTTCCCCTTACAACCCTCCTCTGCTACACTAGATAGTTCTGTGTGATTTTAAATAATTCTTTATTTCCAACAACTATTTGTAACCATCAAGAGCAGTTTGTATCGGAACTTTTTTCTCCCCAACTTTTCATTAAATGCACACAATACTCAACTATTTACACTTTATTTTTAATAGCTAGAGCAGAAGATTAGTCTGTTCCACACACCCGAGAGTGCACAATAAAATAACTGTTTGGCAGGGGGAAAATGCCCTGTTGTCTTGCAGTACCAGTTGGTATTATGGAGGTTTGTTCGGTGTCTTATTTATAGTAGATTGCAGTTGGAAATGTGATACAAAACAAACACCAATGTTCCAGTAGCTTAACCATGCATCAGATTTTTACTTTGATAGTTATTTTTATTTTAAGCATCTTTTATCATTACTTGATAAATTACAACAGAGAAGGGACGGTCAATCTGCTGAGGTCTCAGCATCCACGTTCCTAAAAGAAAGATAATGTTCCATGTCATACCCTCCAGGAATGCTTCCAGGCAGATTCGTATTTATGCTGATGCTCCTTTATACTGCTGGTAGAGACAGTTTATTCCACTCATGAGACCTCTTGGTGCTAGTGAGAATCCTGTCTATGGAGAGTTTATAAACTTTGGTTCTCTGTTGATTTTTTTGTTTGGTTGGTTTTTGTTGTATTGCATATCAAAAGCACTTTTTTCAGTATCTAAAAATCTTGTTTCCTTTAAAGAAAATGGGGCCTAGGTTTTGAAAAACCTCCGGACTGCTTACAGACATCTTTCTCATCGTTTTGGCTCTTGCTGACCTTTGGCTGGACTTATGTTTGTGTGTGCATATCTATGGTGCGTGCAGGTATGTGTATATGCTCCAGTGGTATACAGAGGGTTTATGCTTTAATACTGTCCACTCTTCCACTCCAGCAGTGAGGAATTCAGTGGAATTTTTTTTGCAGGGGTGCAAAAATGTACAGAAAGCACATTTAAAAGTCTAGCTCAGTGGTAATCCTATTAAGGCGAGTATTTTGTAGAGAAGTGCTATCCAAGTATTTCTAGTCAGATTTCAAATAAAATCCTAATTGGTTTTCTCTCTTTTTGTCTAGTGTGGCTTCCAGCTCCTACCTCCGTGCATTACTAAGCAATAAACATTTCTTGGCTTGCTTACTGGCTCTTTGTTGTGTGTGTTTACAACGTGTGAGGGAAGCCTTCTTTCAGGAGAAAGACTAAAAAAACTCGTTAAGGCAGTGGAGAGCAAAAATGAATCATTTCATTACTTTTTTAGATTGTGGTTGGAGCAAACTGATGTCTCCTCAGTTTAAAATCAGATGATTTATACCCAAAAGGTGCACATGAGCCTTTCCAGTAATTCTAAATGTTTTCAGAAATGCCTCTGGAAAAAAGGAAGAAAGTAACTCTCTTTAGTAGTGCTCTTTTGTCTTGAGGGTTTTTTTGGCTGATATATGTTTAAGAACGAGCCACAGCCCCAGTCTGGCAGCCGGGTTTGCACAGAATCCTTTGGGTGGAATGTACTTCATCCTCTCGGCTATTCGATGCAGCTGGACACCATCACCCACATCTTTCCCATCTTCAGTTGCGTGGACGTGCATGGATACTGAAGTGCCCTCCCAGGACCTCACTGGAAGGTGATGGGCTAAGGCAGGAGATTTTGATCACTTTATTTTTTGAACTTGTTAATATTATCTAGCTTCAGAAAAACATTTATCAGCTTTGTTTTCCAAGTTCAAATTTACACACAGAGACCGGGGGGGGGGGAAGCCTGCACCCTTTCAGAGAGTTGGAGAGTATCATATTCTCTGCCAAAGCCAAATACTATCTAGGTGGTAAATGAGGTACTTTTTTTGGACTTGGAGAAAAAACAAAAAAAGCTGCCTTTGTGGAGACACTTTTCAACAGTAGAGGCTGTAGACCTGTTGAAAACCCCATAAAGCTTTCATACCATAGGTGAAAACAAGTTACTGCATCTGGAATACAACCAATATTGTAATTATAGCTTTTTTTACTAACCGGTGGCCCATTTTGGGTTTTATTTTTATTTCACGTCTCTAGAAACAGTGCAGATAAGCAGCGAGGAGGGCTGGCAAAGGGGCTGTGCTGTGCCCTCTGTATGGCATGCTGCTGTGTCAGTCGAGCAGGGTGGGTTACGGTTCTGCACACCTGCCTTGCGTTCCCCCATCCCTGCACACCCGAAACTTTCTCTGAGCATGGTTTTGCATCTGCAATTGGCAGCCAGTAGGCTTGGATTTGAGTGCAGGCTTGGACCCGGGTTTAACATACTATAGGTACGTACTGGTGTGACCAGAACATCTCGCTGTCCTCAGAAATTTAGAATCAGATGTTGTTTATGAAAGCTTATCTCCTCTGTTCTGGATCAGTAAATAGGATGTTCACTGTGCCCGGATATACACCTAGAGAAGACGACAGTGCACGTTTAATCTTAAAGAGGCCTGAGTATTTTCTTGGATGTGGGAATGGTGACAGTGTGTTTGAACCAACACTGAGTATCTGAAGTCCTTCCTCAAGCAATAAATATTCACTGATCTGGCTAAAGCACTGTTGACTCTCCATACACTTTTTGAGTCTGTCTCTATTTGAAGAGAAATTTCTTCCAGTATTTTTCCTGGTCAGTTGTTGGATGGAGGCTGGGTCCACTTTCAAAGCACTTGTCTTTAACACGCATCAGGTTACCCTGAGGTAAAATGGAAACTTTAGATGTTACTCCTGTAAATAAATGTTTACATAATACATTGCACTGAACTTCTCACCATTGCATGCCTAAGAA
Organism: Astur gentilis; assembly: GCF_929443795.1. NCBI lineage: Eukaryota > Metazoa > Chordata > Aves > Accipitriformes > Accipitridae > Astur > Astur gentilis. The sequence continues at coordinate 20,845,348 of NC_064905.1, read as the reverse complement.
AAAAAGGTCACTTTTGACATCAGTAACCTTTAGAGAGCCGTGCGTTTGCCACACAGGTAAAGGAAGTTACCGTGCACAGCACGTTTCTTTCACTAGATCAAGAAGGTAGGAGAGGTCAAATGTTATTGCTTACAACTCCCAAGGCCTGGCATTTTAAGCTTTAAAGACAAGATTTGGTTTTAAGGTATGGGTCTTGTAAACAGCACATGCCCAATTTTGCTCATGTGAGTAATTCCATTGAATTCCAGGGCACTAGTCGTGTATGAAAAGCCAAGTTTATAATGTATGTCTTTGTGAGGTCAGGGCCCCAGCTCTTCATTTCTAAATGAGAAATTTCCTACAAAACAGTCAGGGTCACAAAAGATAACGGTTTTGGATTTGGAACCAAGTAATTATCTATCTTGTAGTTTTAGTGCTTTTGTGTCAAAAACACTTGTCCAGCACCAGACATAAAAATACTACCTTCCTATAAGTCAGCAGCAAAACTGCTGTTGTGTCAATAGATTATGGATTTATCCCTAAACTTAATCCAGGAGATGTGTAGCGGGAGAGGGAGCTCAGTGTTCACCGGTGGAATCCATCCCAGAGGGCAAAAAATTATCGGGGCTGTTGGGTCTTGGAGCCAGAGCCCATGGACAAGTGCATCAGCTCACCCACTCTTGTGATACAGGGGTATCACTGATAGCCCTAAACTTTGTGTTGTGGGATGCAGCTGAACAGGAGATCCTGATGATAAATGGATTTTTGCTGCCTTTGTATTTGGCATAACCTGTAGGTTTTCAGACACTGAAAAAAACAAACCCCTGAAGTAGGAGCTATGGTGCTACAGTCTCCTGCCTTTATATATTTGCTGAGTTTTGTCCAAAAGTAATACAAAATTAATAGTATGAATGATTAGTCCCACATATACCTGTGAAGACTTGATGGCTTCTAATGTGCATTGCTCTTTTGGATGCCCGGTTCCTTCCTCACTTCCCTGTCCATCTCTGTTGTTCCCCCCACAATTTAGAGAAAAAAAAGTTCTTTAAATAGCAAGCTCTTTGCTTTTGTGATGTGCCGGGCAGCCTTCCTAGCATGGCCTGGGTTACCACAAGAGGGGTCGTGAAACCTTGTTTACAGCTGTCGAGTTGGTCAGCGTTTCTTTGTGGGCATTATTCTGCATCCTCCCCCCCCCAAAAGAAAAAACCCACCCCAAACAACCAGCAACCCCAACCCACCCCTCTATATTGCCATCCAATTGTCTTGCATGTCCCTGAGGCTTGGCTTGTAATATTAATGAGCCCTTCCAGGGCATACAGTGCTTTCTTTGTCCTTCTAGGAGCCGGTGGGGAGGGGGAGCGGGTGCCGGCGCGATAGAGGGAGCAGAGCTGGTTCCCCTTAGCCCGAAGCCGAACGTGCCGAAGACGCGAGAACCGGCCGCGCGGCGATCGGCGGGGTCGCCGCGAGGCGCCTCTCCCGCCCTTCCCGGCACGCGTGCGGACGGGAGCCGGCGGAGTCGAGCCGTCGAAGGCCTTTACTTCGGCGTTGAGATCCCGCGCCGGGGGCGGCGGCGGCGGCGGCGCTGGGATCGGCGGCGGCGGATGGCGGCTCCAGGTGGCACGCGCTGACAGCTGGGTCACATGATGGCCGTCAGCGCTCGCTTTTCCACCCCTCTGCCTCCTCCGCTCTCCCGGGCTCCGGCGCAAGCATCCCGTCGCTTCCAGGAATGTCGAGGCCGGGGGTGCAGTCTGGAAGGAGGCCGCGTCGCTCGGCCCCCTCGCCTCTCGTCCGAGCGGGTTGAATCGCCGACGGTGGCGGCTCGCGGAGGAGCGGGACGGTTGCCGGGGGACTTGGGTCGTGAGACTCGACTCCGGTCGCGTTCGCTAGAGGAGGAGGAGGAGGAGGAGGAGGAGGATAGATGGGACTGACATGTACGCTCCGGCGGCTGCCGAAGCAGCGCTTAGCTTTCTGATGAATTAGAGCGATCTCCTCTGCAGCGATACAGTGGAAGAGACAAAGGAGTGGGGGAAGACGGGCAGTATTTACTTGAGCAGAAATCCCGGGCTGTGCAACAGAATGCAGGGGCAGGATTTGGGTTACGAAACTCCAGGGCAGCGCAAACGCAGCCCGGTGCAAACGCCTATATTGCGCTTCAGCGAACTGCTTGCTTTAAGGTGGTTTTTGTGATCCTGTTGCTAGGATTAAGCCTTTTGCGTTGCAGCATGGAGAGTCTTTTGTTTGAGTTAAATTCAGACCTCTTGATAGGTCACCTGACAGTCTTGTGGTTTTGGATGAATATGGCTCATTGCTATTATTAACCTGAGTTGGCAGCTGGGCACAACAGGAGTTTACAGGGATTTTGAAAAGTGGAACTGCTCGGGGGACAAAGATGCTTCCCAGGTACGGTCACTGCACAGTTCTTGAGATTGTTTTAATTATTTGAAAGCTTAATATTTTCACTGCGATGAAAGTATTTCTTTCCCAGAGCTGTGAAGCTTTTAGAGATTTAATTTTTTTTATGGTTCTTCTTATATCTATATGCTAAATGGCATGAATGGGGTTTTTTCCCCTGAATTGGTTCTATCTGTTGTAATTTTGCAAAGGGAAGTGTAGTCTACGTGAATAATTTAAAACATTGTGTTCAATTCTAGTGAATTTAACTGAAAGGAGCTGTGTCTTGTTTGTGTGTGATTTTTTAAATTTTTTTTTAATTAAAACAGGTATTTCAAAAGAGCACGGAGCTTGTGTGTCTGCGCGTGTATATGCATATATTTGCATGCATATATGTGCTTAAATCAGCTAAAAGCTGAACAGGTATTTTTTTAAATGACATACGTAAAGTAGTACCCAAAATATTCTGTGAAATTACTAATTGTAGATTCAGAAGCTGTGTAAATTGCAAAGTTACTCGACATGCTACACGTCTTTAACAAAACCTTCCAACTTACTTATTTTCAATATCACCCTCCAGACTATGATTAATGTGTTGACTGGACTGTACCTAACCTATATGTATTACATCTTTTTGCTCACGAAGAGGCATCTGGCTCATGTATTGGACTTTAGAGTATAAATTAGGTATCTTAGTGAGAGCCAAGTGACTTGGTAGAAGGAGGAAAAAAATGAAAACAAAGTCAGCTTCATACACAGTTAAAGAATTGGGCAGAGCCAAGGACCTTGGAAGCCAATTGAAGTTTAGGTCCAAGTTTATTATACTGAGTGTGAAATATCTGGCTGGCTGAATATGTTCCTAGTGTACAATATGTGCTTAGTATAAGCAGCAGAACTTTCCTGGAGCTCAAGTAGTGCAGCTATTCAAGGTGAGGATTGCTAAGCTGGTAAATGAGTGAGACAGATTTATAGATACAGCATAGAGCTGACCTCTGTGATGCTGCAGTGCCTGTGGAAGTGTCACCCTCCTTCGAGAAATGAAAAGGGGGTGGCTTGGATTTTTTTTTTATTTTTTTTTTAAAGAAACATTATTTCTTTGTGACAAACCTGAAAAATGTAGCCGCTGCAAGCAGTCACCCGTCATGGGTGGCTGTCCCTGAAATGATCCACTGTCTTGTCAGTTTTTCCAAGCTACCCAGAGTACAGGTCCTTTGACATTTGGGAAATCCCAGCTGAGGTCAGAGTGATAAAGGGCAGTGTCGCCCAGAGCGCTGGGTAAACTCCTTCGCAATCGATGGTCACGGGCTCCCTCCGTGGCCTTGGCCAAGTCACTAATGCCGATTTTCTCTGCAGAATCAGCAGGAGTTCACCACAATAGTCACACAACCCTGAAGTGACCTCAACTCTTGTAAAGACAATTATCTTGCAAAATTTTTTCTAAGTATAGGCCCCGTGGTTTCTCTAGTTTAGGGATCTTCTTCCTCCTCACAGACTTACGGTGGTATTATGTCACCAGCATTGAGATGGAATCTCTCGCTGAAAATGCCAACTTTACAAATTGGCAGTGCGGTCTGGATCATCCTTATCATGTGAATCCTGATAAAGTTCTTTTGCGTTTCAGGTGTTATTATTAAAAAAATAAATAACCTGCCCATGCCTCTTTAAAAAAAGCTAATGGATGATCTTCCAAAGCTGGAAGCATCGTTAACATGCCGTACATTGCTGTTTTCATTGCTTCCAAATTAGTTGTGCTTTTTCAGAAAGGTCTACACAGCTGTCTTTGTACAATAATGGTCAAATAATAAATGAATTAGTGAATTGCAGTAAGAAGGTATTAAAATACGTTCAATACCCTCCCCATGTGTCCTATATATTCAACTTTTGTTGTATCTTCTCAAAGCCAAATGGAAAAAAAAAAATCCAGTAACAGATAATAGAAATGCGTAGAGCAATTTGGGCGGGAGAAAGGAATCCCTCGTTGGAAAGGCCACCTCAGTAAGGGGTGAGAGGTGTATGATATGATGGTTGGACTAGGCCAGCACCATTTTTCTTCTGCTTTTGATCACCCTTCCCTATAACAAAGCAACTGCAGGATCCTAAATACTACGGGGCTGTGCATGTACAGGTGAGCGTGCTTCGATGTGAATGTACATCTCTCTGGAACATGGACATAATCTGCATCTGAAATATCCCAATGCACCCAGTGGAACGGTCTCGTATTTGCAGCGTAAGCTCTTCAAGACGGGGACAGCCTCTGCGCAGCACTCGTGTAGAAGTTGGCTGGGTCTGAGCACTACTGTAACAACGATAATACATGAAGAGTATCATCTGCAGGAGCTGGAGATAAGCCCTGGGGATCCTTATGCCCCTGTTCTGATGCGCGTCTAATAGGAGTAAAGGGAGACGTTTCCTTCCACGCGGAGCCCTGCGAGGAGGGCATGGGGCAAGGTGGACCTGCCGTCTGCTCTGCCCTGGCTGTTCCTGTCAGCCTTTTAAAAAGGTGCTAACATGAAAACCACGCAGGACAGATAAGCTAGCATAAACTATAAATATCATTTGCGTAGATGCATTTAAAAATAGTTCCAAGTGATTCATCACCAGGCAGTTTTTATAACTATGGGTAACATGATGTAGGAAAACAATAGTTTGACTGATAGTTTCAATTTACTTTTTCAATGATTAGTCATATTCTGGTTTTGAGCAACTTTACTTTTTAGCAAACTCTTCTACAATTCCTACCTGCTTAATATCTTGATCGGTTTGCTTCAATTGCTTCTCTTTAAGACTTCTAAAATATCTATGCTAATTATTAAAAAGTAATTGGATACTATCTAAGCTGTATTAATATGAAATAGTTTTAAAAGTAAAGTCTCAGGCAGGAGGAAAAATAGTATTAAGCTAAACCTTTAATGTAATGAAGAAGTGCTGTTCGTGTTGTAGTGGAAACAAGGAGGAAGGAATGTACTTGCTTTCAATTACAGGGGAAAATCTTGTATTTTAATTGGTAGAGTGGTAATGAAGGATTTCTGCGTCTGTCATTTTATCTATTAAAACTTGCACAGAGTATAATAATACCAATTTAAAGCCTTTCAGCTGCCTCTTGCTGAGAAGTGCCTATGGTAGTAATAAACTCCAGGAATTAGGTACGTGAGAAAATCCACCCTTGGAGAGCATTTCGACTTCTGGATTGCCATGCAACTTGCAGTACAGGTGTCAGGAAGCATGTAATGGATCTGTAAATGTAAACTATAAATAATATTCCTAGTGGTTGAAAGTAAAAAAAAGGCAGGAAAACAAAACGGATGAAAGAGGAGAAAAGCTGAACCATAGTAGGGCTTAGGTATGAACATGCATTAAAATATCATTTTTCAGGCCTTGATTTCATTATTATTAGTTTCTAATAATTTCATCATTATTCATGTGGAAGTTTGCCTTTCTGTCCCGAATAATTCCTTTCCTTTTGTGCTTTGTACTTGCATCAGCATCTGCACAGGGGGGTTGGACCGGATGACCTCCAGGGGTCCCTTCCAGCCTCAACCAGTCTGTGATTGTGAGAGATCTGGTTTTACATGATTTGTTTCTGAAATATCCCACGCAGCATTTAGACATCAATGGATTTCTACCCCATTCTATGCATATAGGTATTTCTGAATGTCTCATTCTAGAGGAATCACTGTTTGTGTAGTGGAGATCTCCATAGGACTGGTGTCCTGCTCAGAAATAATTTATCACTATTTCTTCTCTTACTCGACGTGTGACCTCACAGCACTAACTGTAAGGCAAAGTCACAAACAATTCCACTGGTGAAAAGATTGTTGGGGTTTTCTTGCTGGTGGTTTTTGTGTTTGTTCTTTTCTTTAATTATAATCAGTTCAAGGAAAGATCAAAGAGTGATAGATAGGTCACCCAGCAGAAAGTCCTCATTAAGAGAACCGTCATTTCCAGAACGGTGTGGGAGATGGAGACTCACCTTTCATTAACAGTGCTAGAACATTTGATTCTACGTCTCCTGGTTTTCCTATAAGAATCTCAAGAAAACATCAGTTAAATGTCAAAGTTGGTTTCCATTTATAAACAGAACTAATTATATTCAGAAGATCTAGGTCAGTTTTCATCCGCCTGAAGAACAGCGCTGTTATATTTGTTTTGAGAACATGCCCTCTGTATTGCATGCAGGAATTTGTGTGTTTCTGGGGATAATCTATCCAGATATCAAGCTTAACGGTATTTTAAAGCTGTAACAACAAAAGTAAAGCTACTCTGTGTCTGGCTTCCTCCTCACTGGGAGGTGGTGGGGCTGAGTCGGAGGTGCCAGCCTGCCTCTGTTTACTGTCTGTCTAAATGAACTTTCCCCCAGCACTCTTAAAGTTTCTTTTGGTTTGGGAAGTGGCGCGCTATTGCCAGGGAATGTTTTTGCAAGGCTGAAATGTGCTTAAGGACTCTATTACATAACAGAGATAACGCTTATTTGGAATTATCACAAATTATGATGGATAATGTCTACTAAATGCTTGTCTAGAGAAAGTTAAAATGTCATGTGAAGAAGCTGAGAAGTAAACAAGCTCTTGTTACCTTGATCAAATATGTTTCCGAATACAGCAAGAGTTTTATATTTAGCTTTCTCTCCTCTTAGTGTGTAATCTGCTCTTGGAGCTTTTTATAAGTAGACTTTGCTAAGATCTGGAACAGCTACTGCCCTTCTTTGCCAGTAATTTCAAAGTCAAATATCAAAAGTACTAGGTAATGGAAGACGTGCTTTTGTCTGAGTGTGAAGGAAATTCAAATGCACTGCAAGGGTGGAGCAAGCGATAGCACCTTTTTGGCAAACAATTCGTTGTTGTTGTCACACACTGTTTCTTTATAGGAACCACAGTGGCCTATAAAATGAATTTCCAGATTTCCATCGATTTCACTTAAATATAAAAAGATGATTCCTTCAGGAAGCCAGTTTATCCAGCGGTCTCACTTGCCTCCTCGCCTCTAGCTGAAGTCAGGTTCTTACAAGTAACTGTCCCCAGCTCTAGTGCCTTTGAGCCTCTCAGCTGATAACACTCCAAATATGCATCAAACAATATAGATTTTGTATTCTTACATTTTCTGAAATGCCAGGTGGGGCTCATTAGCAGAGCCCCTGGTAAATGTATGCTCTGCACTGAGTTTGTCACTGTGATTGGTTTTCGGTACAGAATTTGCCCAGTTTGCAGTCTTCTTCATGTGGGCATGTCCCTCTGTGGACAATGCTTGGCTTTAGGTGCCCAAAGAGAGAGGGTGCGTGGCTTTGCCCCCAAATCTAGACATCAAGTTATTTCAGTTTCAAGTTGCTCAAGCTTTTTTCTTGTAATAAGTTGCTTTTGACATTTGTTGCAACCTATCTTCTCTGCAGCTTCTGTTTTTCTCTCCTCTTGCTAAATGCTGGGGCTGAGCAGATCAGGAAATGGATTTCCTCTCTCAAGAGACCAAGTAACTGTATGTCTTGGTGCTTAGTTTCACCTCACTGGGACTACACTATTTGTAAAGCCTGTGGATCTATATTGGACAGTCTTAAAAACTTCTGATAGGCAACCATGGCTTTGGTGATCCAATTGATTCTCTGCTGTGACCTATTACAGAAGTTGTTGGGTTACAAATTGTCCTTAGCATACTGATCACATAAAGCATGGGCACAGAGAAGGAAACCTTTTGGTTAGTGAATTAGAGGGACAGGGGAGAGGAAAATTTACCATAGCCTTGGAGTCTAGCATGCCAGGTTTACTTCAGTCCATTTTATCACTTATGGGCGTCTCTTTGCTGAAATAAATGTACAGCTCCTTGTAAAGTGGGAGTCTGTATCCTTCATTAATGGCTAGAAAGTTCCAGGGCCTTGTTTCTCACTTCTTGGGGTTTCATGCTAATGCTGCTTGCCTAAAAGGCAAGTATAAGGAAGATAGAATTTCACTTGATTAAGGAAATGGCTTACTGTAACTAGCTGGAAGATGATTCCTGTTGGTTTCATGGATAGAGGAGGAGTCTTGTTTCCTGTCTCCCAAGAACTGAGAAGGTATCGGTGAAAATGGATTCCCAAGTCCATGGACAACAATGCTTGCTGGGTTTTAAAGTCATGGCTGGCTTTTTAAAATGGAAATTTAAGATTATGGCTACAAAGCACCCTTAAAGGCAATGGTATTCAAACCTGAGCCCTGCAAGTTCTCCCTTTGCAGAGCTCCTCTGAAGTCAGTGACACTAGGGAAGACAGAGGCTCAAGAAAGCTCCTTTCCTTGTTATTGACTGCAAAAATAGTTTGGGAGTAGGTGTGTTAGAACTGCTGTGTGTGTTTTGCTGACCCGTGCAGCAGCATGGCCTTGAATCACAGTGGCATAAGTGGAGATGATTTCCAAGTCTGAATGTAGTGAGGACCTCAGTATATAGTCAGGACCAAGCTACACATGGCTCTCTTTTTCCCAGCATCAAAGCATATATATTAGTATGAATGCTGTAGTTTGTAATACTGCAGTTAGTTCTATACACATATGTTACTACAGTGTTTGTGAAACCTGAAGAAGGGTAGGAAAGGTACTTTGCATTTTTTTCAGCTGTGGAGTTCAGTGGTTTGCCAAACCATGAGGCTGAAAACCCATGACTGCAAATGCAGAAATTCATTACTTAAGGAAGAGGACAGTGTGAATATATACCTTTTTTCTTTTTGCTTTTGAATTGTGAATGCTTTCAATCTAGAGCTTGCAATGATGAGGGACTCTTTGGGGGGGGGGGGGGGGGTGGTGTATGTGTCTCTAAACATAAAAGCTGAGTTCTTCTATGACCTTGATTTCAAAAAGCTGGAACTTGAAGAAAACATTAAATATCACAAGACAGAGCAAAAGAGCTGGTAATGCTGCGCACATCATTGCATATGGTTGTAGTGGATTGGTGCCGTTTATGCCAGTGTAATTTGGCAAGTGTAGGGGGAAAAAAACCCCAAAAGGCATAGTTCTGGCTACAGGATCAAAGGGTTTGATGAAACGGCATTACATTTGCTCGACTTTATGTTTTAATATAGTTGTATATACAGAAAACATAGAAAGGCCAGTGTAATAAAGAGTTGTGGTAATTGATCCTTCTGCTCTTTTATCTTTTAATTAAAGCTGGCCTTTGCCGGAATTTGACCCAAGTCAGATCCGACTGATTGTGTATCAGGACTGCGAAAGAAGAGGACGGAATGTCTTATTTGACTCCAGTGCTAAAAGGAAAATAGAGGATGTTTCGGTGTCGGTGAGTATTTTACTAATTTGAATGGTTATAGTCTATATTTTTTTAAATGGCAAGACCAATAAATCACAAATGTTCTGTTTTATTCACATTAACATTTAAACGTCGGTTATATGCAGGGCTATATTTAAATGCCTGTTAAGTTGCAAATTATTCAGGCTTCAGTGATTTCACTTTTAACAGCTTTAAATACTGTAGTGATCTCTTTATTCCTGGGCTCGTCTACTTTCTGCTCTTTCAGAGAGAAGTATTCCTTCCTGGTGCTGCAGCAGGCAATGCTGGGGGCCTGAGGCAGGGCATAAACTGATATTTATGGATGTGCTTTTATGCCATGGTGGGGTGTGCATTCTTAATCGGAAGGTCCTCCCAGTCCTGTGTCCTCCTGTGTCCTGTTTGGTTAGCTTTTGCCAATTGTTTCTATGCTTTGCTGACAGTTTTTTCACACAAAGTTACTTGAAAAGTTTTCCTCTGTTTTTCCTTTTGGCATGGTCTGCATGGTAATCTATTAATTGCAACTGTAATGGATGCAGTCAGATGAGGATACTTACTTCTAAGGGCTCTGGCCAGAAGATTAATTTCTAGCCACAGTGCTATTCTAAGTGGTTGTGTGAGGTTGGACAGCTTATATTCGCTGCTTTGAACTTCCTTTTCACCACCTCGAAAAACGTTTGCAAACCATTTTAAGCTCTGTGAGCAGAAAGCACTGTGTGAGCTGAAATTCATGATCCCAGCTGCTTTTACCCGTAGGACCTACTAAGTTCTGTAAGCAGGAGTACACAAAATAACATATTACACTCAAGCCCTGGTTTTCATGTTGGGTATTGGAGTACAGCCAGAAGATTCTTCATCCAGCTTGTAAACTCTTCTGGCCTATTGCTGAATATTGTCAGCCTGATGCTTCTCATCCTGGTCCTGAGTGCTTCCTATGTCCACATATCCTAACCTCTGGGAGTCCGTTTGTTTCTCATCAAGCACTAATTTCCAGGTTTCTCCATCGCTTACTCTAGCGCTTGTATAGCCATGAATCAAGATCCCAATTTCCTAGTTCTTTTTGAGAATTTGTCAAGTAAAGCAAGTTTCACAAATGTTGAACAAAATGCATCTTTCTTTTTAATTTTAGCTTGTTAGAATGGCTTTATAATTTATAAGTTCCTGTTCTTCTAGGTGTTCTTGCCAGGAAAACAGGTTTTTAAAGATGAGATCTCAGAAGTGGTTTATTGGTACGAATTGCTGGCTATGCTCATTACTATTACTTCATTAATTATAAAGTATTACTTCATTAATAAAAAAAGATGTTGCACAGTATAAATCCTCTTACCATATTTCAATTGATTTCTTGAAAGCCTAAACCCTCTTTAAGATAGATCTGTACTTGCACAGTGAACTTGCAAACTTCACTGTTTTGGTTTATTTCAGAAAGATTGTTGACTCTGGCAGCTTGACAGCAACAGAATAAACAGCTGATAATGGAGCTAATATGGTTGCATATTAATCTCTCCTTTATTTTTCTTTGCTAAGGGGGGAAGGGGGAGGGAAATAGCGGTATTCACCATCTCTGTGAAATGAGTATGTGAGACTGGTAGAGGAAGACTTTTCCCAGGGTGTTTGAAATGGCCAGTACTCATCTCTAGTAACTTGATACATTTCTTCTTTTTTGTGGTATTAGGAGACTTTGAAAGAGAATATATTGAAACATTTGCTTGCTGTGACATCTGCCTTCTGCAGCACTCAGATAATGTCATGTCAGGCAAAACTTTCCTCGTAAAACAAAACTTTGCAATAGCAGAAACATTATGCAGGTAAAAACGTGCAGAAGAGTCCTCGGCTTGGCTTGCTGCAAGCTTAGTACAGGCTTGTACAGTTAGCAGTACGTACTGGCCATTTTCAAGGAATTGCATTGTTTATTTTTCTCGCTCTTTATCATGATTTTCATTAACAAAGACACACCCTGCCTATACAAAGCCAGATCTTGGCTCTAAGCACATTCCAAGGCACTCTTGCCCTTTTGCAACAAGACGTGTGTGTGGGCTGGGCACTCTCCCTTCTGAAAGGGTATCTGTTCACCACCCCACAAAAGCCAACGCTTTCTGCATCTCTGTTCCCCCCAGCCCCCCATTTCCTAACGTGATTTATACCTCTGGATTTACAAATAACACTAGGGGGGAGATTTGCAAGAGTGCCTAGCAGTGGCCACACTGTTCTGGTTGAAGTCTAATCAGTCTAATGCGGAGAACCAAGAGGGTTTCAGTTTGCTTTATGTTGCTGTGCTCTTCAGTTCCCATTTTCTGTTGCTTATGAGACGTGAAAGCAATTAGAATTTAAGAGTTGTATGCCTGCAGCAAGGTGAGATTTACTTTGCTCTATTTTATATATCTAATCTCTACATATGTCAAGAGTTGAGTGCAGTGGACCAAGGTTGAACACGGCTCAGTCATTTGAATTCTATAAGGGAAGTTATGATTGTAAAATTTAAGGAGCATCAGAGCAAGCTTTTCCAGACACAGATGTTTCAAGAAATAAAACAGTAGGTTCAAACTTTTTGATGAGTGAAAACTGCAGCGTTTGTGCTCAGACCAAGCTGGGCTCTAATTATTAAAGCATTACTAGGTTCATATTATCCGTGAGGGAAATGTGACTATAACACAAATAAGGATATTGTGTTTTCACTGGATATTAAATCAGCCTCTTCACGTCTTCTATAAAGCTAAATATTAGGTAAACAAGAATTTGGGGAGGGTATAGCACAGAGACAGACAGAAGGCAGCTGAGAGTTTGCAGTATGGCCGTTAAAATATTTTAATTGCGCAGGAGAAGTAATGTTTTCCCCGGGTCTTGCTAGAGTTAAACTTGGCAAGCAAAGCCGAGAAGCAGTCTGGTGACTCGGAGGGCTGGCGGCCGCTGCACCGGGAATGTTGGCCGAAGGCTGTGCCAGGCATTTCCACCAAGGCCAGGCAGAGATCCGCCTTCGGCAGCTGTGGGCACTTGGCATGGGGGGGGAGGCAGAGAGATCCCCTTTGTGAGTCCTATACCTTTTTTGGTGCTAAGCAGGAGAGGTTCTTCCCTGGCTTTCCAGGGAAGCAGAGCTGAAAGGCTGCTGCCTCGCGAGCATCAGAAAATTATGTAATTCCTCTGTCAAGAGTTCTGCCAGGGTATCCCAGAAGAGAGTGGTTGCCCTTTCCAGCCCTGTGACACTAGGTCATGAGCAAATGTATCAGAACAGGCATTTGCACGTTGGGTATACGAGGGCAGCATGTGATACGAGAAGTAGACATGACTGATGCCTTTTCTGAACAGCCTGGGTCCACACCCAAATATCCACATCCCTTGGATTTTGGGGTATCGAAGTACTTCTGCGTGCAAGCTTGTGGGTTTGATCCACTGTCTCCTGTAGGGAGTTACCTTGGAGTTTGTTCCTCATACTAATATGTGTCTCATTTCTAATAAGACTGTATTACTCGATTTGCAGGTGATAGTGTTACTACCTATGACTGATTTCTACTAGTAGACTCGTTTCTGTCCTCGTCTGCTCCTTCTCCTCTAGCGCTTTCCACTCGCACATGCCACCAGCCCCACTCTTCTCCCTGCGTGGTGCCTTGTGGCTGTGCGTCCGTGTATCCGTCCACCCCGTCGGGTCGTACTGAGTTTCCAAGCCAGGAGCCGTGTGTGAACGCAGGTATGCTCCTCCAAGAGCTGTGATAGCGGGCCCGGTTTGAATTTCAGATCAAGCACAACAAGCAGCTCCTTTTCCTATTTTAAGGTGCAGAGGCCAGGTGGCCCAGACGGTGCTGAGCTCTCAGCCTTGGCCCTGCCTTTCCTGAGCCCCTGCCGTGCTTGGCTTCTCAACCTTGACGCTGCGTTCGCGCTAACCTTGCGCGAAGGCTGCGTTGTGTTTTACTGCGCTGCTGCTGTTGTGCGGCACGTGAGTTATGTCTCCTAAACGTCGGCGTGTGAAGGCCGGCTGAAGTATGAGGAGTTTGCCGCCGAGGGCCGGCGGTTGACTGGGAGAAGGGTGCCGCAGAAATGGTGCCACGAGGGAGAAGCCAGGGGTAAACCAAAGAAGAAGGTGGGATGGGGATCCTTGGTCAGGGCTTTCCTTGGAGCAGGCTGAATGAGTTCAGGGACGGGGGTTTAGCTGTCTCATTTAACCGCTCGTTTTCCTTTATATGTTGTCCGCTGGTGGCTTATGACAAGACAGTTGTTACCATTCGGGATTTGGCTGAAGAGGGGTACTAAAAGATTTCCTGAGTCTAAAGATCAGCCTAGAGGAAGGCATGGAGTCCAGGGAGGAAAAAGAATGTCAGGGGACCACAAGGAAGAGTAGGGCAAAAAGAAGCAAGAGCCAAGCTGTGTGCTGTGCTGAGCAGGCATCTGGAGTTTGGATGGTTTGGCTGGGAAGGGGGGAAGACAAGGAATCTGAGAAGGGTAGTGGCTTGTTCCCAGGACCTGGAGGCAGAAGAGGATTTTCAGAAGCAGGGTTTGGTTTGGTTTTTTGAAGGAATGAAAGAGAAAGAGTGGTCCAGGGTACAGAATTTGAGATCTAGAGGTGGATTTGGGGAGTGAAAAGTTCACTTTTGCCATGTAACCTAGTTGTCATTATCTTTGGGATAATTTAACTGAAAGGTCATATGATATTTGATCTCCTACTGCGGCAATTGCTTTCACTCCAAATGTCGTATTTATCCCAAAGTAGAAAAATGGCATGCTGTTTTAAACAAGCCAGGATTAGCCATGTGTTCTAATATACTTCAGCACTGGATAAATGTTGAACAGCAAATTGCATTGAGGGATTAGTAATTGGATAGTGAGCCTTTTGCTTTTAGGTGAGTTGTGTGAAATGGAGACTCTGGTCTCTATCTGGCTCTCAGTGGACAGGTTTCCAGTGAGCCAGGCTGAGCAGACAGACAAAGCTGTAAGCGCAGAGACTCAGTCCCACCTCCTTAGCTCTGCTTAGTCTCTCTAAACAGAAATGGAAGAATTACTAGTGGCGTGGGGGAGCATAGGGTTGTCTTTACTTCCTTCACTGACCGCTGAGTAATAGAGAAACTTGACAGCTCTGGAAATAAAGGGAGAATGTAGCACTCGACAGCAGCATTTTAAGAAAGACACCTGGATTTTTACAGCAGCACTTGAAGGGAAGGAATGAATGCCTGTTTGGGTTACTCTCGTGTCCTAGGTGGATGCATACATTTAATTACACATTCAGACCAACGCGTCTTAATAAAGCAAAAGTGTTAATTTATCTATTTTGGAATAATTTTTCAGCTTTGCTGAAATGTTCTAGAAATGAGGTACAGAGCTCTTGAAGAGTGGCAGCTTTGCTTGGAAATACAGATTTCTCTATCACTACCACCACAGTGGTATTTGAGCACCTGCTGTTGCAGAGGTAGAGAAGAGTAAAGCATATGATGACATTTCTCTTTCCTTCTGTCACTCACAGCCCTAACGCACATGCACACAGTCTGGATTTGGTTCAACGTACCAGGCTCCTTTCAACTTTCTTATTATCCCCAAACCAAAACTTGCCCAGGAGAAATTCCTCTTCCTGGGCATGTTCTTCCCACTTACTAAGGAATTTATAGACCTTGTGGCAAAGAGTTAAAGGTCTTTGCTGACAGAGGTGGAGAAAAGAGATTCCAGAAGCAGAACTGTAGAAGAAAACTACTTTTTACCCTGTCGTACTATAAAGACCTTTTACTCTAAGTTATCTTCAGTACTACCTGATCGGTCTCCAAGACTTTCAGCAAGTGATGACCTCTAATGTAAGAACTGTGACTGCCAGGAAGTCTTTGGAGCTGGGCGGTATCTGCAGCGAGTTGGCAGAGAAAGAACAAAGAGTGTGACCACAGCAGGGAGAGCAGTGTGGCAGCCAGGAGCAGCAGCTGCCCACGACATCCTTCCAGCAGATGTTCTGCTCTCCAGCAAAAGTGAGCATTTCGGACTCTAGCAGCACTTTGCCTGGGGATCTGATTTGTTGCAGCTATGTCTATTTGGAAAGAAAACGCACAACTTTGAGACTTTCCTTTGTACGGTTCTCAAATAATTAGGTTACCTTTTTATTTTTGGAAACCTGGCTTTAATATCTTTGGAATATTATATTGGAATGCAAGTAATCCCACTCCTTTGATGCCGAATATCTTGAGATTTGTAGCATCTAAAATTTCATTGACATTTGGAGTCAGATGCTGCAGGAGGAGGGGGGCATTGCAGGTACTTGATCTCATTGTCCAACAGGTTATTCTTAAGCACATGCTAAGTTTGTAAAAGAGCAAACACCAAAATTGGTCAGTGATCTGCATTTTAGGAGGGATTTACTGTTCACGAGGTTCTGAAAAGTATCTGAAAGACCCTGACCTCCTCTACAGACTCCTTGCAGGAGTCTTGGTTCATTAAACTCCACTGCAAAGACCAAACAACCATTTTCCTGGTTTGCTATTTAAATCAGGCAGCTATTACTTCAAGATACCAGACTCCCCAATGGATCTGGGGAAAGCTGCTGTGCAGAAAAATGCAGTGATAATGAGAAGAAATAATTTAAAAGTAAGTAATTTGCAAATGTAGCCTATTTTTTTAATGCACAGAAATTTTTTTCACCTGTAGAAATGCATTTACTGGCTTTACAGTCTCAAGGAAGTTTAGTTATAATTGTAACTTTTTAGAAGGAACTTTCAACATCTGATGGAAAATGCAAGCTGAGATGTGGTTTGCCTGCAAAAGCTTCTGTAACCCTGTGGATTTTATGTGGTTTTATCACATGATGCTTGCCCAGCCTAGGACATTGTTGTTTGTGTCAGAGATAAAATGCAATTCTAGTTCACGAGTTCCTACTGAAGTCATATGATGATCATTCACATGCTCCAGCCATTGTGTACTGTGCTCAAGCCACAGATCCTAGCCATTAGCAAATCTACATATTGCATGAATTCAACGTACTCACCACGATGTTGTAATGAGAAGATACTACTATGGGAGGCTGTATATGTCAGTAAAGCACAGGACTCAGCGGCTAGTGAATGCTTCCTTCCCCTCTGCCACAGAATTACTGATTTGTCTGCACATTTTTCCTTAAGGCTTTCTGTGGCAGCAGCTCTCTAATGGGAGCAGCAGTGCAGACTGCTGCGTGGAGCTCGATAATCCCTGACATTTTCTGCTGTTTTGCTAAATCTCACCTGTAGTTAGGGCCAAATAAAAGTCACCTGTCCCTAATGGTGGGTGAGATTTAGCAAAAAAAAAAAAAAAAAAAAAAAAAAAGTAGTAACCTGCATAGCCTAGGACAGAGGGATGGGATTCCCATCTTGTCCCTCACCAAAATCCCTCCACAGCAGTAAGGGCAGTTGTCTTTTTGTACAGTTGTTGCTGACTATTGAGCAGTCATGGAGTTACCACCCTGTGCCTTGGGTATTTCACAGTTTTCTTTAAGCCTTTTCTTTTTTTTCATAGCTATTAAAGATTGAGACATGCTTATGTTTTTGAATGAAGGGGGAGCTTGTGATGTGGACCTGTGAGTCCAGAGGTGAAGCTGTGACATATAACAGCGCTTCTGGATTTCCATCTGTCCCTTGAACCTTGCTTCCAGTAGGGTTTGATTCCGGCTTGGTCTTACTGGTTTGGTGGTTGTATAGGAAATGTTAATTAAGAAAGTCTTAGGGCAGAGTAAGTATGTAATTTTGAGCAGTGTAGACTATTTCTGTCTCCTAGTGCTGCCCACTAGCAAATGTAAATAATGCCAACCTTATGTGGGTGTGTTGAGATGTAATGAGTATATGAAAAATATGTTGAGGTCTTCAGGTGAAGAGGATTGCCTAATCTTAGTGTAAATGGCATTAACTGATGTGGATGCTGATTCTGCTTGGGATGCTGAGATTCGCAGGGGAAATCACAAATGTTTTTAAATAGTGAACAAAACAGTAGTGGAGCATATCCCATGCCAGTGGTTGATAATACTGCATCTGTACAGTGGACAGAGATCCTGCTTATTCTGTATGTCAGTTGCAGCTCCATCTGAGACCTCCTAACTCCCGTTTTTGCTATGCTTTTTGACTGAATCTCTATCAAAAATCACCCCTTGGACCATTTCTCCATCGTTTTGGGAAACTTCTCTGGCTTCTCTGTAACACTAGCTGTGTTTTTCAGCTTTGTCCATCTTCAGCCTCACAATTCCATTGTACTGAAAACGAGAGGAACATGTCACCTCTGTGCCACTCTTTAAAAAGACCAGGGGACTTGGACACAGCTAGGGATAGATCTATAAAAATAGTATCTTTTCTCTCCACTTATCCTCGTAACATGAATCTCTCTTGAATTCTGTGGCATTCTTGCTCGATTATTCCTAATCAGTATGTTTTCCTGTACATCGTGAACTGCTCCACGTCATGATCTGGCTGGCTTTGTCACTCTGGAGGGCTGTGCCCGTCACACTGCTGTGTCACCTCCGCCCCAGTGGGCACTGGCAGCAAGATGAAGACAGCTGGAGCCTATTGTTGCCATCCTTCCTTTAAACGCTTTGGTACCATCCTTTCTCCTAATGCTGGGTCTAAAAAAGTCATTTTCAAAGCTTCAGCGATGGATGGCTACTGAGGAAAATGGGGTTGGAGTCACCTGTTAACTCCTGGGTAGTTGGAAGTAAAACAGCTCAGCTTTCTTTCGTACAGCCAGGCTGCAAGAGACACTAATAAATATTCTATTAACTGTTTTCATGGGGTATAAGCCTTTTAGCTGTTAAATATCTTACCTGAACAGGTAAGTGCAATGCTGCTAAACAGTGATTTCAGGTCACGGGTCCTAGTGTGTTCACATACGTTTTCTGTATTTCAGAAACTTTGCAGTGATGCTCAGGTGAGAGTTTTTGGGAAATGTTGCCAACTGAAGCCTGGAGGAGACAGCTCTTCTTCATTGGATAGTTCAATCAATTCATCCTCCTCATTCTCTGATCCAAAAGAACAATGCCCAAAATACCAGGTGAGTCACTTTTCCTTTTTTTTGCATAACCCATGTCAAATACTAATGACAGGTGAGGTAGTGAATGTTCTAAAATGCTTGAAACTAGAGGCTAGTGGTGGAGAGCAGTTTTCAGTCAATATCAGACTTTGGTTCTGACTCACTAATGTTTAATCCTGTAGCTTTGGTTTTGAACAAGTCTAAAACCAACCAGCTGGTTCTCTCAGGATGTGTCTTGAATGGCAGCAATTTCTCCAGGGCATTTGTTCTGTCTTATGACCTAGGTGATAACACTCATTCGGTATGATCAGACTTGGCACAAATATCTTATCTCGGTATAGATGAGGTAGTTTATTTTACTTTCTTGCTAAATGCCAGGGAAATTACAGAGAAATGCACTAGCTATAGGGGTAGTCTGTGTAACAGCTTTATAGCAAGCGATTCAGTGCACTTCAGTTACATTTTACATAAGAGATTTTGGCCACGAGAGTAGCTGGAGTCATCTGACACGGATATATTTCTGTCATCTCTCCTTCCATGGATCACAAGTGTTTTATATTAAGCCACTCTAAAATAGAACTAAGCCCTTCCACTCTTTGTAATGAAGTAATTGTGTGTTTGAGGGAAGCTGCTATCTCTACAACCTATTCTGAAGTACAGTACTACTGATGTCTTAATCTACCGTAGATATAAATGAAGAACCTTCCAGTACTGACTTTCCCACTGTCACGTTAACTCTTGCTATATTTGGCGAGCTGCATATTCTTGTTTTCTCTTTCTCATCACACTCTTTTCCACAGCTTTAGTAAGGTGGCTGAAGATCTGTTTTCCATTCCTCCCTTCCTGGAAGGGCATTTAGCTGTGGTTATGAAAGGAAGAGACATTTCTGTCAGCAGCTTCCTTCTAGCACAAAATAACCTCCTTCATGCATCGTGTGACCAAGAAAAATGATGCTTCCCACTATCCAGAAGTTGTCTCTCCTACTGGGCAGGCTCTGTGCGAACAATAGTCAATGTTATTAAAGGAAATTAATTTTAGTGGTTGGCATGATCGTGTATTTTAAAGCTGTGGAAAGTTTTCCCTTTTAAGTCCCCATTTCCTCACGTGTATTACTTAGTCAAAATCTTACTGAGTTGAACTGAAATGATGTGTGGCTATGTGACTGGCTCAGAAAGTGTGCGAGAAACTTTGACCTTAAGTTGGTCTTCTACAGGGTATTTGTTATAAACTATCTACTGCATCCCCTGTACTCCTTCCAGGCTTCCCCAGCAAGTAAGCAGAGTGCCATAAAGACAAGAGTTCTTTACTGCAGAGTAAGGTCTTGTATCATGTATGCAGAAGGGCCAGAGTAAGCTTGTCCAGACATCAGTCAGCCTGGCATTTCCTATCTAACTGCTGTGTCTGGTAATCTCAGGAGTTACTTAATGTATTTGCAGTATTTATACATTCTTTTGTTTATTTTTTTCTTAAGCTATAAAGTGGAAGTCCAAATAATACAATGCTATAGGACTTTTAAAATAGTTCTTTATGTTTCCTTGTTTAAATGCATTTTGACTACATATGAGCAACTTTAATCACAAGGTGAAATACAGGGTTTTGTTCCAGGCTTCCGTGTTTTTAATTATGTTCTATCCAGATCCCTCACAAATGTGATTAGAATCCATTAAGATGAAGCTGAATATGGTTCTAAGCTTGACTGCAATTATTTGCGCATTATGACACTAGTGTTACCTCGGTACCTGCTTCTCAGTGTAGTCAGGACTGAAAGTCTTTCTGATTTGTTCATCACAACATTTGACATTTATTTCTGTATTGTGTTTTTAATTTACATATGTACTTAGTTATTGATAGGACAATATGTACAGTAAGTGGAATATTAAATGTTGTAAATATATTCAGAAATGCAATTTCCAAATCATGCAAATTTTACTACCTCTAATATGCTAATGTGCAATAAGAAACACTTGTGGGTATTTTATGATCAGTTTTTATGTGAGCTCGTAAATATGACCTAGGGAATTGGTTTGTGTCCAAGCTGTCAGTGCCGGAGGTTGTGCCCTTTTTGCCAGATGCTCCCTGGCTTTCTTTTGATTCAGGTTTTTAATATTTAACCCCTTTCCTCAGTTGATTGCACTCTACTTTGGTCTTGAGTGACCTTTGTTTTGGGCCTTTAATGCTGCAAAGAGTTGAACTGCAGCAGTGTTTGCATATTAAATGCATTAAATACGTGCATCTTCTGTTACGCATGGTAAAATTATTAAGTGTAGATGAAATGCCAGACTGAAACAGGCCATGGGTGCATCTTATCATGCTCTTTGCCTTCAGCATTGCTTGTCTCTGTCTTTCGGAGGAAAGGGAAACCCCTATAATTAAATTTGAAAGCAGCTGATTTTCACTTGCTTTTTTAATTCAGTTGCTTGACAAAGAAAATCAATACTTTATCTTAAAGTATTTTTCCTCAGCTTTAGAATAAGATTTTCACAACAGCAGAAAGTTGAAACCAAAACCAACCATCAAGGGCTTGACATTTATTCAGAATGAGTCCTTCAATTGGAGATCTGCAACAGATTTAAAAATAACAGTCATAACATTTGGCTGTAGTAATTTGCAGTGTTCTTACTTCAAGATTTTGTGATGCTGGCAGACCTATCATTTCCTGGAGCCATTAACATCTATGCTTACATTTCCTTGGAGCTGCTGGGTCATACTGACTGATTTTAAAGTCTAGTTTTTCCAGTACTGCCTACAGTGCACCTAGGCAGGGTGATATCCTGGGAGGTAAGGATGAAAATTTCTCTGAGACCCAGCTCATGATCAGATTTTGCCCTGCCATATGAACACTAACAAACCTTGCAATTGTATCCTCATTTTTATAACTGTGGTTGCTACTTCTAGTCATCCCCTATCTTTCTTGCACTGATAGCAGAATTCAGAGGTTAATAGTATGTCTGTTAAAGTACCATCATCTTAATTGAGAGTGCTTGAGAAGAGCTAAAAATTGAGAAGTGTTATAAGCGTGTTGCCTTCTGGCTGATTATCATTTCCTTGTTCCTGCCCTTGTTCTGCAGGCTAGCATGAGCAGAAAGATGGAGTGGTCATTTTCATATCACTCCTGACTTCTGGTAGGAATCCGTGCTGTGGACACCTTGTCCTTGGTTGAGCTCTGAGCTCACTGTCTGATGCTGGGCAAAATATTTAGATATATTCCAAGCCTGTGTAGGAATCTGGGTGAGGATCCTGGTTGTTCAGAGCTTGGATAAGGGATATGGAGATAGGGCACTTAGCATTTTCCAAACACAGGGTTATTTCTGTGAACAGCTTTAGGGACCTTTTGGAAGGATTACTCAAAGGAAATGTTATGAATTGCCATGCGCCTCAAAGGAAATGTATTGCTCTGTTGCACAGTACTGAAGTACCTCACCTATGAACTGCCTGAGCTCTGTGAGTGAGTGATCATGATATTTTAAATTATTCAGGGCAAGGCACAAATGGAGAGCCAGCACTAATATTCTGCTCATCCTAGAGATGAAACAACCCTGGATAAAGGGACAGTAATCTCAGTCATTGAAAGTATACAAATAAGATGACTGTCAGCTGAGCAGTCGTCTCCAGTTGGTTGCCTTGAGTAACTTTTTAATGTTAGGTTTCTGTTTGCAGTATTTGATCTAGCCTGTGATGCGGCATAGTGACGTCCCTCCTCTGTATTTAGCCAGTATGCCTTACAGCAAGCTCTCACCAACCAAGAAGCAGGAATTGCACAACTTGAGCTTGGCATCATGATGCTACAGCTCTTTGGTGGTACTGTCACAGGAGCACCAGGGAAAGATGCATCAGATACAAAATACCATCCATGGATAAGTTATGAATCAGTCTTTGTCAATAAAGCACTGGTCCAACTTGGCTCCAATGCACAGTCTGTATCAGATCTCCAGTGAACTTGTGATTCTTCTTCTCAAGCAGACACAAGGTTTAGGCTTAATGGTTCTTATTCAGTAAAGTGTCTTATCACACTCCTAAAAGTTTTTAGTCCCCTGACTCAGCACCGTTTGAATCTGCTTCCCCTCACCCCCTGTAGATGGGTTAGGTTTGATTTTAGTGGTTTAGCTCACAGCCAATGTGAAGATCACTTTCTATGCCAGCATTATCTTTATTGAACTGTTCAACTTAGCGTGTTTGATAGTGTTATAGCAAGATATTTTGCAAGTTTATCTTTTAAATAAAGTATATTTTCCTTAGTTGTATATTGCCTTAATAGAAGCGTGCTTCTAAAATGCTTAAAACCAAATGTTGGTGGATTTCTTTTTTTGCAGGGTTCTCGGTGCTCCTCAGATGCTAACATGCTTGGAGAGATGATGTTTGGCTCTGTGGCGATGAGCTACAAGGGCTCCACATTGAAAATTCACCAGATCCGGTAAGATTAATTTTTTACTGCTGGTCTTTTCATAAGACTTACTCCTTAGTGCTAATATGTAATGAATTGAATGCCACAAGTGCAGAGTAAAAGGAATTTCTGGGTTTGCTTTAAAGTAACTCTGATGTCACTTTTTACACAAAAGGCTGTTATGTCCTGTTGAGGTCTATAAAATCTGCAGGGTTGTGAAATGGAAAGTAAAGCCTGTCTTGGCACTGTGTTTCTGACATTTTCCTTTTTGTCCTCTAGCTCACCTCCTCAGCTCATGCTCAGCAAGGTTTTCACAGCTCGCACTGGAAGTAGCATCTACGGAAGCCTGAATACGTGAGTCTATTGCAGATCATATCTATTGCACATAAGCAGATGAATGTAAGAACACAGAAGACCTTTTTTGGACCCTCCAGATTCTTTCTGTAGAAAAATAACTTCTTGTTCCCTGATCTGTTACATCCTGTCACTAGTGTCCTCACCTTTCTCTTGCGGTTGTCTTCACCTCAGTTTGATTTAAGCGAATGAATGAACCATTCCTTTAATGCTGATATGATGAAGCTTGATATAGTAAAGTACAAAAGTACCTGCAACCAGCAAAGGGGAAGAGATGAGAACAGAACACTGGAGTTGGGGAATTCAGTCCAAGAGGAAGAAAAAGGTGTTACAAAAACATGTGGGTTCCAAGAGTTCAGTGTTTAGTTTTCTGTGTATTAACTGACCCACCTGAAAATGTGGCCTAGGCTACGAAAGCTTTTTCTAGTGGAAGCCTGCATTCTTACCTTGTACATTCCATTCGGGCTATAATGAAGTAACACTATATTCTACTGAAATGCAAATCACTGTTTTTGTTGCATGTTTTCTGTTTGTTATAGGTTGCAGGACAGTCTTGAGTTCATTAATCAAGACAGCAATACGTTAAAGCCTGACCACAGTACAATTATGAATGGACTTCTTGGGAATATAGGTAATCACAAACAGATTTTATTTCCTAGTATCTTTAACCGAGTAATCATAGATTCTAGAATATGAAAGTCTTCTAAGTTGAATCAAATGTTAAAAAAGAAAAGGCAAGCTAAAGACATTACATGTTGGTGGGGTTTGGAGGAGAATAAATCGGACAGTTCAAGGAATTAGCAGTGGTTCAATGTCTGATACCTATGTGTATATAAAATACGTAATGGAAATATTTAGATACACTTAGGTTCAAATACAGAAAATGTTGTAAAACAACAGTCAGTAGAACTTTCTAAGCAGCGTATCTCGGATCAGGCAGGATTGATTCTGCCTGGCTCTGTTCCCATTTTATTTTAATTAGTAATTTTCATTCTGTTCTGTACTCTGGCCACGAGCGCATGTGCCTGTGTAGTTTGTACTAGTCTAAGTCAACCTTGCACAGTTGTGCTGGAGTTTTTGATCAGATTAGACAGAATCTCTTTTTGTTTTCTCCTCTTTCTTGGTCTGACCATGGAATCTAAGCAGTCTTGAAAAAACATCTGGCATCTTTGGTTCTCAGCCTTCGTGGAAGTGCTGTGGCTGAAGGCTCCATGAACATTAGATAACAGAAAGAGGAGAAGGTTTTGGCTTTTCCCCTTGGGGACAGTAGAGCTGATAGTAAAGATGCTGTAATTCAGTGCTTGGTTGTCCAGTGTAGCAGCCTGATGAGCTCTTCAGCATGTCTTCCCTTTCCCTTGGTTTAGATTATTGACTTTCCAAGCAAATGTCTGTTGTAGTAGGTGGAATAAGGGGCTTCTTTATACGTTTGCTTTCCAGAATATTGCTCTGTATAAAATACACTTTTCTAGTGTTAGAAGTAAGGAGTGAATTTGATGACTTTGTTACTTTAACTGGGTTTCTGGCTTTGATGTGCTCCTAATGCTTGTTGGGTGTGTTTACTTCTCTCCCTCACACTGACTTCGATAAGACTACACCTAAGCACGGGCTTAAATGCTTTTCAGGCTCAAAAGCAGCATACCTCATTAAAATAATTTCCAATAGTCCATTTACAAGGGAAGCCAATTAAAGTTGTAAGAACCTATTATCTATTAAATGTTTCCTAAATTCACCAAGTCAGGAAAGTTAAAAAGATGCATTTTTCTTAATTTTCAGTATTCCTGTCAGACTTTGGTTGTGATTTTTCACAGTGCATGAGTGAATGAAGTGCCTGGTCTAAGGGAGAAGAACTCACTTCATCTACTTTTAGGGTTTTGTTGTGGTTTGTGCTTGGCAAAAGTTTGCTGTATCACCAGTGTGATCTAAACTGCAAGTTTAAATTCAGATAATGCAACTATTAGGTGTGGACTCAATATGATTTAGGTGTAGTCAGTGCTACACGTTCATCTGTGTCTGGCTCTGTAGTGAGGGTGCCTCTTCCCCACCGAGCAGAAGGGTAACTGCCCTGAGAGCTGGCCAGGAGGTGTAGGCACCTCCGTGCAAGGGTGTGCAACAAGAATCGACAAGATTGCCCGCTAGAAGAGGATGCTGAAACTTTCTTTGTAATTGAGCTGCACGAGTTTTCAGTGGGTTCCACAGTGTTTGTTTACAGTTCCCCTTTCAATGCAGAGGGAACCATGGGTAAAGTACGTGAAGAAGTTAATCTGTAACTGCAGCATTTCTAACAACTGTTGGACAGCAAAGACTGCCCCTGACTCCTTGGCTCTTGCCAGCCTGTGATAGGAGAAGGGTCTGTGTGTTTTGGTTGGGAACTATTTACAAGCTGCTTTTTTTAGATATGCTGGTTGAAAAAAAAAAAAAAAAAGCAGCACTGGTCATGTCCTTTCCTTTAATGAGTGAAGACCTAAGAGAATGGGAGGGAGCTTTGTTGAGATGCAGCTTTCGTGTTTTGTATAATCAGAAAACTTTGAGTGAGCAGTAGCTTCAAATTTAGTAGAAGGACTGGTAATTAACTCATTAAAAATATCCGTGCATTCTTCCTGGCTGCATACAGTAAATATACTCTTTCCCTGGTATACCTACAATCCAGTATTATTTTTAAAAGGGACTACTAAGACTGCTAACAATTATTTGCTGTATGATCATTTCACTAAACTGATGTACTGACTGTTCTCGGAACAATTACTTCAGCCTATAATTTTCTGTTGGTTCTACTAAGATTAATTTCTGCCTGCCTTCTCCCCCTTCTTCCCCGTCGTCTTCAGCAACAGTGTTCTTCAGCCACCCCACCAGTGTGGATGTTAAAACAAACATTGTACTCCATGATGAATCTCCTGTTTGTGATCAAGTTAGGCTTTGAGCCTGCATAAATTAATCATTTTTCAACTTTAACAAAAAAAAAAAAAAAAAAAAAAAAAAAAGCCCTTGGAGAGAAATCCCATCCAACTATGGGAGGCAGTGTAAAGCCGGGTCTATTATTTTAATTCTATAAATACTATATAGTCCAACTGTAAGCTGTATCCTTGAATCAACATTCTTGTTAAGCATAAGAGCTGTTCTCCTGCATTATGTTAGTCTGCATTTATGTTGGCTTATATCTTTCTTATATCTATCCCTGCCCTGGCCCCCTCCCTACAGACTGTTCTGCTTTACTAACCTCATTCTTTCATGTGTATTTTACGTTTTGCCATGTAGGTCTTTCACAGCTTTGCAGCCCTAGGCGGGCATTCTCAGAGCAAGGTCCGCTCCGCCTGATCCGGAGCGCCTCTTTCTTTGCAGGTTTGCAGTGTGCTGTGTGCTGTGCTGTGTGGCTAGTCTAGCTGGTGTGACAAAACTGTGTGGATTTGTAGTTTAGCCCTGGAAATAAGATTTTTGGGTTTTTTAAATACAAAATGGACAGTGATGTCTGCTCTCTTACCTTTTTGGATACATGCTTTAAATCCCCAGAGGACAGCAGGCATTTTAATAGTCCTCTTCGGGGTTGGTTGGTTGTGTTGTTTTGTTTTGGAAACATATGTTTGATGGTGGATTTCATATTTCTGGAAATAATATTTCACAATAGTGTCAAGCTATTTTGATCTGGACTTGTTTCAACCAAACTGTAAAAACTAAAGCTAAACTAGGTTCATTTAAAATGGGCATTTCTTGCTTTTAGTGGTTGGGTCTTATTTCCATGGCTGAGTAGCTTTTATTTCACACACATATTTGTAAAATACATCACGTTTAAAGACTATTGAGCCTGAGACACTTTTGATCTTGTGTATATGCAGACTGTGAATCTGGACAGCTTACAGCTTAGTTGAACAACCAATGCACTGCTCACAATTTAAAAGTATTTATTTTCTTCAAGACAGCATTGTAAAATCCTTTTAAGATTATATATATAATACCTAAGAAAGGTGTACAAATGAAGTTATATTTAGATTGGTTTTGGGTGGGTTTTTTGTCCATGCACTGAGTACTACCAATGTGACCAACATCCTTTTGGTACATTAAAATGTCATTGAAAAATACCTGTGTAAAGAAACAAAGGGTACTAGTTTTAGTTTGTACTAAAATAGGTGTATAGACTTCAGAAAAACACATACAAGCTTTTCAGATAAGTGTTTTGGCTTGTTCAGCTAAGCAGCCTTTCTTGGTGATGGCCTTGTGCAGTGCTGTTGATCTGAATTAATGAGCATGTTTTTTGTTTCATTAATTACATGGAGATCTGCAAACAAGAAAGGAACTGTATATTCCCCTGCTAATTGGTATTCCTTGTTTTACAGTTCATAGCAACCCTATGGATATGCCTGGGAGGGAGCAGAATGAGGACAGAGACAGCGGTATAGCAAGATCTGGTAATGTCAGTTCCATGTGTTAACCCTGTGAACTCCAAAAATATTCAGTAGTATTCGTCACTGAGATGTCTAGACATTATCAAAAAGTTTTCCCTGTGCTGAAATGTGATTGTTCTGTTTTGTTATATATGAGCATTAATGCACACCTATATGTATATGTACAGATGTTGTAGGTGTCAAGGTTGTTGCATTAGGAACCTCACAGAGATAATCCGAACAGCAGTGCAATTTATTAAAGCATGCTGCAAGTAAACAAGCCAAATTAAATATTGAAATGAGTTTGCAGCATTTCTAAACAATACTTGTTGTCATCTCCTTTCCAAGTTGAGGAGGACTGTAATATTAAAACATGAATTCACCTCCACAACACCCCTCTCCTTCCCCCCAGATTCAGGATATTGGGCACTTCAGGTTAGGATTGGAAAGGCTGTTAAAGGATGTGATTAACGCTACTCCTTTCCACAAAGAATTTATTTCCCAATACTCAGGGTTGATGAGCAAGGTGCAGCCTGTATGTTGCCTATTATGTAAAGCTGCAGGACTGTCCCACCCTTGTAGTGCTTGTATATCTTGTTAATGTTCTTATAAACTGGTTATTTTTCGATATGAAACATAGAGGAACAGAAGAGAAGGCACTTGAGAAGCAACACCAGTTTATCTTGAGGGGCTTCGTTTAGTTGCTGGTATTATTTTCCAAATGCTCTTTCTTCTGGAGAGATTTTTATTTATTCCTCTTATTATTGCAGCATCTCTTAGCAGTCTGCTCATCACTCCGTTTCCATCTCCGGGCTCTTCATTTAACAAAAGCTGTGCTAGCAGTTACCAGCGGCGTTGGCGTCGCAGTCAGACTACCAGCTTGGAGAATGGGGTCTTCCCTCGATGGTGAGCTGGGAATGAAAATGCGGGTTGCTGCCCATAAATTTTCCACCATTGTCAGCTTGATTCTGCTCTTGCATATGTACATCTGCTCTTGCTGTTGCTTTCTGTGGGGTATTTACAGAGGTGTAAGTCAGGCTGCACTTCAACGCCTGATCTTTTTTAGTATCTGTTTTCTTCACAGCATTTGTTGTTTTGCACTAACTAGAAAGCCTTCAGCAAAACGTAAACCTGTAGGCTGTACTTTTGAGGATAAGAAGCCCTAAAATCCTACTCAAAACACAAATTCTTGGCAGAGATGGGAGAGAACTAGAGTACCATATTCTGACCCCAGAAACACTTTGAATCTGGTTCCAGCTTTTGTGATTGCAGGATCAATTAATGGTTGCTTGTAAAAAAACTGCAAAGTGGATGTTACCAGAGGTGATGATTTGACAACACATGCAAACAGAAGGTGTTTATTGAAGTGAAATGTTCAAGAATTGAATTACACAGGAAACTGAGATACAACTTTAAGCAGTGGATTACATTAACTTTCTACTTTTTTTCATGCTTCAAGGTCCATGGATGAAAGCTTTAACTTGTCAGATGACAGCTCTGGTCCTAGCCCAGGAATTGTTAGGAAGAAAAAGATAGCAATTGGAGTTATTTTTTCACTCTCGAGAGATGAAGATGAAAACAACAAATTTAATGAGTTTTTCTTCTCACACTTTCCTCTTTTTGAGAGTCACATGAACAAACTGAAGAGTGCGATAGAACAGGTAAACACAGTCTCTTTTGATTCTTGCACTTGTATTGCTGTACGTTCCCCCCAGCCCTGTCAGATTAATTCCTAACTCTTGTTACTAGTTTACAAAAGTGGGATCAACTTGCTGTGGGGTATTGGAATTGCACCAGAGAAGAGCTTTGCTCCACAGCATCTTTGATGGTGTTTCTTATTGCTAGCAAAAGCACAACACAGGGTGAGGACAGAGCATGCTGCGTTACGCTACAGGGATTGCTGACAGCTAGAACAGTCGCTAGGCTGTGTAAGCTCCCAGCCAGCCCTGGATCAGCCAAGGGGGAAAGGTGCTTTTAAGACCACCTCTACCTCCCTGCTTCAGCTGTATCTGAGTCTAGTGGATTGCAGGGTCAGAAACTATCCCTAGGCTATTCCAGGCTGTAAATAAATATCGAGCTTTTTTCTTTCTCTTTTTTTAACCCCCTGATTCTGATGTGTAGGAAATTTTCGAAGATTGACATTTCAAATATGCGGTTAGATTTGCTTCAAATCTCTCTTCTAGGAAATACTTAGTGGTTACTTCGCCACTGCAGTGAAAACTTTGACCCCTTTTATGCCTTGAATGATGAAAAGCACAGAAGAAGCAGAGGCTGCAAGTGCATGTGCCTCACCTATCTTTCCTCAGATATGAAAGTTGGCACTTGTACCATCGTTTTATCACTTAAAAAAAAATTATTTGCATGACTAGTTGCATGAAAGATAAAGTCAAACACATGACTTTGTTTTCCATTTTCTGTGCTTCTGTAGCTATGTGTTACTTATCTGTTTAATGATTGTTTTCAAGGCTATGAAAATGAGTCGTAGATCAGCTGATGCCAGTCAGCGGAGTTTGGCATATAACAGAATTGTTGATGCCCTTAATGAATTCAGGTGAGCAGTTTGTCTCCTATCTTTTGTGTCTGTTTCTTCAAAAGCACTCAAGTCTGTTTTAGAAGGATCTTCTCCTTAGTGCAGGATAAGTAACATGTCTAAAGTCTTCTGCAAAAGTAAGTACAATAAAGGTATTGGTGATAGCAAGCCGTTAGAATCTGTTTGTGTTTTTAGATTTTGCCAAGTATGTATATCCATCAGGGCTTGTTGTGAACAGGACATAGATGATGAAGGCTTTCTGTGCTTTAGGTAGTAATGGAGCTCCCAGCAACCTCTTAAATTATCTTTTATGGTCCGTTGCGAGGGGGAAAAGAATTGCAAAGCCGTTAGGGAAATCCTCCTCTAGTGTATATTTTCCTGATGTGTGAGCAAAGCAAGACTTTTACCCTGCTCCAAATTCAGCTCTAAAGGCGTTTCAGATAACCAGCTACTAAGAAGGAGGACTATCTTTTTCACACAGTAAAATGCAGTACTGTAATCTCTTGCTATCAGTACCTGCAGAGCGCCTCTATTCAACAGTTAATATACAAAGTAACAGAGATAAGCACATCCCTGGCATTTAACTGTATTTTCTTTCCATAGTTTAAGTCATGGGGAGGGAATTAAGATGAAATCCGTCTGTTTCAAGTGATTCATCTTCTCTCAGATGGGAGTGGCAGGGTGCTTCCTTTTACAACCAGCATAGAATTACTTTTAAAAGACATTATAGGAGAGCGCTCTGATGTTGCAAAAAGAAAATCCTGACATCAGGATGTATTTTACCGAACAGTGAAAGATCCTGAGGGCTCACCCATTTTTCTACAATTCCACTTACCACCTGAATGCCATGGATTAGGTGGTGTTGCAGGATGAAGGCACAGTATATTTTTTAATTTTTTTTTTTTTTTTTAAATTTTTTAGAACCTCACCTCCGGGCAGTTGTGAGGGAGGGCAGAGGATATGTTTGGTAGGGACAGGAGGCAGGGAAGAGCGAGCACGTGGGCCTGCGGTGAGAGGTGGATGGGATCAGCAGTGCCAAGAGAGGGAGCAGAGGGAGCTCGTGACTGCTGGGAGCAGCCGATCCTGCCCAGGGGCCTGAGACGAGTCTGGCAACTCTGAGCAGCCACAGTGGTTCCCCTGCTCCCCCCAGCTCTGCTCTGTCTCTCCTCCCCATTCTCACCCCAAGCCAGTTCTCTGCATTCCCACCCCCTGATAACACCACCTCCCCAGCTGTTTTCCCAAAACTTCCCCCAAAACGTTCCCCCTCAAGATACATGCAGCGGACTTTGCCCATTCTCCTTTGTCCTTCCAAGTTAAACAGTTCCAGAGTGCTGGGGAGGGGTGCATATCCCGAGTCAAACGTAGGGAAAAATAACCCTGAAAACACAGGCCAAATCCCCCTTGCTAGCTTTTTCCTCCTTGGAGGAAAGCTTGGCAGTGCTGAGCTGGGATGGGACAAGGAAGGCTGCTCTTGTCGGACCAAGGAGGAAAATAACGTCCCACTGGACATGGGAGGATTGGCACTCTCCTGAGCCGCTGTAAGACGCAGTCATTCACATGACACAGCCATTGCGTAACCAGCACTGGAAGCATGTGTCTAACTACCAGCTTTATGCAGAGGTTTCCATGGTGATACAAATATTACTCTTTAATAGTGTAACGAGGTAAATTAAATCCAGTTTAATTTCATATAAATGAATTTCCTGGGGCAGCAGACTTTGGCAATTCTGGGGGGTTTTTTTTGGTGTGGGGTTTTTTTTGTTGTTTTCTGGGTTTTTGGTTTTTTTTAAGCAAGTGCATTCCGAGGTGTCCACCCAGCCAGTGCCCCCACCAGGCCAGTCCTGCAGGCGGGCAAAGGTCCTCGTGCCTCCGCGGTATCTCGGGGTGGCAATGTGTGCTGCCATCAAGAAAAACATTACTGTAACATGCAAGAGCCACTTGCTTTTCAAAGCAATGCAATATGTGTCTGGTAAGAAAAAAAAAAAGGTATATTTGAATACTGAAGGCTGGATGCAAAGATGCTTTGGCACAGGTTCAGCAAACCCATTTAGGCCACTATTATCTCTTTAGGAGTCTGCTTTCCCACTGAAGTCACGGGGAAGTCAGGAGCCTGAGTCCTTTGGTGAACCTGAGACTTGCGTTGATTCCTGCCCTCTTAGCAAATTGTGCTGGAGGGAAGAAGGGTGCTGACTTCAGTGAGTTGGTGTTTCTGAAACGTAATCCCGTGCTGGTTTAACTCATTGGAGTCTTTTTTTTTCTTCTTCTTCTTTTAAGGAGGAGGGCTTTTTTTTTTAAGGAGGTTTTTTTGTTTGTTTTTTTTAAAAAAAAACAAACCCAGACTTCCAGAAGTTCTCAAGTGTAGCTGATGTGCACTCTTCTGGTGATTACAACAACCTCAAATCACTGGGGCATGGGGGACCAGCTACACGCTGCCGTGCTGATCAGCGAAGGGCGGAGGAAGGGTGACGGGTGTTATCGTAGCCTCCTGCCATCCTAAAGTCCCCTCCTGCCGGGAAGGTGCTGTGGTTGTAGGTCTGCCTGCTAGCCTGCAAGCAGGGTTGTTGCAAGGAGCTGGCTGCGGGGTCAGCCAGGCATTTACAGGCGTTTACCTGCCGGTACTGGGGGTTGAGGGGGAGTAAAGAAGACAGCAAAACAGACCCCTTCCTTTGCTCTTGTCATCTCATCCTGTGAAAAACAAAGCTGCCTTCTCTGAAAGGCCTAGGCTGCTTCTGCAAATCGGTGCTATTGATAAATTTGCTATCAATTTGGTGCCTAGCTCCAGGCCTACTCTTGCATCCTTATTCACTTTACAACAATTTTTAATTTTCTAAAGCACTGATGGATTTAGCTATTAACACTTGACTTAGAGGCTTAAAACTCTTTGGATGTCAGCTGTGCAGACACATGACTTATGAAATAAGCTACTGTACTTGCATAAACATTTCGACTCCCCTGGTCCCCGAGGCCAATGCAGCACATTGATAATACAGATTATGCATCTGACTAATACCTGTGTGGCAAATACGCAGACTGGCAAGGAAACACTGAACGCAAGGCCTAGGGAAACACCTCTCTGCTTTCTGGCAGCCACGTTTGATCCTATTTTATGCCAGTAATTTTTAAGCAGTTTAAGCTGCTGAGAACAGAGTGGTGCATTTTGCTCAGCGGTGCAGGCTGGCCCCTGTGCCAGCATGGGCACAGGAGTGGCATGGGCTCCTGCACTCACTGCAGCAATTACTGCCTTCATTTTTTTTTTTTCCTTTTTAAGGAAAAATCATCTTTGGAAAGAAGGAATCAGGATAGGGAGCAAATGCACCTGAATTAAGTTTTAGAAACCGCTGATGTTTTTTCTTTTTTGAAACAATCCCTAAAGAGGTGCTAAGCTTTGCCATTACGTTGCAACTCATAAATAGCAAGAGCAGCTCTCACAGCACAGTGCCGAGGGTCAGAAGTGTTTCCCTTGGGGAGGAAGGGGGCTGCAGAGGGATGCTGTCATCCACGAGAAGCCATCTGGCTCCTTTGGTTTGTACCGCACCAGGGAAAGATGTCTCGGACTGGTACCAAAATCCAAGACAAAGGCCGGGGAGGTTCGTGGGTGTAATTGGGTGAGGGTGAAGCGGGGAGCAGCACAACGCTTGACCCGTGGCGATGCCGCGGCACCGCGAGCACCGTCGTGTCTGCAAGCAGCAGGGCCGAGCGCCTCGGTGCCATCTGTGCCCGCAGAGCAGACAAACCCCCAGAGGGTTTGCAGGAGGGGTTTTGCTCAGGTCTTCATTTTTGTTGGGCTGGGCTGTGTGCTTTGGTTTTGAGCTATGTTTAGATATGAAGGTGTTTCCTGAGGAGGTCTCCCAGCCCCTGTCCCTGCTGCACCCATTCCTGGTGCTGAGGTGCCCTGTAAGTTCCAGGCTGTAGTTCAGCCTCCCAGAAGCATTTCCAAATATAAACCGTTTTAAATGTACTGCAACCCTCAAAAGAACAGAGTCTCTGGTTAACTGAACTTTCCCTCGCATGCGGCTGCTCGATGCTGGTGTGCATGGGGGGTGGCGAGCGGAGCGGAGGGGAGGGGAGGGGGCTGCTTGCTGCAGATGGCCAAGAAGGGTCAATTTGATTTTTTAATGGTTGTTGGTTTTTAAATCTGGTTAACTTCCCTGTAGTGTTTTAGGGTTTTGTTGTTGTTGTTGGGGTTTTTTTTGTTTGGTTTTTTTTTGTTTGTTCGTTCTTTAATAAATGGAAGGGAGAGCATTTCCTCCGTGTTTGCAGAGCTGGAAAGCAGTTAATCCTTGCCCTTGGTTTCTGTGCCATTGCTGCCTGCGCTGGCATGGAGGGTTCCCTGCACTGCAGTCACATGCCTGCTGGCTGCCAGCCAGGGCAATCTGATCTCTCTCTGAGGAAACACTATCAGTTGCAGATGCAGCCAGGGTTACCAGAATAGTAAATAACGAATCACAAGACTTGGTCTATCTTTTCAACGAAAACAAATATTTTAATATGTTGGGTTTAGTGTAGAAGTACTTTCTTTTTTCAAAACAGCCAAGCTGCAAGAGGCTTGGCTTGGGTTAGTTTGCATATGAAGGAGAAATAAGCTGTATTTTACATTAAGTTGTTCCATTTATCTTCAGCTTCTAAGGTCAGCTGTGTCGGGGGGGTGCAAGTTTCAATACTTGTTTTGAGCTTTGAAACTCACCAAGCTTTGAAGTCCCTGGACTTGGGGTTTCTCCCTTTCTTTGGGCCTCTTTAACATCCACTCCAGTTAATGGGCTGTGAACAGAAAGCTTTCCCTTAACAATCCCACCTCCAGTCCTAACTTGCTACTGCCAAGGCATGAAATGCCGGTGCCCCAAGAGCACGGCACTGCCGGAGACCCTCCGGTTACCCCAGCGATGTGGCAGTGCCGGTGTGCCCCAGCTGCATGTCCCACTCGCATCTTACCTGGCAGGACTGTTGTGCCTGGGTCAGTAACCAGGCTGTGCTTTCCTCCCAAGAGAAGGACCAGCAGCAGAGGGTAAAGTAGAGCAACTCTGAGGCTGCTCTAAACTGACCCAGCAAAGAGCCCCCGGGTGCTATGGGTCTGGTAAGCTCAAAGGTTACTTGACTTTCCCCCTTTCCAGCCCATTGACTGTTTTCTGGCTTTCCTATCATGCTTGTGGCAGTGTCTGAAAATCTAACCTTTGAGGAAGACGGGGTTGATTTTTACTATTGTGAACACGCAGGATGGAATTTGTATTTAATGAAAACTGATAGAAAAAAACAAGGCAGCAAATGCCACTGTCCCCCTCACCCCTTTCTTCTCGAGCAGTCCCAGTGACTTCGGCACAGTGCACGGTCACCTTTGCTGCCCTTTGCGGAGCTGCTCTGGGGGTCCCGTCACCATACAGCTGCTTTCTTCTCTGCCGAATAGCCGGGGAATAACTCCTTGTCCCCTGAGTGCCCCTCGTACCGGCGCTGCTGTGTGCTGCTCTGCTGCTGACATGCCGGGCTCTTTAACTTTAAACACTAAACCACGGAAGATTCGGCAGCTGCTGCTCGAGTGTGTTTGCCTGCCTGACACGCACAGCCATTGCTTTTCTTCTGGAAGTGTCTATAAATTTTTAGACCAACATATCCGGAGAAGATCTTTATAAATCAAGGCTGGTACTAGGGATAATGGGATAATGTAAATCTTTGTCTTATAAAAGAAAAGTATCTCTTCTACAAAAAGTGGTGCATTAGGTGGGGAGAAACCTGAATTGATCAGTCATTTCCTTTGCTGTTTTGGTTTTTTTCAGGCATACATTTTTACTGTGATGAAAATACAGGTTCCCAACATAGGCATTGTACTTAAAACTATCATTTAGTTTAGAATTTAGAGGAGTTTAACAGTAATCTGAGGGGGTTTAATCTGGTGTTTTACTGCAGAGCCAAAGTTTTAATCATACATTTACTGACCTCTGTAGAGTCGAAGAGGATGTGGGTAGGTGCATAATCCTTGAAACCACGGGGTAACTTTGACTCTAATGTGCTATATTTAAAGCTAAAGTAGTAAGCTGGTCCCCTGCTCTACAAATCCACGCTTTTGTGGGTTTGGCCTGGAGATACACCAATTTTTTAAAGCAAGGAGGAAGTTAAGGTATTTTTATAAGTCAGATGCACATAGACTTGCCCTAGTCATAAAGCAAGCAGAACTATGGAGGATTTACATGTTTTGAATGAAATGGAGGGAAAACAGGGAGATAACAACAACAATGAATGATAACAGATCATTCATTTCTTCTTCATTCAGAACAGGGCAGCTCTTGACTTTTGACAGGGAACGTTACTGTGTTTGGGATCACTTTAGGCAGATGCATGAAGAACCTGTGAGGCTTAACTCTCCGAGGTGGAAGGGTGCGTTCATATTATTTAATGAACAACACGGTTTGGATAATGGTTGATGAGAGAAATTTTGTTTCTGATAGAAATGACAGCTGGAACTAAATGTTGCAGTAAATTCTTTGAGTTGGGATCTCTGCCTTTTTTTTTTTTTGTTTAGTCTTCTGGATTTTGTTTTGTTTTCTAGAACGACTATTTGCAATCTCTACACGATGCCACGGATTGGGGAGCCTGTCTGGCTTACTATGATGTCAGGGACACCAGAAAAGAACCAGCTTTGCCATCGCTTCATGAAGGAATTCACATTCTTGATGGAAAATGCTTCTAAAAACCAGTATGGTGGATTATAGTTTTTAAATTACATGTGTGTTATGCCTTTTTATTTCAAACCAATTTTTGAATCAGTTTTTAAATCCTGGTAATCGAAGAATCAAAAGGCCATCCATAAATACCTTCTTTTTAAACCAAAAAAGAAACAGGAAAGTATCTCATTAAATGCCTGCTTCCTGCTTCCTCTAAATCTTGGTAGAGGCTAAACATTTGAAACATGTCCATAGGAAGCGCGTGATGGGTGTGTATGTCTGGAAGGGGGTGAACATACCTTATGAAATGCATTAATCTACCTTTCAAAATCAGTTATCATATGATGAGCAAGGTTAGACATTCAGTAAGAGCCATGTCTGTAATACTGTCTGACCGCAAATTGCTCTTAAACCTGACTTCTGTAAAATGCCACTAAAGAAATTGTGTGCTTCATTACTACTCACCTTTCTGCCCCCAGGACAAAGCCGTGAGCAGTTGTTAAAAATTGAGAAAGAGAATGTTCTTGATAAAGTCAGGAGAATCTGATAAATTTACTCTTTTGTCAACACTTCATCCTCTTTCCCCAGGGCATGAATAGGGGAAGTTTTTAAAGCGTTTGGCTCCACCGAAGTCCTAAAACGAGCACAAACATGTGAAGTTTGAGTGGGAATGGCACTGAAAGACCAGCTGTTAGCTCCGGGGAAACTGCTCTCTGCAGGGTGGGGAAGGGGCTGCTGCTTACCGTCTTCCAGCTTTGCCACCAACTTTGTCATCTTTTCTCTCCCCCAGATGGGAGGGTGACAATTAGCGGTCAGCATGGTCCACCTTCTTCTGCCTCAGTGCAATGGGAGAAACTGTAGGGAGTTTTGAGGTGTTCGAATGTATTTTCTTAAAATCAGTTCTTGCTGCAGTGGAAGCTTTTTCCTGGGATTAGCCCATTCTGAGCCCTGTACATCTTGGTTACACTTAAATGGTCATTTGTTTGGGTATGTTTGCTTGCTTTATTTTAACTATAGTAAGATTTACAGTGATGGAAGCAAGAGGAAAATCAAGACCCATATCCTTTTCAGTCTAGTTTTAAATCTCCTTTCCTCCTCCTGCTGTCTCCAGTGAGGAAACGGCTAAATTTAAGCTGTAGGGTTCCTGATGCTTGTAAACTATTCAAACAATGTTATTTTGAGGCTTGGTGGCGTTTGTCTGTTTTCCTCCCCGGGCACCTGAGCCGCTGTGGCGGCCGCCAGCACCATCTGTCGGCATGTGGGAGGCTCTTTGGCTGCGCTTCTGCACGCTCCTCCTGCCAGGAGAGGGGACTGGGAAGGAAAGTCTTCCCTCCCAGAGCAGAAACCATGCTCTATCATTACAATAAATCAGGTAGTTAACATTTTTCAGAAAGGTTTTTCACCTTACTTGTTTTGCCAATGTAAGGACACAGCCTTTCTGGCTGAGCTACAGAACTTTGGGGGGTTTTATTTTTGAAAAGGAGCAGCTGTATGTGCTGAAATTGCATAAGTTAGATGAAAGACTAAAGCACCTAGCTATTTTACAGCTTTGGTAGCAATAGCCTTCCTTCTCATCAATAATCACAAATCTTAAGGGTTTGGGATCTCCCTGGAGAACAGAGGCCATGCAGTACGACTGTTTTCTTACAGAGAACAAAGTTGTTTTTGAGATGTTTTACAACATAAAGCTTGCAAAATAGGAAGTCTCATAATTATTGCCAAACAGAGGAAATGAGATGCCACAAGTTTAAAATACTTAATTTTGGTTTAAGTGTGTGTTCTAAAAAAGAGCTTTGCAGGTGTGGGAGGGGGGATACAGCCGTCCCTTCTCTCCCCAAAGAACCAAGACCGAAGGGATGATCTCTGCTGATTTTTATTAGGTTGTTTCTGCAATCCTTGATCCATGTAGACTGTAGAACTGCTGTTAGTTTAACATCCTGAGTGTGTACCTCGAAAATAAAATGATGTTGAACATTTTGCTTTCAGGTTTTTACCAGCTTTACTGACTGCAGTCCTGACTAACCACTTGGCCTGGGTCCCTACCGTCATGCCGAATGGCCAGCCGCCTATAAGAATCTTCCTAGAAAAGCATTCTTCCCAGAGCGTGGACATGCTGGCCAAAACTCATCCATACAACCCGCTGTGGGCACAGCTCGGTATGTGGCAAACATCTCTAAACCACCCAACAGCTTTACACCAATGGATATGTGTGCGGTGGTTTTTATGGATGCTTGTTGCTTCCCCACCAAGCTGAATTTTTTTTTATTTTTTTTTTTTAATTCAAAACAAGGCAAAAGTGTGTATTTCAAGCTTAGAGGTGGTCACTGTATTTTTTTTTATATGTGCTGTAATTTCTTAAGGCATTATCAATTATAAAATGGCAGCCAAAAAGTAAAGCCCTCTTTAGTCATCTATGGCAGGTCTCTTAAGGTCACTTGCCCAGGTGATGATGGAGGATTCCAGTCCTCCTCTGGTCCTCCCTCTATAAGGAAAACCAATTTTTATTTTTTGGAATGCTGCTATCAATAAGCCCAGTTCTGGAAAGAGCAAATCAAGGAAATCCATCTTTTGATAAGAAATGAACATACTCTCAATACAACAGGCAAAGGAGCAACACAGTACAGGGAATTATGACTTGACAACCCCCTAGGTAAGGTCTCAAAGCCTAGTCGATTCAATAGCTAGTCATACTGTCTTCTAATTGCTGAGTAGAGGAGAGGAGATGAGCTTCCTATTCTCTGGTCAGATTGTCCTGCTTTGCACACAAACTCTCATGGAATTTGGTCAGGAAAGGGAAATGAAGGTTTTGTGAGGTTGCCCTATTCTGGCAGGATATGAATATAGGCAGGAATGGCCAGGGAGTTGGCAAGAAGACTTGATTTCAGAGCTCATGGGACTCAAAGGATCTGCTGTGGTTAGGTTGGCCTTTGAGGCCTCTTGGATCCCATGTCCCCCCACCGCTGCATTCATGCAGTGCCCTAATGCCTCCAGAACAGCACATGCGCAGGCGCTTCCCCAGGCAAATCTGAAGTACAGTCAAAACAACCCATCCAACCCGTAGTAGAGCTCAAGGGGAGGGAAGAGAAGGTTGGCTTCAGCTATGCACCTACCACGGTCACTTCCTTCCCCTCGTTCCTGGCATAGGTTTGTTTCTCCTTGCAGCTTTCTCTTGGTGGGTAAAAGTTCAGCCCAGTTTCCAGACTATCCAGGGTAATTCAGAGCAGATGCCTCCTCTCTCCCATGGCTATATAAGGAACCCAGGAGATGAGCCTCCAAAGCTAGGCAGTGAAGTTAGGTGGTGCGAATACTCCCTAATATGTGAGATCAGATGTCTCCCTGACCAGCGTGTCACCTTACCAACAGCCACGATACCAACAGCATCTTTGGGATTCTCTGTATTGAAAACAAAATCCTAGCATAGCTGTTCTCACTCTTCTGCTTTAGTATTTTTCTGTTGTAGACCTGGCCTTTGAAAACTGGCCACAACAGTTGTCTGTTAGAATAATAATTTATTTTAAAGATGCAAAATAATGGTCTGTTTTATTTCCTATTCTAGGTGACCTTTATGGGGCTATTGGATCACCCGTGAGATTAGCGAAAACAGTTGTGGTTGGCAAAAGGCATGACCTGGTACAGAGATTGCTTTATTTCCTTACTTACTTCATCAGATGCTCTGAACTTCAAGAGACGCATCTTTTAGAAAATGGGGAAGATGAAGCCATTGTCATGCCTGGAACTGTTATAACTACCACGCTGGAGAAAGGAGAAGTAGAAGAATCTGAGTATGTGCTTGTCACAATGCACAAGAACAGGGGCAACTTGCTGCCGACGGAATCTGAAGAAATGAGAACTCCTAACTGTAGCTGTAAATATTGCAAATGTCCAATTTCCCTTGCACAAAACATAGAAGGTGTTTCACAGCAAGAGAGAGAAGATGCACAAAACACTCCTAAGGTAGAGCTGGAATCCTCTTCAGATGAGAACAGAACTATTGTTCCTGACGATTGCCAGGAAGATGTTGTTGATGCTAAGCAACCGAGACCCTGCCTGGACACTAAACTAGAGACCGTGGTGTGCACAGGGTCAGCTTCACCAGAAAAACGTGTAGTGTCGGAATCTGGTTTGGAGCCAACAGGAAACGTGTGGAGGAGTGAAGAGTTGCTCGAATCGGGCAACCAGGCGGTCAGTGTAACAAGGTCACCCGGTATAGCTGTGGAAAAGAAGCCGCCAGATAAGCTCTTCTGCGATGCGTTTCCTTGCAGTGCTGCCGAAGCTCAGACAAAGGTGACTTTCCTCATCGGAGATTCCATGTCACCCGACTCAGACATCGAACTCAGAAGTCAGGCAGTAGTGGAACAAATTGCTAGGCATCACAGCCCACCAGCAACGGAGGAAGGAGTGTCTGCTGATCAGAACTGTGAAGCTAAACAAACTGTTGAGGACCAAAATAGAGACTGTGGGACAGCTGAACCCTTTCCTCAAGTTGCTAGTGAGCATCAGAGCTGGAATCCAAATCCATACAATGCTGAGAGCATGAG
Organism: Astur gentilis; assembly: GCF_929443795.1. NCBI lineage: Eukaryota > Metazoa > Chordata > Aves > Accipitriformes > Accipitridae > Astur > Astur gentilis. Next base: position 20,803,976 of record NC_064905.1, on the reverse strand, counting down.
TCTGTTTGATGAATATTTTACTGATGACAGTTCAATTGAAACCCGGACTATTGATGATATTCCAGGGCAAGCAGCTACAGACCTTCTTGCTCACAACAGTAGTTTAGAGTTTTCTAAAAAGCTGTGTACAAAGACTAGCAAACCACCTAGCGAGTTTTGTAAATTTATGGACTCTGTTCGACAAGAGACCTACAAAAACTGCTTTAATGAGCAGGACCAAAGAGAGAAAATCTCTATTCGTGTCCCCCATGGGGACAGAGAAAACGTAGAGAAAAAAGTCGCCCCGGGAATTGATTGGGACATTCCAAGAAATGAGAGTTCAGATAGTGCCCTGGGTGACAGCGAAAGTGAGGATACAGGTCATGATCTAACTAGACCAAGCAGTAACTATTATGGAGCAGAGCAAGAAGATTGGGCAGAAGAATATGAGATTCCTTTTCCTGGGTAGGTATTATTCAGCAGTAATAGAGCCTAAAAAAGATAGAGCCTCTTCTCATGTCACATGTTTGGAGAGTGTAGCCTAACTTGGCATCAGTGGTTGGAAAGGTGTCTCTTGAGCTTGCTGGTTGTAAAAGAATATAGAGAAATCAGCGGTCTGGAAAAAAATATTAATTGTGCATTGCGATCGTCGCTCATATCCTTTTCTTCCACAATGGGCTGACTGCAAAAGCTGACTTAAACTCTTTTTTAAAAGTACTTGAAGTTAGAAGAGATACGATAAATGTGAAAGTGTGACCTCTGTGTGAGCTGAATTTGTTGTTTAAAGTTAGAAGAGATACGATAAATGTGAAAGTGCGACCTCTCTGTAAGCTGGATTTGTTGTTTACTATTGTACATCTCTTTGATATGCCTTTCTTGCAGGTCAAAATTAGTTGAAGTGAACTCTGTCCAGCCCAGTATTGCCAATTTTGGAAGATCCTTACTAGGTGGCTACTGTTCGTCTTATGTCCCTGACTTTGTTTTGCAAGGAATAGGAAGTGATGAAAAGCTGAGGCACTGTTTGGTGTCAGATTTGTCTCATGCTGTGCAGGTAATTAAGCTATATTTGGTAAATGTATTTGTCACAGTAGGGAAAGGCAAATATTTTTGAATGTACAAACCTGCTAGAAGTGGAATTATTTACTGTCGCAGCTCTCTTCAGATTTCTCCAGTCCCAGGTCACCCAATTTTTTCTCTTCTCTCAATCAATGTATCTGAAAAATGTGGTTATTTCAATGCAAATCTGGAGCACAAAAACTTGGACTCCCACTGAAGCCAGCTGAGAGCATCTCTGTGCTAAGCTGTAGCAAAATCATCATCTCCTGCAGACATGGCAGCCTGCTGATGGTTGCACGCCCACAGGATGGAATGATGTTAAACAAGACCAAATGCTGAAGTTGCTGTGCATCTCTTCCCAGGCACAGTCTTCCTGCAGTGGTTGTGCAGAAGCTCCCTCGGCTCCCTCCTCGTTCCGTGCACGTCTAACCAGTGTGCTGCTGCTTGGTGGGGCAGAACGTGTTCTCTGTGGTGAAGCCATCGGGAATGCTTACTATTTTGGGCACATTGCTCCTTTTTTAGGATTCTAGTCAAAGTGTTCGATAGTGCCGGCTTCATCGGAAAAGGAGAAACCAGTATTAAGATAATTGTCCTAAGGGTACTCACGCTTCTCATGTGTGCTGGAAAACATCTCTGCTCCACAGAAGCTTTTCCCTAGATGAACTGGGGCGTGACTGGGAAGCATGATCCTTCCTACCCCTTTTATAGTCACCAGGAGAGGAGTGGAAAGCAGGCTGTCACTGAAAAGCAGGATTCTGCTCCCCTCTAGTTTATTCCCAAGGGAATTGGGAAAGACCCCCACACAGGCTGGTGAGCAGGCGGTCTGCTTCTCTGAGCGCTCCCCTGGGAGCCTCCAAAATGTCCCCTTCTTCCACACCTCTCCAGTTAATGACGTGCATCGCACCTGCGGCCGTTCTCCACGTTACTGTCCCCTTTCCTTGTGCCCAACCCTTGGGCCGTGGCAGGGTTGTTTGCTCCCTGCGCGGCTGTTCTAGGTGCTGGTTTAAGCCATTGTGGTTTAGGCCGAATGTTTAAGGCGTTTGTGAAGTGTAATTGAACTTCAGGCAACAGAGGCAGCAGTGTGAGGTGGCTGCTGCTGTGAAACTAATGTGTGTGAAATATAACCTAGTTGTGGTGCGTGTCCATCAGATTTATATTTCAATTGCAGAACTCAAAGATTGAGAGGATATGAAAGGACCAAGCAAGATTTTATATGTTTATCTTCAAGTAAAATAGTAACTGCATCCTAGCCCCGTATGAAGTCCCTGTGGGACTGTTTGGAAGGAGATGCTTCTAACAGTCCAGCCCCAAAAATGTGCTGTGGAAGGACAATGGGGTTCCAAATACTCCCTTTTTAAAACCTCCATGGCTTTAGAGAGGTGAAATGCTACTTGGAAGGAATGGAGGAGCTGGGCTCAAGCTTGGTTCCTGACTCCCTCTGCTGGCCCTCCCATAAATGGAAACCAGTGACAACTGGGAATAAAACCGACCTTGTTAACACAGCCATGTTGAACAGCAAGTTGGATTTTTGGTACTTTAAGTTTTAGGGGTTTAAAATGTACTTTAGATACGTCAGAACTCTTTGTATCCAATATCAAAAGATGTAATTGTCAGCCAGTGACACACTTTCAAGCCTGGATGAAAATGTAAAATAGTGACTATGCTTCCAAGACTGTGCCTTGCTTACAATAAAGCTGTTTTTAATAGATGGAATGCAATGTTAGCACGTTACTGTATTTTAGATGAAGTAGTGTCTGGGATGCTATCGCTGCTATTGGGGATGGCGATGCTTTGTGAAAAGACTGTTGTCATTTGTCATTCTCAGGGGTTCTGCTATTCATTTTTTGTTTCTAGCATCCTGTTCTGGATGAACCGATTGCAGAAGCCGTCTGCATTATTGCAGACACGGACAAATGGACGGTGCAAGTGGCCAGTAGCCAGAGACGAATGATTGATAATAAGCTGGGAAAAGAAGTGTTAGTCTCGAGTCTCGTCTCCAACCTGCTTCATTCCACCCTTCAGCTTTACAAGCATAATTTATCTCCAAACTTTGTAAGTATGATTGACAGTTGAGAGGGTGATGTTTTTTTAAAGCATCCTTTCACTTCATAGGCTAAAGAGGGTATAAGGTTTTGTCTAGTGTATTTATCCGTAGCCACAATTCTAGTAGCCATTGCATCCCCTGACGTAGCTGTTGGAGCTGTCCATTTAAACACTGCTCTGTAATTAAAGACAGCTGTCTCATTAATTCTGATCTAACATGCAGTCAAAGGCTTCTGCTCAAAAGTAAGAGTCTTGCCAGTGAATATCTTCCTAATTATTCACCTAGACGCAGCCACGGAAAAGGCAATAGACGTATGGGGTCTGTGCTGTTTTGCTCTGAGGCTGGGTGCGGTTTGGATATAGCGCCGTCTTTTCCCTGACACAACTCCCTTTGCTTTCTAGTGTGTTATGCACCTGGAAGATCGGCTGCAGGAGCTCTACTTCAAAAGCAAGATGCTGTCCGAGTATCTCAAGGGCCAGATGAGAGTTCACGTCAAGGAGCTGGGCGTGGTGCTGGGGTACGATCACAAACTTCCTCCGAGCAGTGCTGCCCTGGGTTTCCTGGTGCCAAATCCTCCGCCTGGGCTTGTTCTAAGCACAGCGAAATGGATTCCTAAATGGGACTGGAACCGTAGTGTGGCATAAATCGCCCATGGCCGCAGGCTTTTCCTTAGGCGTTGCTTGATCCCGAGGATCCCCCAGCCTTTCTCTCTTCCCTCCGGGCAGGAAGATGGGCTCAGCACTCCAGAGCTTATCAGACTCCTTCCTTAGTTGGTCAGTCATCCCTGAACAACGTGGGGCACCTGATTCCTCCAGGTTGACTTACCCTACATGGCAGAAAACACCCTCTGTGTCATGTAAGGCACATAATACCTCTCTGTGGGTGTGGGGCACAGGCAGAGAAGCTATTTAAGGGGTGTTTATAGGAAGGCTCTGAATATCTTTTTATGCAGGGGAGTACAGGGTGAGCAGGAAGGCACACGGAGCATGTGTGGAGCTGGAGATGGGGGAGCAGCTGCAGCAGGATGAGCTGCAGCACGGTGCCAGGGCTTCCTTGGTAGCTGCAGAAGTAGTCTAGCCTCATTCTGTGATCCTGCGCTTTGTCCCCCAACCATTGCTCCCTTTACTTCGAGGGTAGGAAGGAATCTGCTGTTTTTCCTTCCTCCATCTGCTTTCTCACCAGTTTGTTGGCCCTGCGAAAGAAAAAAACCAAACAGGCAGGTAGGAGCTGGAGGCAGCGTTGACAGTGCAGAGCTGTCGCTCTTCAGCACGAGCAGGCACGTCTGGAGGGGATGTTAGAAACAATCTGGTGGCTGGAGCGTGTAACCCAGCTGGCAGTGCTGCATTAGGAGAGAAGCACAATTGGCTTCAATTTTACCGGAAAAATGTCCTGCGGCTCGGAGCTGTATACGCTCGCGGCCCAAGCAGAAACACTTGGTCTTGAGCAGGCAATGTGGTCACTAAACGCACATGTTCAGCCCGGCTACGTTTCGGGTTAGATTAAATGTGACTCTTCTGCTTCCTTTTAGGATTGAATCCAGCGACCTCCCTTTACTGGCAGCTGTAGCAAGCACTCACTCTCCGTACGTTGCCCAGATACTACTTTAAAATGCCAGAGGCTGTAGACGTTGACTTTTTCCCCCCCTCTGGAAACAAAGTGGAAGACAACTTGTTCTGGCTTCTTTCTCTTTGAAGCAACTAAAACAAACTGCTCGTTGAGCTGCAGCACCTCCATATATGACTGCACGTTATGTAAACAGTTGGAGACTTTTCCTCTCCCACTTGGTCATTTATTAAAAAGGGTAAAGAAAGGAAAAAAAGAAAAATGAGTAAGCCCGGGATTTCAGCCACAGAAAAGCAAAGATTTTAGCAAAAGCTGAAGATCTGCATTTTTTATCAGTTTCTGCCACAGTGGCTAACTGTAATTTATACTGCGGAACGTGAGGAAGAACTGCTTTGAGAAATACACGATGCTATCGCCAATTATAAACTTAACAAGAGAATGCAGCAGCTGTCTTCAGACTGGCTTCTACTGATTAGGATCTCATTAAGATCTGTAATTCTCAAGCTGCAATGATTTGTAAACAACTTCTACTTTTTCATGTCATAGTCAGATTCTGGATACTTCCCAGAGGAAGAACAGGGGTTGGGGGTGGGGGGGCGGGGGGTTGGTTTGTTTTGTAAAAAGCTTATTAATGACACTCAGCTCCAAAAGATATTTATGTTCTTTCTCCTGGGGAGAGGGAATAGCGGGGGGCTTGGGGGGGGAGGCAGGGAGGAGGGAGGAAGAGGCCAACAGACAACCTAGCGATGGAGATTCTCTTTCTTGGCCAGCTGTTGTAACCAGTATTAAATGTTTATAATGTTTAAATGTTGCTTTATACTAAGTGATGCTTTTCCTTCACAACGTAATCAAAATGTTAAAAAAAAAAAACACAAAAAAACCTAACGATAATGTTGGCTGAAATTTCCCCATGGGGTCCCCAGAATGACATGACTATTACCTCTAACTTTTTTATGGTCTATAATGTTCTTGCAACATCATATTCTTTTTACAGCAGTCAGTCAGCTATTGAAATAATGAACTAGAAATAATTGTACCAAAGCATTGGGGAAAAAACAAATAGACTATTACCCTTAATTGCTCAGGTAACTAATTGATATATTTTTAAAAACCATTCTACAAAAAATGAACATTGGTTACACCATAGTATAGTAATACCAAATTATTTTTTGACAAATATACCCTTGATGCAGATGACTCTAATCTCTTTTCTACTCACTTGTGTAATTACCAGCAGAAAATGTTGTTTATTTTATTCTCAGCATTTCTCCTTTACTCAGCCATCACTGTTTTGTCGTTGTATATACAATAGTTGTAGGAATAGCTGATGGACCCAATCTGGTGTAAGTAATGTAAATATACAGTGGTAGGTGGATTATGTTTTCAAAGGCTCTACTACCTCAGTTTAACTGGACACTTCATTATAGGCTTTTCTTTGTGTATTTGTCCTAGCAGCCAATTAATGTTGCTGATTTTTAGGTTCTGTTTTCATCGATTATGCTCAGTATATTGAAATTCACGGATTATCCACAGAAGTAGGAGATACGTGTTCACTTGGTCGCTAAACTCTATAAACAGTTCTATAAATATGTCATTCTGTAATCATCTTTTCAATAGTATAGCACGCCTGCTATTGTTGTTTGCAGAGTTATTTTAAATACAAATCTATTTTAACCGTTTGATAAACTTGAAAACAATAGGAGAGATCCCTGCCCCACTGCTGTCAACGACAAAACTCTCCTCCCTTCCTTTGCTGGGGCCAGGCTTTCACCCAGAGAGGTTTTTTTCAGTAATATTTAAAATCTGTAACTTAAGACTCTGTTCCAGGAAAGATCTACATGGCAAACCCACACCCCTTTCCATGCGGGACTGAGTCTACGTAAGTCAACCAAACATTAATACAGGCAGTGTCATTTGAAACTCTTGTATATAAATCTAATGCTGACTGCTGCAGGGAAGAAACTTGTGTTTAATATGCGATCTAAGGATATGTTTCTCCCCTATTCTTCGAATGTCCTTCCTTCACCACACAATTGTATTGCATCTGGCTTTTGGAATGAGCACAAAACATAGGGGCCCAGTTGTGTAAACACATTTTTAATTCAATATAGGATCGAGCTCAGAATACGAATTTTTAACTCTTTGCTATGATACATGATATAGCCAATAGTTACGATTCTGAACATTGTACATAGATCTGCAGTTGTAACCTGATGACGACAGTGCTGCTGGGCTCGGTGCTGGCGCTGTGGTCCGGGTGAGGAGCCCCGAGGGTGCAGGTTCCTTTCGGGGGTTCGCCCGCGGGACGTGCCCACGTAGCTGGGCAGCACCGCACTGTAATCCTGGCACCTCCCAGGACCGCGCTTATAATGCATCCTTACAGGAAAATGCTACGTTCTCCTCCATTTAACCAGTATTGGGCGAATCGTTGGTATTGCTTTGAAATGGATTTGAATCTCAAGAAAGGCCCTTGCACAGCTTGAAATTAGTATTCACTTGAGAAGGAGAAAAAGGTGGTTGTTCGGTGGCATCCTTCTCTGCTGTCTCCTGCCAAACGCAACCCCTTGACGTCCTCGTAACGATGCGTTCAGTCAGTCCCAGGCGGAGCGGCCACGGATGCGGCTTCGTTGTCCGCACCCCGGTGCCGGTTCCCTCCGAGCCCCCCGGGGCCGAGCAGCGGCTCCGGACGCGGTGGCACCCTCTCCAGCAGTATTGTGGTCAAAACCCAACCAAAACCCTCGTGTGATGGGAAGTTTTTCTGTAGGTTAACTTCTAGGGTACGTGAACAATGTGGTACGTACGTCTGTTTGTTAAATAATACAAAAAGGGATATTTTTTACAGGACTATAGCATCGACTTTTTAAACGTATATCGCGATTGTTTTATGTGAATAGAAAACTAATGTTTGATTTCTCTTTTCCATTATTACCAATCTCCATTAACATGTCTTAATTTTCTGGCTGAAAACTAAGTGTACTAGGCACACAAATTAGCAAATTTGTTTTTGTTGCAATTGGCAAACGCTGGGCTGCTAAGAACAAAAAATATTTAAAAGAAAGAATTTTACACCTTGCATATGTTTTCCCTATTAGTTGTTATAGATGTTTTATGACAATTTTTTGCTTTCTCTAAATTATTTAGATGGTGGTACTTGTAAAATGCTGGGTAAAATGTACATACTTGTTATCTCTTCTGTTTTTGTATATATTTCCCAAGATGTGCACTTGTATTATAATAACCATTCCCAATTTTAGGGGAAATTTGTGCAATAAATACAGTATGTCAATTTACTTCTGGTACATTTTTGTGTCCATTTTTTATACTCGTTGTACGAGAGTGTCGGTGAGTGTTTAAACTGTAACCGTCTCAAGCTTGACATCTGTCCGTCTCCTCTCACATCCCTTTTGGGGCGTGCTCCCGAGCACTCGGAGGTCCTGCAGCCATTTCATGTGGGGTCTCTTAAGGAGTTAGTAATTTCAGACAGGGATTTGTGTTTGAACTTGCTGTTCCGTCAGTTGTGAGTGTTGTTGGCCCCAAAAAAGCGATAGTAAGATGGGAGGGTGGTCCTGTCCTGACCGTCTGTACTGATGCTTGTCTTTGCATGAGGAGAACAGACGTACGCATAAAGCCGTGGTCCTTGCGCTGGTCCATACCTCCATTCCCAAAGTTACCTGCAGGGCAGTTTGTCACGCTAGTCGAGTGTTAATTCCTCTCCTACAAGTTACCGTATTTGTCCCCATCTGCCCAGTTACAATCCCTTTTCTGTCTCTCTGGGCTGCTGCACAGCAATAAAGGTTCTTGAGAAGACTGCGTAAGGTTTTATTAAATAAGTTCAAGTTATGATACAGTGCTGGCAAGAAAAGGGAAGTAATAGTCGTACAACAGGAAAAACGAATTAGCCTGGGAGTTGTAGCAGAGTGTACATACGACGGCTTTTAGAGCATTCGGGTTAAGACGGGTCCTTTATTCTTGAAGAGGGAATAATCAGCAAAAGATGGAGACCTTCGCCTGCGGTAGCAGCATCCACTATTTTTGATGAGCTTTCTCGTGGTTTACTCTCCCGGTACATACCTTCCCCAGGCGCCCTCGCTGCATGCGAGGTGCGGGACTGGCCAGGGACGAGCCGGGGCAGGAGCAGAGGTCGGTGGCCCAGGGCCGGTCCTGCAGAGACCAGCCGGTGGGCAGGAGACTCCGCGAATCCGACGGGCAGCGCAGCGAGACGGCACAGACCGGAGCTTCCCAGGTTTTTCCGCTTGCACCTGCCAACTCCGGTCTTGTAAAAAGATACCTGTTAGCCGATGGTTTTGTTTCATCTCTAGGAGGAACGAAAGCCACGACAGCAGACTCGCGGGTCTTTAAAGTGGTCCTGTAACACCACCGTGAGCTTCCCCTACGAGCAGGGAACGGAATTGCTCAGACTGCGCGTTCTCAGTCCTGTCCTGAGTAGCTTGATATCAAACGGCTTAATGCTCCGTGTGGCTGGGGCAGCGTAAAAGCAATCGACAGAGGATCAATTGCCTTTCCATAATTGTAACAGAGGGGTCAGGAGGCTCCGCTGTGGGGCCGTGGTGATGCACGCTTGCGCACCGCTGCTTTGAACGGACCGTCGGACCTGCAGCGCCTCTCGGGCTGGGACTCAGCCGGCTGAGCGCTCCTAACGGAGGACAGAGAAGCTTTGTGTTCCCGGAGTAGATGGTCATGAGGTGTCCTCCTGACAGGGGATGCACGAGGTGAGCCGGGGATCGTGGGTCTGTGCGGGTGTTTGGCGAGCGATGACGTTAGCAGTAAATTCAGCAGGATAATCCAATATTTTTAATGTATTGTTACTTCTTTTCTGTAATTCCCTTAATTTTCCTGAAACAAAGGGGAAAGCTAATTTTGCCTAGGACTACCAGGGCGGTCTGCAGGAGAGGAGACGATTATTTTCCACGCGGTGTAGTGCAGAGTAACCACAGGACGATGTCTGGACCCACGGGGTGGGAAGCAGCTCACTGCGTTGCTGTTGGCTGCACAGATGCACAGAGCTCCTAAATGGCTCACTGCTGAACCGCGGTTGCTTTCTTCTCTCTCTCCAAACCTTAAGCATTTATCATTAAAAAATAGTGGCCTTGTAGCTGGAGTTAAAAATGAGCATACACCGTGGAGATACACACTTCTTCTGAGTCTGCGTTTGTGCCGAAAGTAACGCCTCTGTTTATGTGCTGCAGCGTGCATTCTGTTCCAGCCATGCCCTCATTTTTTTCGTGGGATCCAGGAGCAGTTACAGGCTTCACACACCGACTCTATGGCCTTCCCGTCTTGCCTGTGCACAGTAACATCATCTGTGCTATTGCTACCGGCAAATCTAAATACACCGGTTCTCGAACAGCGTTGCTGGTGCTCGCTGGAGATGCTGCTTTGCTGGGATCGGCACTTTTCAGCTTTGACAGTCAAAGAACCACGAGTTCAAGTCCTGGTGGGATCTATCCAGGCTTTTAGAGCAGATCCTGGTTCCCCGGCAATGTGGGCTTTGCTTCCAGACCTCTCCCGGCAGAGGAGCTCGAAGGTAAATGGGCTGTGCCTGGTGTTTAGTTCTCCCCCTCCCTGCGGGCCAGGGGGAAGGAACGGGGGTGTCCCCCCTCCCGCCCCCCGAGCGGGGCAGCAAACCAAACCGCAGGGCTGGGGCCGCGGGTCCCTGCTGCCTTCTGGGGGGGAAAGAAGGGGAAACAAGCGGCGTTTGGACGCGGTAACGCCAGAGGCACCGCGCGGTTCCCAACCAGCAGAGCGGGGGTTAACTGCTGACCCAGAGCGTGCACTTTTCTGCTGGCCCTAACAGAAAAACAGCATTTTAAATATATTTCCTCCAGCGTTTAGCTGTGCTGTGCCAGCTTTGTCAGTGTCATCGCAGGACACGCAGCTCGCTCCGTACCAAAGCGTGGCAGCGTGAGGTCCTGCCCCGACCGGCACAGAAAGTGCCAACGTGGAGCTTCCCACGGAGCCGTGGATCCCGCGGGAGTGGGCTGAGGAGCCGGCACGAGGGGTCGTGTGTCGGACGGGTGCTGTGGCTCTCCTTTCCGCCGAGGGACCGCCGCTGGGCAGCGTTTTCTGCTTTGCCAGTGTCTGCCGGCCGTCCTGCAAGGCTGGACACGTTGCGCGGCCTCTGGAAATGAACGGCCTCGTGTGAGCCGTCACCCTCCGGTCACCCGCCTGGGTTTTGCGCCGGTCCTCTGCTCTCTTACAGCCCGTCTCCCTCCTAGGAAGCATAGTAGCAGGAGGGAGCGTGTTACTCCCATGTCTTTGTTTATTTTCACTACCGAAAATATTTGTACAGTGGCAGAATTTGATTTCTAAACCTCTGCCTGTTCCAGCTGTTTGTTCCCAGCTGGAGCTGAAGACATCTGCTCCGAGGGTGGGGACTCACCGCCCGAGCTCCTGCCTCCAGCTGCGCTCCTGAGAACCAGCCGCAACGGGGCACGGAGAGCTCTCGATGCCAATCCCCGGCAATTACCGCACGGCAGAAGAAGGCGTGGAAGTAAGGCAGGTGACAGAAGTAGCTGGTCCTGTGGTTTGAGGCGTTACTGCTGCGGGAAGGGCCACCTGAAGAACATCATCGCACGCGTTCTGACCCGGGCAGCATCTCCCGCGCTGCCGGCGGAGGTGGGGAGCCTGCACGGCCGCCTCTGCCACCGTTTGGGATCTCCTGACGGAGCTCAGAGCCACGGCAGGCTGGCACGGGCTCCTTCCCCGAGCCGTGCGACGTTCACGCACGCCAGCCGAACGCCGGCGCGCGGTCACCTCCTCTGCCCCGGTACCCGTTGCTCAAAGCCCCTGCGGGTTTCAGCAGTGCCCAGCGCGGCCGGTCTGCGGGCAGGGGCAGCTTGTGCGGCGTCGATCCGGCCCATCGGCACCCACGGGAGCCCCACGATCCCCGGCTGCGGCGAGCACGGGGCTGACCAACCCGTTCAACCCAAAACCCGTGGTTTGCGGGGCGAGCACCGGCCGTGCGATTTGGTCACGCCGGGGCTCGGGCGCTCCGGTCCTGCTGCAGACGCTCGCTTTTATTTCAAGGCCAGATTTCCACCAGAGCTCCTGAGCCTTGCGATAAAATCCAGCTCGAGCCAGCGGTTTGGGGGCTCAAACACCGTCGAGGGGGAGGAACCGTGACTCCTGGGCAGAGCTCGGAAGCACGGCGGAGCTCCGCCGCCGTTTGGCACCGATGAGGCATCCCGGACCAGCCGGCTGGTCCTTATCGCGCCATCCCAAAGGAAGTATTTGGGCCATAGGTTGGTCCCGGATTTCAAAACCAGCACAGGAGATAAGCAGATGCCTTTTTGTTGTGACACAGCTGCTCTGCCTGTGCCCCATCTCCGGCCCAGCCCTGGGCAGGGAGAGCAGCCCCAGCCTGGGTGCTGGGGGGGGGGTCCTGGGGTGATCCACCCCTCGCTCCCCAAACACCTTTGAGGTTTTCTGTTTGCTGCTGTTTTCCTTAAGGACCTGCAACCCGGCTCCTTTGATAACAGTTTTTCTGTAGATATGTCATCTCAGAGATGAAGTTAGAGACCAAGGGAAATCTGCAACTTCTGTTATCGCGGGGCGGGGGGGACAGGACAGAAACATTCTGCCCCAGCTCATCTTTTTCCCATTACAAAACCAGAACCTCGCGTGGGGAGCTGCTTCCTCCGACGCAGGTCACAGCTCACGTGCCGCAGGGAGCCCAGGGCCAGGGGAGCACCCGCGGTGCCGCAGATGCTGGAGGTCCCGGTTTAGCCTGTAAAGACGTTGTTCGATTTTGATATTTTTTTATTTCAAGCTTTCATCTATCCTGCACTTTCTAAACCACTGAGAGAGAGGAACTTTCTCTGACCACCGTGTCTTTGGCTGCTCTTGCTGCTCAGTTTCTAACCACCGTAACCAGAACGTCTGTTTAATCTGGATCTTGCTTTTTCTTCTTCGTTAACTCCTTAGTGTGAGTTTTTGTGCTGCTGGTGGGACAGACTCAGCTTTTTTCTTAAGGAGAACCACTAAGGAGCCGCGGGATTCTGCAGCGATGTCCCGTTGTGGCTCTGCTACATTGGAGCAACTGCGATGAGCGAGACGCAGGGCTGCTCTCGGCGTTATTTCCTTCTCGAGTAGGATGGGCTGAAGTCGCAGCTCGGAGACACACGTACGCGTCGCTCGTGGCATTGCTGGGGCCAGGCGGGAGAGCTGAAGGTGGAGTCTGTCCCAGCCTGTTAATGGAAAACAACTGTTTTCCCTGAGTGGCACAGAAAATGGAAGCGGTGTTTCTTATGGAAGTGCGTGTAGTTGGGCTGAAAAAGATGGGTGAGAGCGTTTCCTTGAGAACTGGGCATCTTACGTCCTAAACGCAAATTATTTTAGTTTCCTTGGCTAATAGAATGAATTTCTAGAATGTTTCCACTGATGTCACCAGAAGAAAAGTGGCTTATAAATGGCCCAGAGCCAGCACACGAAGCAGCCGTGAGAGTGCACGGACAAAAAGCCTGAGTCCGTATAGGGGTGATCACGGCACGTCGCTTGGTCGGCTCCTGGCGCTGGTGTTGGACTGCTGGTGGGACCCCTCCTGAGCAAACACCCTCGTTGAAGGGCTCTGGTGCGGGGATTGCGAAGGTCATTACGCTGCCAAGGTGTTTGTAAACAGTGATTTTGGGGAAGAGGGTACAAATGGGTTTGTGCGCTAGATTTTTTCTGCCAGAGATGCTTTTCACTTTGGAGAACTTTGATGCCTTTGAAAAGACTACATTCAGCAATTCTTCTATAATTACTTCAAAATTACAGCCATAAGCAATTATATTTTTCAATAGCTTATTGAGTGTACTGAATCCTAAGAAATTAACTACCAAATTTTCAAGGAGTAGATTTATTAATAGCAGCTGTAACTAGAAATCTCGTCTAATTTTGATCACTACCGAAAGAGCAGAAAGAATAAGGGCTCCTGTTTCCATGTATTAACAATATGACTGATAAAATTTGCAGGAGACATTCTTGGTGAACAAGATAATTACAGCTGTGCTGCTTGTGCCGCAATAATTAATGATCGTGCGCTTTATTCTCCAGGCTTGTTTTTCTTGTACAGCTCCAACAGTTTAAATAAAGGTCTTGATCTCTGTCGTTTCACGTGACATTGTTCTGAGGCTGGTTAGGCTGTAAAAGCCATCAGCCTAGAGGCAAATTTATTTTTCAAAATACAGCTTAAATCTGCGAACCATTTCTTAAATTATAGGTTAGTGAAAAGCAGGCCCTTCCCATGGAAACAGATAGAGTTTTTTAAGAACCATAGGCTTGAACTGATTTAGTATTAAAACCAAGGGCCCTGTCCTGGGCTAGGGAGAAGCCCCGCTGCTCCGGGCAATAGCGGGGAGCAAAAATCTTCACAGCTATGAATTCAGACTCCCATTTTTAGGGGGAGAAGAATCCTTAACCTAAACGCGACCCTTCAAATGTGTCGCAGTTGACTGCCGCATCCTCGTCCGTTTTTTCCCAGGCTTGCTCGCCGGGAAGCTGCTGACCCCGTGGGATGGCAGGTTCCTGCGGCAGCTCGCCCTTGGGTCAGCGGAAGAACCACCGGCTCGGGCAGCGCTCGGCAGGAGCCCGCGCAGGATTTGTCCGGCACAAGTCATCCGTCTCAGCAGTACGGGGCGAATTCCCTCTGTTTCAGAACGCATACAAGGGGCGGTTTTAGAGGAAATGTCTTCCATCAGCAGTGTCTGTCCTCTGCCTTCATCCCTTACAGTCGAAGCATGAGAGCTCATTAAGCGTTTCTAATTAATTTGTGATTCGGCGATTTCCTGTTCAGACTAACTAAAGAGGCAGCTGAGCATCATTACCGGAGCATGTGGCGGTCCTGCTATTTCAGCGAGGAAAATACTCCTGCCAACAGAACTGTAACCCCCTCCTCGCCCACGGTGTTTCCATCTGCCGGACCACCGTCCCCGGTGGGCTGTGCAGCGGTCACCGCACCTTCCCGTCTGTGGTGTCGCTGGCCCCCGTCCCCACGCACCCGTCCCCACCGGCCAGACCCCCGGGGACGCTTTTGCAACTGTTGGCGATTCCCAGCCTGGACACAGGCTTCTGCTGAGCTCTGCTCTCCGAGTTTCTTTATCGTTAATACTCTTCCTGCCATTTTTGGTTGCAGATTCTTTACCGTTTGTGTGCACATCCTTCTTTTAGACCACAATGGAAAAAACTCTGGGGTGGTTCCCGCTACCTCAAGGTCTCCTTAACTGCAAGCCCACAAACTCTTTCCATTTCTCTTGATACCTTCTTTAAAAAAGTGCGGCACGTTTGTAATACCCTCCTGGAGACAGACCCAATTAGTAGTTCACAAAATAGCAACTACTACAGCAATTGTTTGTATAAAAGAAAACACTTCTACGGCAAAGGCAGTTTTGCCTTGGATAAAGACAGCAATGAAACCCGACTGTTTAAATGCAATGCAGGCTTCTATGGAAAGAATGTGCCCACTAGCCAAAGCTCTGAGAAAAATATTAATCACTAAAACAGTTTGAAAAATTCAGATGTTGAGATATCTGCTGGTACCATCCGTGGCTTTTAGCATGCTGGTACGGCACTGGGAGCATTCCCAATGGCATGGAGGGGAGCCGGGGCATTGGAGGGCAGCTCGTCTGCGACGTGTCAAAACACAGTGCGCCCCATGCAGCTTTCCGGAAAAGTCAAAGCTTGCTGGTTCAAGTTGTGCAGCCATTTCATACGCAGTTATTAAAAAGACTATTTCCTTGCCACGATTGTTCTTGGTGTCACGGTGTTTCTGGAAGTCAGTGTGCTTCCTACAGGCCAGGCAGCTCTCTGCATGAATTCCGTCGTGTTCCCCTTTTTAATGGCAACAGCAAATACGTTTCCAGCCACAGCTCTGCCGACACCCCGACAGCAACCTCCATCACCTCTTCAGTGTTTCAGACTACGGAATGCTTGCATCTCGGATTTCACCTAGGTGAAACGAAATGCCAAAAAATCTAAAGAAATTGCTTCTGCCTCAATATCACCACTGTCGTCCTACCCGATAGATCTTTTCCCGATTTTTAAATTCACATATCATAGGAAGAAACCAAAAAAACCCCAGCCCGCTCTGCTCCGAGCAAGAGAAATTACTTCCATGTGGGGTAAGTGATTGTAGATAAGTGATATTTGTGTACGCAGGTGGCATCTGGTTTTCTGGCATCTGGGCAGGGCACCGAGCCGCGCGCTCGGTAACTTGCATCACCGCATGATTCACACCATCAGCTGACCTTCATCTAGCTGCTGTTCTGCTTTTATTTCCTTCGCTCCCTACAAGTTACAGTAAAGGAAATTCTCCCCGTGTTTCATACACAATGCTTCCTTTCATTCAAGGAAGACTGCGAATGGTTGCAATTCTAGCATTTAAAAACCCAACCAGTACAACCGTCTACTTGAAGAGCGCGGGATGGAGTAACGCTTCCCTCTCCCCTCACCCTTACCCCCCCACACACACCATACGCCCCCCAGGAGCCGCTGTACGTTGGTCACAGCCTCCCCTCCTGGGTGAAATCCCTGCCAGGCGATGCTGCGGACCCTCGGGGTGGGCTGACAGGGTTTGCGATGCGGGTCCCTCCCCATTTCGTGTGCCAAAAGGAGAAGTGAGCAGGTCTTCCAGGTCCGGCTCTGCGCCCAGAGAAGCCGTTCCTCCCGGATCCGCACGCGTGTCCGTCCCCGGCGGCTGAGGAAGGCCGGCCGGCATCCCTGGATGTCTCGGCTTTTTGATGCATGAAGGTAAAAGAGAGTCTGGTGGTCTCATCTCAGCAGGAGCACCTCAGCTGCCCGCTTTAGGAGAGTTTCTGGGCTGTGGGAAGAGGCCACCGCAGGCTCGGGGTGAATCCGTATCCCCTGCCATCCCATCTATCGCGATACAGAATTACTGTGTGACATTACCGAGGCTGGGGTCTCTGGAAGGAGGGGAGGAAGGGAGGAAAACCACACCGAGTGGAAGAAGATCTGCAGATCTTTTCAAAGTTAAAAATAGACAGGATTTTGTCTGCAGAAGACAGTTTGTTCTGTTATGCTGCTGACATCATGTGAGCACGCCGGACGCTTCTGCATTTGAAGACTAAAACCGTCACGCTGAAAACAGGAACTTTCTGGATATTCCGCATGCCTGAGATTTAATGGTTTCAGCGAGCTGCCTGATACCATCTCATCCATATGGTCGTGCTTGGGTGGGGGAACTAAACATCTCATTAGCTCTGTAGGGTCATTAAAAGCCAGAGAACAGATTATAAGGAATAATAAGGCTGTATGTCATCATGCAGAGACAGATGATAAAAGCAACCACCTCTGACACCGAGTGCTTCAATGCGAGGAGACCCAATTTGCCGGTGTGGAGGAGCTGAGTGCTTGCTAACTCACTAATGTCAGCAGGAGCCGTTTATACTCTCTTCATCAGAAAAATCAGACCGACAGCATCGAAATGTGACTAAAACCAGAGGATGATACAGGGAATTTTGGCCTACATAACTTTGCAATGAGTTCACCGAGCATTCCTGGCTCCCAGGCCTGAACCGAGTCTACTAAAACTGTGCAACATTTGTTCATAATCAAATTATAGTTTACACACACAGAGAGAAATGCAAACACACAGACACGTATCTTCCCACAAACATACAAAACATACGCATACAGTGGAAAGCTGATGTGGTGCTGCCTGAATTGTTGCGCTGTTCTCGGCTGTGGTAGCAAAGTACCCCGAGACCGACACCAGCAGCAAGAAAATGGTAAGAATTGCAAATCTTCCCCAGCCTCAGTCTTGATTCAAACGCTGTAATGGTTCTCGTAGGATTTCACAAATAAGTAGCATGTATTCAATTGCATAAAGCAGGGAAGTAGCATGTCAGGCGTTTATTCACAATTTCTTAATCTATTTGATTACCAGTTAAGAAAAAGTCTAGACTGTTGGCCTGTTATTTGGCAGTAGAGAGGTTGTTTATTATTTTTCCACATGCTCAGAGAATTACTCCATTTACTTAAAAAAGGGGGAGGACTGAAATCCTATTTACTCTAATCTTTATCATATTTAAACTGGCTCCCCTCCGTAGGCATGCCCTTTTACTAGCTCAACACTGTCAGCCAAAATGTTGTCCACTTACAAATGTCATAGATACACAGAATGGTAATATTGGGTTATGCAAGCGTTTGGCTTTTTGCCTCTGAAAATAACTACTCAGTAGGAAAATACAAATACCACTGCATGTTCTCTCTGGGTTATAACAGGTCAGAGTCACAAAATCCCCACTGTTTGTGAAATCATCTTGCAACTTATAGTTATGCAACTTCAAGCGGACCTCAAAAATTAATGAAAGAGACATTAAACGTTTGGAATAAGAGATGCTGAATTGGTTACTCATGCCAGATTACTGGTGGGCAGTTTCCCACGGCAAGAGTGTTTTTTCTTTTTGTTGTTTTTTTTTTGGTTTTTTTTTGTTTTGTTTTGTTTCTTTTTTTTTTTTTAAGTCTTCATCTTTGTCTGTGCCCTGCCCATTCTTTTACCCACCCTCCCCTTTCTAATGGTTTTTGGCATGAGGTTTCCTACGACAAATGAAGAAAATCTTGCAGCTAAAGTTTGAACCTGATTATAACAACAAAGAAAATGCAAATGGGGTAGTCACTAGACTCCAGATTGCCTCCTGTCAGGGCAGGTTTTCCCCCGCCGCCCCCATCTTTAATTTTTTCAGGCTAGAGCTTGGACATCTGTACACTGTTGCTGGATACCTCCAATATCTAGACAGGTCCATATGCTCTTTTAGCTTTTGCCAACACAGTGCTGGGGCTGGAATCAAATATCTGTAGGTTGTGCGTAGTAAAAATAAAACGGCAGAAGACAGACAAACCATTTGATAAAAGAGCCTGTTTCAGACAGAGCTGTTCCACTGCGGAGTGTCTATCTGTTTGGGGCAAGAGCTTCCAGCTTTGAGCAAACCAGCTGTTTTTATTTTAGATGTTATTTTATAACAATTTTTGATGTTTTTGTCAGATCTTACTGTCTTTTATCAGACACTGCTGATAATGTTGTTCGCCGTACCGTGCCTGGGGCAGACTGGGTGCTCTGGTGACTCGGCAGGAGTCCTTTCGCTCCTGATCCCACTCACTCACATTCGACAGAGCCTGGTAATTCTGCAGCGGGGCGGCAGCAGGCGCAGGACGGGCAGCCGGCCATTCCTCGCTTCGGTTGCACCTTTCGAGTCACTCGGCAGCCGGCGAGGGAGAGGAATGCCCTTCTTGATACGTGTCTTTTCACATTTGGACATGGCAGGGAAACGAGGTAGATGAGAACGTCCATCTAAGCGTCACAGGACAGCCAGTGCTGTTTCAATATAAATAGCTTTCACTGTTCTCACTGGCAACTTTCAGTGAGTCAGTATCAATGCACGTCTTTGTTTTCATAGAAACCTTAGTAAATGAAGAGCAAATAACCTAATTCACTGTTTGCTTTAGCAGATTGCTCCTAACTTGGGAACGAGGACTCCAGAAGCGAGCCGGGGATTTCCTGACACGATGGCCCGGGTGCGACGTTCCTAACCCCACTGTGCGTCCTCAGGCATGAAATATTTCAGAGTTGCCACCTGTCCTCCAGGAAGCCTTTCTCGTGGATACCCCATAAAGTCCCCTCAGTCAAGAGATGTTCCCTTCAGTTGGGAGCCAAGACCTGGGAAACTGTTGATCTCTCCAGCCGGAGCTACGGTTCAGTCTGCTCCAGGGAGCAGCTGGGGCTTGTCATCCCCCTCTCTTCGCATGTTAATGCAGTCTTAAGACCTTTCAATCTCAAGGCTCACTGTATTCACAGTACATTCACACCAGCACTCAGCACGTTAGAGACCATCAAAGATGTGTGACAGGGAACATGAAAAGCAAGGAAAATTGCCACTGAAGGTAAAGCAGGAGTAGAGAAAGCGTTGTATCGCCACATTTAAAAGTTCTTAGGCTTCCCATTTGTTTCAGTCTTGTTGATTAAGGCTGAAAAATAAGGGTTTGACTGTCATGACGACCTCTGTAATTGCTTACGTGTGCATGGCTTTCTAGTTTTACCCTTCGGGAAAAATCTGTACGTGGAAGGAAAGCCGTGCTAGTCTTGAGTTAAAGAGAACAAAGATGGGGGTTTAGTTTCAAAAATTTTATTATGATACAGCGGAAAGATAAAGATCTCACGATTCTCATGCTTCATTTCTGCATTTTACCGTTATCCTTCGCACTGAAGCTCTAGGAATATGCACAGTGGGGAACTTAGCCTCAGAAGGAGAAAAATTACTGGTACGAGACAAAATGATCGTTTCATTCTTGCTTTTGATTTTCCAAAAATAATTTGGTATTGCACACTTTCTGGGACATAATTTCAGAAATTGAAATGTTGAGCTGCAAAACGCTGTTTTAGACAGAAGATCAATGTTCTTCTCTGGGTACCTTGATCAGTGTTGTGCCATTTGCAAAAATGTAACTTTCCTGCAAAAGGTGCACTTGCACAAAATAACTGATTATCCCTTTGTCTCCCCAATTTCACACACTTTTACTGAACCGTCACAAACATGTTCTACTCAGGAAGTTAATCATCGGAATAAGCGTATATGGTAAAACAGTCTGAAGAGATTCTTCCCATTGCGGGATCCCAGAACATTTTGTTTTCCTCTAGTCAGGCAGAGAATTAGTTTGTACATCTTCCTTGCGGTGTGTTAACCACATACTTAGCGAGTAGTCTTTGCCAATGATGTGAATGAATCTCTGAAGGGGATTTTTTTTTTTCTTTTCCCCCAAAGCTAAGAAATAAAAAACAATAGCCTAGTAGCCATATTGGAGAACGAGAGGAAGGAAATTGCCAGGCTGTAATAAAACTCATGGGAACAAGAAATATATAGAATACATAAAAATACAAGTAAAAAATATTTCAGTGTATGATGATTATGCATCTTTCCCACTGGGAGAGGTGAGGAAGCTGAGTTTTACCCTGAAGAATCTGGGATGTGCACAAGGTGGTGAAAGGCGTGAGATTAAAAGACATCTTTGGGAGTGTCAGTGAACCAGAACAATCGAGGGAACATACCAGGAGGAGGAGATGTACTTTGTAATTTAGCTGATCTTCTCAAATTCACGGACGTTTGAAGCAGAAACATTTAATCTCCCGAGATTGCAACTCATCTGTACGAATAGCAAGACACCTTTGATTCTGATATGTAAGACTACAGATATTGTTATTTTTCGATAAATAAAAAACTACACAACAAGTAATTATGCTTTATTCGGGCAGAGTGATACAATCCAGACAAAAGGGAAGCAAATTTTCCCCTCCACACAGACAATAGGCATCCTGCTTGGCCACATCCTTTAATCCCAGCCCTGAAATTACTCACTTGTGAAAGCTTCTTAATTGTGTTTAACTACGTAGGCTTTACCATGTGGAGATGTAGGCTGTAACACCAGTAAGCAGTTAGGATCGTGACACTCGTTTCCATTGTTCTCCAGATATTTGGGAAAATAAACCTGACAGCTAAAATAGCCCCTGGAATAATTGCAGCTATTAGAGCCATTACCTACCCAAATTCAGGTATTTTTGGACTGAGGGAAGTCTTGTTTCATGGGTCAGTTGAGCCAAGCAATTAAATTGGAAGAGCAGCTTTGGTTCCTATCGAGTACCTCTGTCTACCTCACTGCTCGATGCGTGTCTGTTGGCTGATGTACACTAAGTAAGGTAATCTGTGTGCAAAAAGAAAGTGGAGTACTAATTTTATTCCCATGTTGAATACCCACTTCTGCATTATTTTGATAGCGGGAATGCTGAAGAGCTAGCATAGGTGGTAAAATGAGCTGCCTTGTAAAAAACCAAGATTAGGATTTAATTATTACAGGTCCGTGAGAACTGTCATAGCACAGACTTCTGTTATGCTTTTTATTCTAGTCTTACCATTAAGTTTTTTTCCAGCCATCTGCACTTGGGGAGTATCGACTAATCTTTTACATTACCTTTAGCTAGAAACTGAGCTGATAAAGAAAAATTACTTGATTTGCTATTATACCTCTGGTAAAAAAAAAAAAAAAAGAAGTAAAAAATAAGAAAAAAGAATCTCTTAATAAAGAAGGATTCATGCTTCAGTTCTTTTCTACTTGCTTCTCCTCGATTACTCAGGAAAACTTTTTTATCTCCAGCTTTTCGATTTGGGTTCCTGGCAGGGAATCTCACAAGATTCCCACACTACTGGAAATAATATTTTATGTACTAAAGTTGAAAAAGGATAACATGTTCTGCCAAATAACTAGTACAAACTTCTGACCTTTGGAACAATAACAGACATGATATTTGGAAATGTTAATTTTACCACGGAAGTTCAAAATGAAGTAAAAAAAATAATAATTGTCTCGATAGACGTTATGGGACTGGAATCGTGTCCTTACCTGATGGTCATTTTTGAGAGCATCATATATTGTCTCTCTAGTGGTTGCAGTGGAATGACTTTTTGATGTTAAGAATAGTTGCTTTTCAGATCTGGGCTATCCATTCCACTGTCATTGTGCCTGCAGTGGTACTAGGCACAGCACCAGAAAAAGTCTACAGCTGAGGAAATGTCCAATTTTCTCGGATTTTTCTTTGAAGGAAACACTGGAAATATTGTAAAACAACTTGGAGTGGCCATTAAAGTCCTTCGGTACAACAAAGACAACTGTGCCATAAAGGGCAAGTGGTAAGGAGAACGGGAAGGAATAGCTGGAGAAAGGGAAGAAACAAAACCGCTCTTGTTTATTAGGAAGGAAGGAGAAAAGGACAAACACAAGTTGTGTGCCTGCATAGCTTTGATCTCATGAATTTACAAAACCGGACTGGGGGTAAGGAAGGAAATCTCTCGAGGCGTGTTTGAGACACGGCTGCTTCCTGGTGTCCCCGAGGGGGCCGGCATCACTGGAAACCCAGGCCCTGGGAGGACATGGGAACCAGCCCAGGTCCGCTTTGGAGAAACCCCACGAGACTTCGGAGCCGTGCAGCTGCTTTGTGTTTAAGGCCGAGAGCCAAACGCCGAGGTCGGGCCTTCCACCCTCACGCGCCTCTGAGGCGACGCCGGGGTGGGCTCACACACCCGGGGAATCCGAACCCACAGCTCCAGGCCTGAAGAAGACGACTTTTAGCAGCTCGTGAAACAGGAAGGTAAAATATTCTGTGGGCTGTGAGGAAAAGGTGGGAACGTACGCAACGTGCATGAATAACGGCGAAGAAACGACACGCTAACGTTTGGTGCCATGACCGAAGCGCACCCGCCCATCGGAGAAGCGTGTCCCATTCGGTGTCGAAACTTGACGAGCGCAGAAAGCGCGTTATTTCGGCCGTGAAGGCGGAACACGAGGCGCTGGTAGGAGAAACCGGCCCCGGCGGCGCCGGCCCTGTCAGGGGAAAGGGGCGGCGGTGCCACGCGCCGCCGCCTCGCCACAGGGCGCGCGAGGCCGCCGCGCATGCGCCGCGCCCCTCCCAACCCTCGCGAGCCTTCCCTCCGCGCGGCTCTTACGACTCCGCCCTCTCCCCCACCCTACCGCAGGCGGGCGGGGGGGGGGGGGGGAAGAGGGCGTCGCTCAGCCGCAGCCCCGCCCTTTCCCCCCCTCCGCCCCGCCCCTCGCCCTTCTTGCTGATTCTCTGGGTTAAAGAGCCCGCTCTCGCGTTTTTCTGTCTGGGGAGGGGGATGCGCGGTGGGTGAAGGGGGCCGGCACGGCGGCGGCGGTGGTGGTTGGCGGCGGTTGCTGGTGGCGGCCTGCGGGGAGCGAACGAGCGAGCGGGCCGGTCTCCGGACGCGGAGCGAGGCGAAGGCTCCTTTGGCGGGCCCGAGTCGCGAAACTCCTCACCCGCCCGCGTCGCTTTGTGCGGTCCCGGCGGGCGGAGCCGCTCGGCGTAGGGGCCGAGCGGGCGGGCGCAGGGAGTCCCGCTCCGGCCGGTAACTTCCCGCAGCCCGCGCGGACTTCTCCTCACGGCGGGGCCGCCGCCTCAGCCGCCGCCTCAGCCGCCGCCGCCTGGGCCCGCACGATGGGGAACGGCGCCGGCCGCCGGGGGAACGCGGCGGCGGGAGCCGGCGCCACCTGCCCCGAGCGCCGCTGTTGAACCGGCAGCCGGAGCGCTGTGGAGGAGCCGCCCGCCTGGTGAGCAAGCCAGCCCGGCAGCGGGCACCGCGCCCGCCCCGGGGCCTGCCTCCCTCCCTCCCTGCCTGCCTGCCCTCCCCGCCGGCCCCGCTCCCCTCTCCCCGCCTCGGCCTTCTCTCCCCTTCCCCGCCCGGGCCCGCCGCCTGCCCCGCGGCGGGGTGTGTGTGTGAGGCGGCGCGGCCTCCCCCGGGCCCCCGGCGGGCCCCCGGCGCCGGGAAAGTTTCGGGGCGCGTCCCCGCCACGGGGCAGCGGCGAGAGGGGCCGCCCGTGGGCGCCGGGGCCGGGGGCCGGGTTCCGAGCTCGGGGGCCGGGGGCCGTCGTTGGTGAGCGGGAGGGCGGCGGGAGAAGCCCGGGCGGGAGCTTGGGCTGATCGCGTTGTGTTGTTGTGTTCGGTTGTTCCTTGCTCGCCTGGAGGCATCGCCCCCGCCAGCTGTTCTGAGGAGTTTACGGACCGGGAGGAGCAGAGTAATAGAATGACCTCTCCTGTGGACCCCAAGATTAAACAGGCTTTGCGAAAGAAACCATCAGAAAGGACTGCGGAGGTAAGGGGGCTGCGGCTCCTTCCCCTCGGGGTCTTTTTCTTTAATTTTTTGTTGTTGTTGTTGTTTGTTTGTTTTTCCTTGGCGTAAATCTGGATTCCGACAGGCTGCTTCTTGCTCGGTGCCGGGGTTCGAGGTGTTGGCGTGCCGCGCGCGACCAGGCTGGCGCTCACAAACTTCTTCTGTGTAGAGTGGGGTTATTTATTTATTTCTGTTTTCCAAAGTTGGACCTCTGGAGACCAGCGGCGTTTTAAACGTCGCTGGATGTAGACGTAAGGCACTTTATGAACTACTTCAGGCAAGCTGTAGGAAGAAGAAGAGGCAGATCACTGAAAAGTAAAATTATGCATGTTTCAGTGAGGCAAAACTTCTGGGAAAAGTTAGTGAGCTTAAAGACTTTGCTTACCTGTACAGTGATGCAGATTTAAACAAAACCAAACTAATTACGCTTCGCAGACTTCATAAAGAGAATGTTTCTACAGCGAGTGGGAGTGTAGAAATGTGCGAGGCTGGTTAGTTACAATAAAACGCATTTTCCAAATAACTGCCTTCTCTGTCCCTTCCCCGCAAGCTAGTCTGTAATCAGCCATGTATTTTTGGGAATGGTAATATCATGGAGCATTAATTTAATATATGCTTGATAGCATTTACATTTCACTGAAAAGCTGATTGCAGTTTGTTTGCTTACCCTAGCCTTTTTAAACTTGTTTCCCTTACGGTGATTTTTTTTTTTTTTTTTTTAATGTGCTCAAGAATTAGTGTTATGAAATGATACGCTCTTGAGATTGTCCCTTTGAGACCGGGAAACATCTGTTCTCCCTTGATACTTCATGGAGAGCACAATGTCCTGCCTGGTCTTCCTTATAAGTTAATTATGAAAAGGCTGCTCAGGGAGAACTGCTGCAGAGACTGCTTCAGAGTATGTCCTAGCAGGACAGAGACCCCAATTCCCCTTCAAGTCAGCCTTGTAAGTGGCTGAAGTACATGTTTAGTCCCAATGTTTACTTGCCTTGGGATATCTGATACATTCCTCCTTGTGTCTCTGCTCCCTAAATTAACCATGAGGTAGTCTCTCTGTTGTTTCTGCTTTCTTATTTTTATCACTCCTCTCTTGCTTCGGACTTTTCTTTCTTTCTCTTCAGCTGTAGTCTTCAGTTAGCAAAATTCCTTTGCTGGTGTGGTTTGCAGTGTTGGGCAGCTGGGTTCATCACAGAAGTGTCATTCATGAACTAGCATACCGTGCTGGCTCGTCACGGGTTTGACTTTGGGCAACAGGTAATCTGGCCTGGCCTGAAACATCTGCCCACTGCTGCTTCTTGCAATACTGGTGTCTCACGGCTGTGTACGGCTTTTTGTTCCTTTTTTTTTTTTTTTAAGCCGTCCCCAGTCCTGTGTCCGTCCGTTCCCCCCCTCCCCAGCAATTGTCATGGAATTCTTTAGGGTTGTTGTCTTATTTTGGCTACAACTGCCTTAAAATAAGTATTTCACTTAACCTTGTGATGTTAAACCATCTGATATCATGATGTCCAACTGCACTGGACCGTGCTCTTGGGTTCATGTGGATCTGTGCAGATTTCCACTGAGACTGACATCAGGGTTGTGTGCAGGTTTGAATTTGCCAAGGTATCTCAATTGTGGAAAAAAAAGAAAATCTAATCTTTGCTAATCTAACTAATGGTACTTCTAAAATGGCTTGTTAAGAAAAAAAAAAAGTAATTCCCTTGTTAATCTGGCCCTTTTTTGGCATGCATTTAGAGACACTGCACAGTGAGACTACTCGTGATTAAAGTTAAACGTGTACTTAAAACTTGGCAGGATTGGGTCCTCTGTTCTTGTTGCATGTTGCTGAGTGGATAATTGCAGTCAAATCACTTTTGTTTTCTTGGGGTATTTTTGTTTAATATACATTTAGAAATTAACCTGATTTCAAGAAAAGCACTTCCCTGTTTCATTAGCATGGTGTATCTGGGGGTCCCTTTTCTGGATCTATACTACCTGTTCAGACACAAAGCAAAAAATTGAGCCTCCCCAGTGTGGCCATTCTCTGCCAGATTTCCCAAGCATATGCTCTGAGATGTGATGACAGATGGCTATAGGGTGATAAGGGAACTGGAGGAAGCAATTGCAATGTTAATTTTTTTTTTTTTCTTTTTTAATTGTGCTAAGCATCCTGACTTGTCAACTTTCTTCTGTAGGCTGCAAGACTTTGGTCAGGGCAGTCAAAACCTGCTTAGCACAGCCCTTAGGGTCAGACCCCAGTTTCGGGTGTCCCTGTGCAGAGTGTACGAGCTGTGACTCCCATCTTGAAGTATCCAGTTGTGCATGGACAAAAAGTATGGCTTCGTTTCTCCCCTCCTACTCTCGTAGGAAGGTATCATCAGCTCCTCCCACATCAAATCAGCTGCGTGGGGCTGCTTGTATACTTCAACAGCATTTTTATACAGGAAAAAGCACAAAATTTTCCAAACCTTGATTGACATTTTATGATGAGCCAAAGCTGCTTGACCACGAGTTTCAATAGCTTTCAGTCCCTTTCTGCCGCCCCTCTCTGTTCCTGCAGTTTATATGGGCAGTTTACCTGGGTATTACAAATTACAGGGTTGGGGCTGCGCTGATGAGTAGCGTGGTCTGGTGCTTCATAACTATCATGTGTACAGCAGTCTCTGGAAAAATACAGATAAATAATCCACATGTCAAATTTTGCATATGAGCAGTATTATTATCCATATGATTTTGATTTTTAGGACTTTTTCTTGACCAAATGTTTTGATTTGTATGATCTGAGGAACTAAGCAGGGAGATATTAAGATATTTCTATAATTTACTTATTTTGGGGAATGATCTCGACAGCTTGCTCAAGTAAAAATTTTAATTCTTGATGCTACAAATATTTTTGTTTGGAAAAATCTCTGTTAGGGCAAGTTTTCAGTGTTGTGGTAACATTCCAATGTTTGCTAATTGTTTAAGTGTATAAGTTATGCATATTGGACAAGTACACACTTGATTTTTTTTTTGTTGTTGTTGCTCAGATACTTCATGTGTTATAATCTTTAATTTATTTGGCGGAGGGAATTATTTTGATGAACTCCTAAAGATTGTAGCTAACAGTTAATGATGTATACGTTTTTATGTAATTGCTGTTCTGTTACTCCATTTAGAAACTTACTTTGGTACTACCCAAATCTGAGAAGTCTTGAATTTTTTTTCTTTCTTTTATTTTCTTTCTTCCGTCTGCTGCAGTGCATCATAAAATTGTACAGATATGTGATGTAAGCTGGCTGTTCTTGTGGAAAGTCTTTGAGAACGTTTGCTCGTGGACTGATACCCATGTATGTGGCAGATTGCCACCTTAGGATGCGAGTCCCACTTCAGTAAAACTTAAGACTCATTGGTTACACAGATTGACTGTGACCATATACTGACACTATATATAAATCTGTCTCTTTCTTGGGTTCAGCCTGAAAGTGCAGAATTTGTAAGGGTTCTCCCAGATGTTAGTTTCGATAACAGATTATCCTAAGAAATCGTTTCTTCTGTGTGCCCTGTCTTGTCAGATAGAGGAAACCTTTGCAGTAATTGGACACTTAATCACTTTACCAAAAAAACAAAATCATACCTATATTTAAACTAGAGGATTTCATATACTTGTTTAATATTTTAATATCTGCATTTGTCTTCCAGGCTTATGCTGATGTCTGTGTGGTGTTAAATGTGGGAGTATTTATACACACAGGTCCTCCAGTTCTTGCAGGTTGGGAATACAGGATTTACGTACTTCTATGCAATGTTTTAGCTTTGTCTTGTATATCATCGTGACTGTTTCTTGTGTCACAGGTGTGGATATTAAATTAGTAATTTGGGAATATTTTAATAGAAGGAAATCATTTGTTCAAAGTAGTAGGAGGGAAGGATGAATGTTCATGCCGCTCTGTATGCTCTCATTAAAGGTTTAATTTTTTGAGGCTCAGAATTCCTTATCAGATCCATACAAAGGCTGTGATGTTAGTCTTTTGGGGAGTGGTTTAGTGCCTACCACAGATAAGGTCTCAGTGGTTGATAGGGCAAAATAGCAAATGATTATGCTCCTTTTTCTTTCTCTTTCCTTCCCCTTCCCCGTGAGTGTGCTCTCTTCCATTTTTAATGGGTCCTTTTCCCAACATAGTCTCCTTTTAGTTCTTCATGACTTTGTTCTAGACAGTATTTCCTCTTCGTGGTTCAGAAAGCTTCGCCTTTTATTGGACTTCAAAGAGTTTATTTTTATACTCTAAACTCTTGTATTTTCCTAACTTTGTTTTGTTTCAGTAATTCTTGATTAATGTTAATTCAACCTCATTTAGCAATACTAACTCCTCTTTCTCTTCCTGTTCCCTTTTTATTAATACAGTGGAAAGAGAAAAAACCCTGATTTGCACAACTGTGTCATAACAGGGTCTGCTATTTGGAGTGTGTATGTGATACTTCCTGACAGCTTATATATAGAGAAATAGATCTGCATGAATCTAAATCATGCACAAATAGTACATTGATGGGCATTATAAAATGGCTGTAATAAATAAAATAAATTATTGCTGACAGCATAACAAAGGCACTCTTGTACTGTAGCACAGCTGAGCCAAACAGAGGAGAACATCTGCTTCTTGTTTCCAGAAATAGCTGGTATTTTGAAGTGGGTTTTTTCATCCTTTTAATAATTTTCTGTAAACTCAGTAGGTGAAACAGGGGATTAGCCTTTGTTAAAAATCCATTGTTTCTGTAGTTTGCAGTGAGCTTTTAGGAGTGTTAAAGTAACTACAGTTTTGTTTTTGGATAGCCATTTATCATAATCAGAATTGTAGAATCACTACAAAAATCTAGATGCTTGCAGTTATCTTAAAGCTGAAAAGAAATTTGTATTAAATGAAATTACAGATGCTGGTTTGTATCTAGTAAAAATTCCTTACTGTTAGTATGTGGGCCTCCAAAACAGGGAAAAAGGAGTGATGGAAACCTGACTCCTGCCATAATTTTCTACTACCTAACCTCTATCTTACATTTTCATTCCCCCCCTTTTTTTTTTGTTAGTCATATATTCTTTTATAGCTGACGCTTTCTGAGACTTTGTCATGCAAGTAAGAGTTCTGGAGCTCAAACTGAAGATGACCAGCAGTTTACCTGGTGTAAAATACTTGAGATTTTTCTGTAGCTCTGTGCTTTGGTATCTTTGCCAGCAGGCCTTCCCAGACTGTATATCGAAGATGAACTGAGCAGTGCTACGTAACTTCTATCCCTTACGCTGCAGAGACTTGGTTCCATCTTTGTGTGTGACTGGGCTTGGAAGTTGGAAGAGACCTTTAAAGCCGATGTATTGGTTATCGCTGGGTGGTAACCAAAGTGATTGTGAACGCGTACTGACCTGCCTGCAAGTTACTACTAATAAATGCCTGGCTAGGTCATTGTGTACCTTATGCAGATTGCCTTTCTGTAGTCATATGACAACAATTATTATTTACAGTTACAAGAATGTAAAACCTTGTAATATAATTATGAATACTTTATAAGCAGTCTTGTGAAGGCAACAGTTAGAGTTTAATTTTTGTTCTGTACAATTGAAAAATCAAATGCAGAAAAACCTGTTGTTTTATTAGCAAAAATGTTGAGTAACTGCAGCTTTAGAGAAAGACTTAAAAGTGCACGCACTCCAGTCCTGTGTGCTGCCTTGTTGATACCATATTCTATCAGCATCTTTCTAAGACTAGAAAAGACCTAGAATTGTGAGGTTTTCTTAAATATTAGATATGTCTCTTTAAATAAAATGTGTTGTAAAGCCTTTTTTTTTTTTTATAGCCGTCTAGTAAAATTAAAGTTCTGAACAATGGTACCTGAGGAGTGATGCATTGGATATCATATTGGTGGCTGCAGCTCTTCAGATTGAGTATTATTCATAAGCAGAATGTAGTTTCTTTGTTAATGAAGTAAGTCCTGAAATTCTTTTACTTTTAATGAAACAGTAATAAACCTTCTCTCTTCCTCCTGCACTTCCCTGCCACATAGCTTCCAGTTGAAGGTAAAACAAAACCACATTTTTTTCCAGGCTGCTCATTAATTTAATGTATTTTAAGCTCATGATAAATACAGCGTTGACAATCCTGGAGGATTGTCTGACAAGCCTTGGAGCTTTGGGAGAGCTGCGTCTCTTCAGCTGCCAGCTTGATGAGTTAGGAAGTTTTTAGTGCTTCTATTTTCCTCTATTTTGTCTTGTAAGAGTGCTTTGGGTGGGTAGTTGTCTCTTATTATTCTATTTCTTAATACAGTGTAGTATCGTGAATCTTCATCTCAATTAGACCTGTGGTTTTCCTGTAGTAAAAAAAGCCAAGCTTGCAAACTCTTGTACTACTCACCAAAATGCTTTTTGATAATTCATCTTCATGAACTTTGTATTTGTGCCTTGTTTTCTGAGATGGTCAAGAATGATGTTCTTTGATAGACATGTCTCAATCCTCTATTACAAAAATTCAGACCAATTGATGCATGTTTGCTGGTAGGTGGTCAGTCTTGCTGAGCATCCCTGGGAAAACAGTGTAGGTAAAATGTGGTGTCACCCTCCCCGAGACTGGGCAGGGTCGAATCTCTCTTCTGGGTAATTAAAATTAGCCTCCTTTTGCATTATTAATCTGTGGCTGATTGTAGGACTGACTCTGGATTCATAAAGTCTTACTTAAAATCAGTGGAATTTGGCTATTTTACTCTAGTTGTTCTCATTGCCCTGTGGACACGGCTCCACGCTTGTGGCGTACGGTCGATTTGCTTGTTTCTTGGCCAGAAGTACTCAACAACCTGGCATATGTTTCAGTACCCAAATAATTCAGATTATCACTAGTTGGAACCTTAAGTACAACACACTTTCTGAAGCTGAAATCAACCTTAAATTAGTTGCGCTTAAAATCCATCTGTGGTTTCAAATGAACCAAAATACAATATTGGAGCATTTACCAGTTTTTAACCAAATGTTGAAATATGTAAATATTCTGCTATAAGAGCTTCAATGTCTGTCTTAGGAGGGTTTTTTTTGTTTGTTTTTGGCCAGTTTTTTTGAGCTTGTTTTTGTTGTGCTTTCAGCAGCAAGATTGAATGTGTTGCTCATATTAGTCTTTTGATTATTTATGTCTCAGGGACACAAATAACGTTATGTTGAGCCTTGGACAAGGTACTGCGTTCACAGAGGAGGGCTTCTGGTTTGGCTGTTCTGCAGCTGTTGTCTGTCTGGAATACCTGCAAGGAAACTTTGCTAGTGGTTCGCAGAAATAAATATTTTTTCCAGCTTTCTTAACAGTTAAGGCCTGTTGACTTCAGTCAAATATAGATTCATGGTTCCAACCAAGTAAATCAGGTTTCAGGGCACTGTTCTAGCTTCGAGTACATATACTGGCTTTACTGAAGTGTCATTGAAAAATAGGTTTTTCTTAAATTTAGAGTCTGTCTAACAAAGTTTCCTTGTTGAAAAACTTTAATATTAAACAAGTAGAGAAAATAGCATGAATGTTGCTGGGCAGGTGAGTTTTGTTTTTAGAGTCTGTGTCTGTATTAACCCATATTGTGGGTAAGGATATTGAAACTGTCCTGGAAGGGAAGATTTGGACAGGAGTGAAAGGAGTAAAAATAACTCGGATGGAAACAGGGAGGCATTGTGATGCCTAAGGTGCCCTGAAGTACATGTATGAATTTTCCTGATTAATTATTTTTGCAAGAGCATTATTAAACAAAGCTGGAAAAAAAAAAAAAGTCAAAACCAAACCCACAAAAAACCCCTCCCCAACACCATTTTCTTTTTTGTCTTTCAGTTTGGGTGAAATGCCAAAGAAAGTAAACTTGTAATGAAAACTCAGAGAAGTAGATTAGGCTGAGTGTTTGTTGTTCATCACCTAGCATAGTGCTAATAACCTAGGAACATGCTTACAGTTCTTCCACCTAATAGCTGTGACTTTATGGTTTCTGATATCCCTGGCAGCTGAGGTCAAATCATGGCTTTTTCATTGGTTAAATAAATGTCTGGTACTTGCGTCATTATGGTGTAAAGTAATCAGCATTACTCCTGGAAGTGTCCCAGTCGTTGGCTTGGTGCGATTTGTTAAAACTGATTATGGTCACGCTGGTTTCTAAAGCATCTCTTTTAAATACGGGTCTCTGAAGAGTCACTGGGACTGCATCGCTGCTGCTTTCCCCGGCATGGACAGAGCCTGGGATTTTTGTTTGCAGTGACACTTGGACCTGCTTCTCTAAACCAAACATCTCTGTACCTGCTGGTATGAATCTCGGCAGACTTTAACCTCTACCTGTGCTGGTATTCCACAGCACAGTATCTTTATACCTCTTTGGCCTTGTTAGAGCAGAAGCGTACAGATGTTGCTCCTGTGACAAGTGATGCTTTTTGGTTTTGTGTACAGAATTGGAAGGGTTATTATAAATTAGCTGCCCGGGCCCTTTCCTCCAACCTGTTTCACTCTGCTCAGTAGCCAGGCAGATGCTTCGTTTTCGATTCCCAACTGCTGCTCTTGGTCATGACTAATGCAAATTCCTTCATGTAGTGTAAAGTCTTCTATACAGAACATGGATGTATTAAAGAGAAGATCAAATTACAGTGCGCTAATAACTCTGTGGACAATGGCTCATGTGTATTGGCATTGTTTGCAGAAAGTTCAGGGTTTATGCTTAGTGAGTCACTAAGTTACACATGACAAGGTGAAAAGCCGTTCCACCATCCTTGTTTGTCTACTGGATGTAATTTCCAATTCTGATTCATTAAAATGAAGTGGTGAGTAGGAATGTGGTTCTGTTACGGGATACAAGTGAATGGGTATCTTCAAGCATCGTCTTGGCCTTTTGAAATGTGTAGTGCTCCTATGTCAAAGTGCTAGTCCAGCTTACCTGAAGAAAAAAAGTGCATAGTTAGGTCTAGCTGAGACAGAACTACAAGTCTGAGCTTCAGGGAGCTTGAGGGATGATATTTATGAAGCTGGTCTTGTGGCTTTGAGCACTTCTTGTGTCTAAAACTCGGTGGAATTGTTGAATCTGAACATCCTAATCAAGTGTAATGGACGTGTGGTATCTCTTTTGTGTGTAGTTACACAAAAAAGTCAGAGGCTATTACCTAATCTTACTTGCTCCTGCTTGTTGGGATTCATTTGTAGGAAGTAGGGCCGCAACAAAAGCTGTAACAAAACATTTTGGCTTTGTAATTTGTGCGTCGGCGTTGCTTACTTTCTATGACTCTTCTGTGCCTGCATGTGCGTATGTATGGGTGTCTACTGCATGGTTTTTAGGTATCTTTTCTGGAAGATAGATATAAAATAAGGATTTTAAAGGAAATTATATTCTAAGACACTCTTGTATGTATGAATCTTGTATGGGAGGAAGAAAGGTGATTGTGGTCTCCGTGTGTTGCCAGTTCCGCTGCAGAACTCTCTAGATCAGAGGGTGCTCGCGGGAGCTCTGCTTCCAGACCTGGGGGAGGAACTTACCCTGGTTAGTGATGGCAGGCAGCGATATCTTCACTCGCCTTCCCTCTGGAAGAGCTGTCCTCGGCCTAAAAGAAATGCTCTTGAGTACTTTGTGTAGTGCTTTAATGTGTCCAGAGTCTGGTATGTGTAGGAGCAGCTTTATTCAAAACCTCTGTTACCAGGTGTGGTTTGATCTCTTTTTATTGCTTTTTTGTTTTGTTTTGATTTTTAAACTCCTCATTCTGTTATAATCCTAATACAGAGATACTCGAGCTCTGGTTTCATTAGCGTTGTGCCTGTTGATTCAGTGCTGGTTGTTGGTTAAAGGAATTTGAGAATCTGGTGTGAGTGTAGGTAAGAATTTTTAATCAAACATCTCCAGAAGACATCAAGTTCCTAGTCTTCCTGTGAAATTATTCTCAGAGGACAAACTCTTCTCCAAGTCTCTTGCCCTTCACTCCTCTTTCCTTCACCTCAGTTCAGAAAGTGGAACTGGGAGGTTTGGTGTTGCAGCCTGATCTCTGACAAGGGCCGGTTGTATTTGGAGAAGGATTTTGTTGCTGGTGCTGGTGCCCGTGAGGCACGGTGTGCAAAAAGCTCTTACCACCTCGTGCTTTCGGTCTATCTCAACAGCAGCCCCCAGGAAGAGCTCCCATGCCACGGCTTGCCTTGGTAGGGTGTTCTGGTGGTCGGTGGGGGACTTGTTCTCTTGGACTGGTCTTTTTGGTGGCCTCTGCTTTGACTTGGGCTGTGGCAACACAGGTGTGTATCTGCCTTCAGATGCCTTGGTGTGCAGCCCCTTTCTCTGTAGCAGCAAGCTCTCAGGGGACTATCCGAGTGTCCTGAAAGGGATGTGCATCCTTCCTGTTCTTCTTATTTATTTTTTCTTGCAAGAAGCTGCCCTTAGAAGATGCAGTCAGTGATTCTAGGGTTTTCTGGCCTGACAATAGAGTTGTCAACAAGACTTTTGTATCTGGGAAGTTATTGTAAAACAGAAACTTGCTGTTTTCACTGCATGGTTGTTGGAGCACACTAGAAGCTTGCACAGATAGTATTTATGGATCTTTTTCAAGCTGTTGGCCAGAGTAACTGTAACTAAAGAACAGAGATCACAGCAGCTTGCTTCCTGATAATCTTCACAGTAAATGCGGGATTTAGGGCTCAACGGATGTGATTTTGCAGACTAGGTCATATGTTGTTATTGATCAAATATTACAAGGCCTTGTTCTCTAAACGGTGATGATACAGTGGTGGTAAGTTTAGCTTGGAGGAGGTTGAAAAATGACTCCCATTTTCTGAACATTGCTGTCACGGAAGACTCTTAATGCTACAGAACAGTTGTGGGGGTCTTGCATGCCGACAAGCGTGCCACAGTAGTTGTCAGCAAGCAGATAGCGACTGCAGTGTCTCCTTGTTTGTACTCCAGTCTGCTAAGGCCTGGCTGGTGATCAGGCAATGTAGTACCTGTAGCTTTCCAGTATCAAGCTCGATCTGGTTCTTTTCAGAAGGTAGTAAGTCTTCTGCGTCATATGAACCTTACGCCTTGTTAAAGGAGCAAATGAAGTTAGTGTCAATCAGGGTGGCTGTTTCCCAGTGATCTTCCAGGGAGCGTGAGAAGTGTTGTTGCTCTAAGATTACTTTTCCTATCCTTGCTTCCAATTACGGTTCCTGAAAAACTGGTTTTTCATTTTAATGGCAGCTGTGACAGCTCTGAGAGTGAAACCAGAAATTATGATGGAGTCCTGGAATTCTTTATTGGAACTTATTTCCTTTAGTATATACCTTTACCCCATGCAGTGGGATCATGCCTTAGTTTCATCTGCGGAGTGGTAATTTAACTAAAAGTTTTCACTAAATTAAAATTTAAATATGTAATGTAACATTTTTCTAAAAAACAATTTTCTATTGTATTACCTGAATTTAAACAGTGAAGTTCGGGGATGGCTTAGGCAGTAAGGGTGTGTTATACAAAACTGTTCATCTGAGCTAAAAGGCAAGCCCCAGTGCTTTGTTACTGACCTGGCAATAGGAACTCCTTGGAGATAGTAGAATAGTGAAGAAGGGCGAGAAAAGGGTGTGGAGGGAGGTGGGAGAGAACTGCAAGTATACTTGGCATTCAGAAAAGTTGCCAAATGGAAGAAAAATACATTTCTACTTTTGTTCTCCAAAACCACAAAGGATGGAGGGCAAGCAGTCAAGATGTGTAGGTGTTAAATTCCTCATAGAAACATTATTAAAGCTCCAAAATACTATACTGAATAAAGAAGTAATTGTAAAAAAAAATTAACTTTTTTTAAAGAAAATCTCTTTAGGTAGTATACCAAAACTTATGTTGTATAAGCTTTACAGAGGAGTTTTTCTGTGATGTTTATTTTGACAAAACTGATTCTTGTGTCATTTTGTGTAAAGAGAACTGGGTATCTGTTTACAGCACGAATAAGTAGTAAGAAAATAATACTTGGTCTTAATGAACTTGTACGTATATATGCTGTGGGAGGACACTGGAGTGAAAGTGCCCAGGTATTGCCCAGTTCTCAGGCACCGCTTCTGAGGAGCAGAAGGAACGAAGCCAAATATCTTTAAGCAGTTGTCTAAGCATCCCTGACACACTGCTGTTTTAAGCATTGATTGACATGCTGCTGGTGTTTGCCCCATGACGCAGCACTGCCCAATAACCCTTGTATGCAACTGTGCTTATACTGTCATGACAAGAGTGTAAAGAGCTGGCAGTCTTCAGGTGGAAACAAGTCTGTTGGCATTAAAAGGTGGCTTGTGGTGGTCTTGTCAATGGCAAAAAATCTGTGTACTTTTGAGGACCATGCATTCTGGATAAACTTCCAGTTTGCAGGCTTTCTCCCCACTACCCCAAGGATGTGCAAAGATTAGGTTTCATCGAGAAGTGTATTGGACAGCACACCTATAAAGAATGTCCAGAGCTCTGATGTCCTTTATCGTAAGAGGCCTGCTGTTACAATAAAATGGTTTTGCTCATGCTAGTATTGCCAGACAAGCTATTTCTAAAACTAGGAGGTCTTCTTGTTCAATGACCTCAGGCTTAAAATATAGAGGGTTTTCCTTTGTTTAATGAAACTCTGATATACCCTTCTTCCTCTTTTGATGATTTCAGTACAGTATTTTGGAAATACCCTTAGTTCAGGGAAGCATGCACAAATTACTTAGCATTCTGCATCTGGTTTCTCTAGGTTCCTTAGCTCCGCTAATTATTGGTTATCTTTTAACATGTTAAGAGAGTCTAGCAAATTCTTGCCGAATAGAACAAAAATAACTGCCTTAAGGGATTCTCTCTTTGTTATCTTTTTGTGCCTGATTAAAGCATTGACATTTAAGCAGCCTGTCCTCCAAAGACTGATTAATAATGAGCCTCAAATGTTGGTCCTTTTGGTCTGGAGGGAAAGAATTCTTGTGGTGTTGCGTTGTGTTGCAGGCACATACAGTTTGGCCTTTTGGCCAAATATGAATTTCTACAAAGAGATAGTTCCAGAGCTGTTGTAATGTTTTTCACCTTGGCAATTTGCTTTTCAAAGAGCTGGAGAGCGATGTCTGTGTTTGTAAACTATATTGTGTATTTAGCGTTAGAAGGTGATGGGATCACTTCTGCTGTTTCACATTGATTCTGGGACGTTTTCTATGCTCTTGTCACAAAGGGTTGTGTTTGCCAGTGGCTACTCAGTATCATGGGTTATCTAGGGAAGATACTGTACTTAAATCTGATTTACTTTGCCCTACGTTCTCAGGGTTCTGTGTAACATTGTCCAGCCTACCGTAGGCTGCATTGGTTTGGCTAAGTAGAAGTGGTCTTTCCCAACTGTTGCAGAAGGAGTTTCTGTTCCTGTTTCCCATTTGAAGTAGGAAGGAAACTGGCAGTCCTAGGTTAGACTACTGACCTCCTGTCAAATATATCTGTTGCTTCCATTTGTGTTGGATGGTAAGGCTTCCTTCAGCAAACTCTTCCGTAGATGCCGTTATATGTGGCTTATAAGATACTTGGCGGAGTCCTCAAAATGTGCTGGTTCTTCCTTACTGATGGGCAGTCTTAATACAGAAATTAAGGGGCATAATCCAGCCCGTGTGATCATTAGGAAAGATCTCTTAGCTTGCGTGTCTGTGCTAGCCTACCATGTCAGCCTGGTTTCTGTGCCATTGGGTTGCACTTCTGGGTGGAGTTGACAGCTCAAGAGAGGAACTTTGTTTTGTTTTGCTTTTCTCCGTTGTGCACATTAGCTAAAAAAAGGGGATTATGCAGTATAGCAGACCTGTAGTTAAGAGATGCTGCATGACCAGTCAGAGTTGATCACAACCATATTTTTAAGAAAAACAGAGAATTGCCCTTGCACTTGGTTTAGGTTTCTCAAAACCAGCAAATCTGGCTACATAGAATTTGGAGATCATGGAGTTCAGTGTTTAGTATCACTAACGGTAATATTGCTTTGATTTTTCCCAAGCTCTAGTCAAGCCTTTTTTTAATTTATTTTTATCTGAAATAATTATGTAGATCTTACAGCTGTGAATGCTTCTGTAATAAAGTGAGCAGCTTTAGGTAACAGGTCTTCTGCTCCTGACACTTGTACAGAGCGTACCTAGTAAGTACTGCAGCAGACTTAACTGCTTGAATGAGAGGCTAATACACTCTAAATGCACTGCTTTTCAAGAACATGCAGCAAAGGTGTCTTAATTTTCAGTATTGTTGTGTAAAATGTCTTTAACTGCAATACCGGATGCTTTGGTTTCTCCTGGGGACGTGCACTGGGGTCTAGAATGTATGTTCTCTGTGTCTGTAGTCACAAGCATGACTGTCCAGAGATCGTGGTGTTGTAATCTTTTATTGCGGCATTCTGCTGCTGGGTCCAGGCTTTGCCTTTCATCACCTTTTACGAATCTTCTCCTTTAATGTGAGCTGATGAGTCAGAAGTCTGAGTCTTAAATTAGTGCCTTGCATTGCTGCTTATAAACCGAACTTTGATACTCAGATTAAGTTTAGTATTAGGGTTTTGTGGGGTTTTTTTCATCTTCAGTGAATAATGGTAGTCTTGCTCTCTGAAAGCAGAAGTCTTTTTAGATGAAACACCGATTTGTTTAAAAGCAGGTTTATTATACCTCCATAGAGGCTGTGGTTGAATAACACTGGAAGAGTGAGGTGTTGGAGGAATCTCTGGTGTGTTGCATTACAAATTAGTGTTGATGGTTTCATAGGAATGAGAAAGCTGAAATTGGCTTGTTTTGGGTTTGTATTCAAAGGTAATTACAGCCTCTAAAGTTTTTAGTCTTTCTAAGGATGGAATGGCAGGTTGAAGTAGAAGAGGTTTCTGTATCATCTCGTACACTACAACCGAACCGAAGTAGCCCATCTCGCATGTAATCAACTAGTACCTGTTTGATTCAGTACAGAGGTGGAGAAGGCCGTTGCTCTGCATCTTGTCTGTAATTCTGTGGATGCTAGTGGATGCTAGTCATGATGTTTGTTGCACTTTGGGAAGCTGGTGCCTGCGGGATTTGGAGCTAGAAATTCCTGAGTAATAATTTTATCTTGCGGTTGATTCAGTCCCTGGCAGTACACTTGTTTGTTGTTTCTCTTAATGTTGAAGCTGTTAAATTTCTTAATTAGAATTATTCCCTTTGTAACATTATGCATTGATGATCAATTGTATTTACTAGGGAACTACACAGGTACCTGTACCTCTGATATTTATGTTGATTTCAAACTTGAGACCTGGTGACCTAGATGTGTGAATACATATACATATTCATACAACTCCTCAGTTTGGATCCATAAGCTTCGTTGTGGTTTATGGCACAGGTATTGTTGAGAAGTACAGAAGTAGACCTTAAAGCAGTGGCAGAGTGTCGGTTTTAAAATTTTGCTGTGGTGGTTTGCATTCAAATGTAGCAGTAGGGTAAATCTGGCTTATTTTTTTGCTACAAGCAAAGATGCTAAGACCTACTGATTACACTTTTCTGTTTGGTGAGGGATATATGTATGTTTGCCAATATATGGATACACGTGTACACAGGCATGTTAGCATTTCTCTGCATGTGAGAGGCTATTGTAGCAGTTGTGGCAGTAGTAGAATTTAATTGTGGGAATCTGCATTGAGATAATTTACAACTTCTCTAAGGGATATAGCCTACTGTAAATTACAGTAACCTTCCTGGATTGCTCTATTTGGTAGTGCTTAGGTACCATAATACCAGGATGCAGGAGGAATTACTAGTAAACATATTACTGTTGTCCTCTACAGGAATTCCTTTGTAGTTTGTAATGGCGTTATTATGAAAAAAAATAGCTGGAGCTTGATTTTTCTTTTTCCTCCAGCGGTTTTATTGAAAAAGGTTGTAGGAGAGCTTTACTTTTGTGTGGTATTTTATTCTCCAATTATAATCCTATTCTCATGTTTTTTTCTAATGTGTTGGTGCATCGTCATCAACATTGAACAGAAAATACAGAATATTCTAGCTGGAAGCAGTGTGGTGACTGTAATATTTTACTGACGTCCTAAATCATTTTGAGACACTTTGTAGAGCTGTATTTCTGTCCATTACCTAGATACTGAGTGTGTGACGTAAGCTACAATATTGATAGATCTTGTTTTGTCTTCACTATTATTTATTAAGCAGGACTTAATTTCCTGACAGACATGATCTTTGCTTTCTTGAATTCACAAAGAAATATGAAATTATATACTGCAAAATCATAAATGTGCCATTATAAAAATAACAATATCCTTATCCATTTGTATAAAAATCTGATGATTAATATGGTGGAAACAAACTGCAGTAAAATTTTGTTATCCTTTTAGTCTTTCTCTGCCTGAGATACCTGTTGACCAGGAGCAGTAGTTATGGGACCTTGATAGTAATGTTTGCTTGCTGCAAAGGTACATTGGGCAAAGCATGATGAAAGTGAGTGAGGAAATACAATGGAGTGTGTGTGTGTTAAATGTGAAACAACGGTTGCATAGTGCTTTATTTGGGGGCGGGAAGTAGGCAGTAATAGTTTTCAGAACAGCGCATGTTCCTCCCTTTGTATGTATGTATTATTGATAGCTAGCTATCTGTCTGCCTGTTTATCTATCTACCTATCTCATCGTTGTATGTGTCTCATTCTTTCTTGCCATGTCTGTGAGACCTGTTTGTGTTTGGGTAGACAGCATTACCTCTGCCTCTGTGCCTTCCTGCAGCACCTATCCTGGAGCTGATCTTTTAGAACAGGAGCTCCTTTAGAGTTAACAGGATTATGTTTCAGTAAAAAAAAGTACTTTGAATCTCCATCAGTAGCCCATGGAGCTCTAGTCCAAGAGGGAGGAAAGAGAACAAAAACTACAGCATTCTCTACAGTACGAGCAAAGTCATATATAGGTAATGAACTCGGACGTTCAATATGACAAAGTTGCTACAGACATATTCCCAAGTTGTCATTACCGATAGGCACAGAATTGACCTTTGGATTTCATCCTCCACCTCCTCTCTCCTCATTCCCAGCTTTCTGGACCAAATTTCTTATTAAATAAGAATCTACCTTTTATCTTAGC
This sequence comes from Astur gentilis, assembly GCF_929443795.1. Taxonomy (NCBI): domain Eukaryota; kingdom Metazoa; phylum Chordata; class Aves; order Accipitriformes; family Accipitridae; genus Astur; species Astur gentilis. The sequence continues at coordinate 20,762,650 of NC_064905.1, read as the reverse complement.
ATTTCAGTGTTCTGACGTTTCCTACCATGATTCCTTTTTTTTTTTTTCTTAAAAGGAAATTTCAGGTGTTGGTACTTTCTTGCCTGCTGCTTTTAAAAAAGCAGGGAGTTTCTTTGTGAATCAGGCAAGCTGGTATGTTGGAGTTATGACAAAAAAGGGTTAACCAAAATATTGCTATGTGATAGATGCTTGTCTTCTGGAAGGGAGATTGTTAATTTTCACAAGTACTCAGCTGCTCGACTAGCAAAGTGTTGATTGAACTGGAAGCCTGAAATTGCCCATTTTGATTGTTGATTTTGGGCGAGTTTTCAAGAGCCTGGGTAAGGAGGCTGCTTTTATGGTATTTGATCTCTTACTGAAAAATGTTTGGTATAAAATCCTGCTCTTTGGTAGATGTAAGTGTCGAGATTAATTTTGGATATTCTGAGCTTCCCATCTTATTGAACTCTAGGAGCTCAGTGTTTTCAAGGCAGCTTGCTTTTGGCTTTCTATTATCAGCATATGAGTTTGAAAGATATTTTAAAACTAAGTAATGAGTGTCTGGGAACTTTATGGTAATGTTTTACTTGAAGATAACTTTTTCATAGCTGTACTTTTGTTCTGAACTGTGATAAGGGCTGAACTATGCTTCAGATATTCAAAAGTCTCCGTAAGCTGCTTGCTTTGAAGCAATGACATTTGATGTTCCTGTCTCTCCAGTTCAGGGCCCTTGGTATTTCACTCTGCAAAATCAGCTTTTCCAAAGGAAGTTTCTTCTCTGGCGAAGTCAGGGTTCCAGAAATGCTGATTCGGTGTGATGAAACAGCAGTAAAAATAATATAAAATTTCCCCTCCCTCATTCCTTTAAATGTTTTTCTTTCTACCAAAGTCTTATATCAACATAGTCCAGGGTTCTTAGGTGGAAGGTGTTTATCTGTATTGGGTGTGGGGAGCTATTGGTGTGTAGAGAAACTTTGTGTTTTATTTTCATGTAGAAATACTTTGCTTATGTGTTTCAGGCTTGGTGTGGGTTTTTTTGTTGTTGTTTTTTTTGTTGTTGTTTTTGTTTAAATTTTCAGAAGTATTCTGCTGAATGGAGGTACTTCCAGTCTATAAATAAACTGTAATAGTGGTTCTAGAGCCTCTGTTTTTAAACAAGATCTGTCTTTTTCAAATTCTGTTGAGGATACTTCTGTTCCTAGGAGTAGAATGTAATTCTTAAGTCAATGTTTGTAGTTCTGTGTGCATCTTATAAGGAAATATAAGGAAATAATATATAAGGAAACTGTATTAGCCCCATTGAGAGACTTGCTACTTCTGCAGGAAAAAGAAAAAAAAGGTAAAAATCCAAGCATGCAAATGTTACTTCTGACAGTCTGCAAAAACAAGACCCAGATTTTAGTTTTGTATTTGTGGCTATACTGTTATTAACTGATGCTGTCAATTTTAATTGCTTCCTGGATTTACAAGAGTGAAATGAAGTCCCTTTTTATCTCTTTTCTCCTGTATAAAGACACTATAATAACTAGACTGACATTTCCTCATTTGGAAAAAACCCACTATCTGTGATCTATATGGATAAATGTGAAGTTTAGAGTTTAGGCAGGAGTCCTGTATTGTGGTCATAATATGGTCTGTAGCTGATGGACATGTGCACCAGGAGGGTGTGGACATATAAAAGATGATAAATCTGAGACATCAAGTTCTTGGTCATTTGAAGCTGTTCAGTGGATCAGGTGTAGTGATCATCTGTTACAAAATCATAATAAAGGAATTATGATTTTTAGCATGGTCTTAGGAGAACTCAGCATTGCTCAAAATGCCTATAGTGAGTAGACTGGCAATTGAGGCCAGAAAACCTTTGCCTGTTAATGTAGACAGAAAACTTCTTTATGGAATATATGCTATTTTTTCTGAATAATAGAATATGGCTCTGAAGTAGCTGGACTAGTTTATTTTATACAAATGTTATTGGGTGCAGTCTTGGGCAGTGATTTAAGATCATGCAGGAGTTTGCTGCTAGTGTGCTCTATGAGAGGTAGTTTGATTGGGCTTTTTTAATTGGTAGTGTTTCTTAGATGGTATGATGATGCTTCATTCCTTTTGAGTGCTACTTAAACTATGTGGTTCTCTGCAAGATACTTTGTTGAAGTCTTTTGAGAACATTTTCATTCACCTGACTGATCCATCCTTTCTCCTTCCTAATAGTGCCTCAATGCTTGTATTTACATCTTTTTTTTTTTTAAATGGCCTCCAGCTAAATAGGAGGATACTTCAAAGGGAATAGTTAGTCTAAGTGAAGAGTCCTGAGCTGATGTTCTTTTGCACCACTTGCACTTTCATTGAAGTCAAATATTTATGCCACTGAACAGGGAGAGTAAATAATTAGGATGGAGGAGTTGCTTTCTGGTTCATCTCATCATCTTCCTTTTAGCCAAGGGGACATATGCTCTGCTATGCACTTTTAAATGTAGTTGACCACTCCTCCTGCAAGTTTCAGGGGTATCTGATGGTGTGTATCATCTGGCTTTGGGTATGTAGGTTGCGTTTCTTGACCCAGCATCACTAAGGTTGGTGAATTTGCTGTACAGATATCTGAATATGGAAAATGTGGATCAGAGAACTTAAGCATGTTTCTGTATTTTTATTTCTGGTATTACATTATCAGGAAAGAATTTGGGAGTACTATTTTTACAATTGGCCTTAAACAGAGAATAAAGGAAACGGCACGGATTCCAGCCTTCAATGAAGTAACAGGAAGGGAAGCAATGAAAACCATAAACCATGCTGAGTAACATTTCCTCTCTTCTGCTACACCCCCCTAAGGGTGACAGAGTCTTTATTGAGCCTGACAGGATTCCTAATAAAAGATGCATTCAGTCTGTGTAAGGAGCCTGCTGAATCACTGTGAAGCAAGTAATGGCAGCAGGCTGGAGGAAAGCCTCCTAGTTACAGCTTACACAACCTGCTTTCCGTGCTCCAAGAATGACTTCTGTTTGCTTTACTGAAATCCAGGCACTTTAAATAACAAATTTAATACAGAGAAGTTCAGCCACTGTCCAAGAGCGTGTTAAAATCCTTGTCCTGATAGCAAATGAGTGCTTGATTCTATTGGAAGTTTCCAGCCTTGTTTCCTGCTTGGTGCTTTCTGGTCAGAGCACTGAAGAGAAAGAAGCAGCTCTCTGTAACAAACAAATAGGGATGTTGTGGCAGCTTTCAACCATGCAGCTTCCTTCCCTGGAAGATTTTGTACCTGATGGTCTTTCTGAACGACAGTGGAATTTGGGAAGCTGTTACCATGCGGTTTAACTGTTTCAAAGGCAGAAATGTGTGTCTGTTTCTTTTAAAGTATATTATCTGTAATACAGCTGAATCTGTAAGAGGTCTTTAGAAGATACTAACATTTTTGTTTGCTCTGAAGCATATAAAATACGCATCCTGGCAACTGTCTTGTCTTACCTTGGGAAAAGCATGAATGCAAAATCTTGTCAGCTATCCTTTGCACTTCTGTAAGAAGCAGGTTCTTGTATGTGAACCAGGGAATCCTGGGTGGCTTGGCAGCCCGTGTGGGTTGGGTGTGGGGAGCCTCGAGTGAGCCAAGCATATGTTCTTGCAACAGGAATTTAATGTGTTTGGGGTGGAATTGAGAGACAGGTTTTGCGTAGCTCTTTGGGACAGGTTTGCATGTGAGAGCAATCTGTCTGGAACTTGCTGACACAGCTGTTTCTGGTGCGCGGCTTTGAAGTGCTGGTACTGCTGTGCAAGTTTCTGCTCTTTTCTCATTCCCTGTGCAAAACTCTGGGCTGGCTGAATAATACTTGCTAGTCTGCATTCTTTGAGACCCCTCATTGAAGGGTCAGTGTGATCTAAGGTGCCTAGGAAGTCCAAGTTCATTAGGATCTGGGAGCTTGAAGGAGTCCCCTGGATCACCGAGTCCTGGCCCTGCTGCAGTGAGCAGCTGTCCCGCGGTCAGTGCAGGGTGGCCGTGGCTGGATGCAGCTGTTTGGGGACTGTGCTGCCTCTCCCCTTTCATATGACACGAAGCACATAACATACTGGGCAGTGCTAAAGGGAGTCTGCGGGGATTTATGGCTTCCTCAGCTTCCCTGGTACCTCAGTGCTATTGCTGAGGATGGCTCTTTGTGAGATTTATCAGAATTTGCAGCTATGAGGTCATTTCGGAACAATTTATTTTCCTTAGAAATAGAACAGATTTCCTGCTTAGTGTTTTAAAATAATCATATGTTACTGGAACACCTGGCTGGGGTCACATCAAGTGAAGCATCAGGTTCTCATTTTATGTTTGTGAATAGCAAAGTTGCTCTTGATGCAATCATTTCATCCTCATTCCAGAGCCTCACACTGCTTTTGCCCACTTTTAACTCTGCAGGGGAATTTGTCTTGGACCTTATTGTGGACTTAGAGCATGTGAACCCAGTTCCTGTGAATTACAGTTGTATTGGCGGCTGGATTTGTTATTGGTTGGTTGGAAAACTTTGTATTCAGAACTCCATACTTAAGATGACCATTGTTCTATTGGATCCTTAATTCCAAGCTTTGTAAAGTTGCTCCATGGATTAAAGGTGAAAGATTGCGAGAGAAGAGGGTGAAGCAGAAGGAAACAATACAAACTCACCAATTTTGCTCATCAGCTCAGGTGACAGAGAGGCAGGGATAAACTGCTTATTGAGGATGGATGTTAAATTGTTAAAAGTTAACTTAAATACACTTCAAAGGCAGCTGTGTAAATCACTTTAGCCTCAGGATACTAGTAATCTATGCTTCAACAAGTTCCCTGGATTACTAAAAGGGTACACAGGCCATTGTATTGCTTGGTGTGCTGCTGAAGTAGAGGCGGCTTTAGCGGGAGAGGATTGCTTCCAGCAGTGCTTGGTGCTTCTGTGCTGTGGTACTTGTTTGGAAGCATCCAGATCATGGTTATATTTTATAAAAGATGCTGATAACAAAACTAAGGATGATCACCACTTTTCCACCAATTTCAGGTTTGATTATATTCTCATGATGACTTTCTTTGCTGACTTTACTTCTTTGTTTTTAAAAGTTACATCTTAGCAATGAAGAAACTAGTATTTCACCATCCTTGTAAAAAAAAAAAAAAAAAAAAAAAAAAAGTAGCAAATTACTTTCAAATAGAAGTGTTTTGGGGTAAATGGGTGATGGTAGTAGTTATCTGAGTTTGCTTTTGTATGATGAGTTTTCAGATGATTCTACTGGTGCTTCTTTTATTTTCCCTTATTCTACAGTTGTGGCATCTTGTGGTAATTATGTGGGTTGGCATCTGGCAGGGAAAATGAAAAGTGGTCTAGTTATTCAAGTGGCTCACTTCATAGTGTATCGGGATGAGGATGTTACTGTAAAAGAAAGCTGACTTATATAACATTCTATTGTTACTAAAATCTCAATGTTTTTACACTGCCTTTGGTTTAGCAGCTGGTTAAGCTTTTTGTCAGAAGGATGCGTGTGTCAGGGATGATAAAAGCTGCTGCTGAATGAAGCTGGGGGCTGCTGGCATATCGGTGCTGGGCCATGCTTTCCTTGTGGTCAGGTTTGGTGATAACAGTGTCATTCACAGAGCAATCCCTTGATTCCTGCGCTTAACGCACTCTGTTTTGTACAGTGTGCTCTTTGACGTGAAGAATATGAAGAAACACATTCTCTGTTTTTTATACATAGCAGCTGAGAACACCTCAGCTTGTGAACTTGGTGCTGTGAGAACTGGAGGCAAAGAAAATAAGCTATCCTGGGCAGCTTTGTGCAGGATCACTGTGGTCGCAGTGTTCGTGTTTCGTGTCTCTGTAGTCTAGAAAATCTCCTTCCTAGCAAAATTAACAACTCCTGCCTGCTTCCCTCCACTCTTTGCCCAGTCCCTCTCCTTCCCTTGGCTCCCTGGAGCCATAGTTTTAGCTAGATGGATAGAAAAATGTGAGTTAATTTCTCCTTAAATAACCTAGGCAAGGTAGTTTTCTGTCAGATGTAGAAGAATATCTGTGGGCATACCATTTGAAGGTAGATACTGTGCTTTGGTTTCAGCTGTTATTTCAGCTGATCAAAAGCTCTGAAAATAAAGATTACAAAATAAAATAATGTTGACCTTGGTCCCTAGTTTGGAGCATGCAGAGAAATTGTTTTTCATCCATAATTGTGTTTCGGTTGGGTTTTGGCAGAAAGAAGTACATAAAGAGATTATAGGGAAGGGTCTGTAACTTCGCAGCAAATACTTTGTGTTCTGCTGTTGTAATGCTGATTGTTGCCCTTTGGCATCATCGTTTTATAGCCCTTTCTTTTCATAGTGGGCATCTGTGAAAATCACTTTTACCCTTTGTACTGTGGTTATGTGTCTGTCTGCTGTTTATAACTGGTGTGGCAACATAAATCCGTTTTTCAAAATAACAGCTTCTAATCCTATTTTCAGTTTTATAAACCTTGAATTAAAGAAATGAATGCTTTCATTGCTGACGGAGGATTTTCTGGGTGTGCGGTGCTGCTGGGCTGGCAGTGTCTGTCCACGAGGTGGCTGCAGCACCTGCCCGTCATCGCCTGCTCGCTGCCTCCAGCTGTGGTGGGACTAAATTATGTTCCTTGCTTGCAAAAATATAAACCGAGCCTCTAAATGTAGTCTCTCAAACAATTTCAGTGCTATTACAAGCACGTATTCTTAAACGAGAAGGGAGTAATGAAGAAACCTTTGCAAAGTATGACTGATACGAAATTTTCATGCTATTGGGAAAAACTGGGCTAGATTAGCTGCACTTAACTTCCCTTGTTAGACTTTGAAGCAATGTGTGAGGGAGAGGAGGAATTTCACCTGGTGTCTAAAGATTCAAGCATTATTTCAACAAGACATGTAAACCACATCAGATTGGTAACATTCAGTGCACCAGGGCAAAGGGGCGTCCCGCAGACCTTCCTGGGAGATGATTGCAGAGTTAACTCTTGTGTTCAGTGGCACCTGACAAAATCACCTGCTCTGCTTAATTAGGAGAGGTGATTGCTTTAAAAGTCAGTTATTTTTAGGGAGAGTGTTACAGGTCCTGATTTAAAAATGCCTATAGAAACTGATGCATGAGTAGCTAGTACGTTTGGCTTGTTGAAATGTCACCTAGCTGGGTGGTGAATGATATGATGTTTCTTATTTCATTTATCAACATTGAAGCAGTAATGCTAGCCAGCATTAAGTTAAATGCTTTCTGCTGTGATGAGGGAATAGGAAGCTTTGCCTTCCCTTTTCTGTGTTATGCTCTGGCTCAGCTGTTCTCTCTGCCATTGCACATCTCAGCAGCCGAAGTCTGAGCTGAGGGATGCTTTCCAGGCATGAATCCCTTTAAGCAAATGTTTATCTCTTTAATTTACCAACTGTTTATTCATCCAGCTCCTAAATAAGCATGGTAGGTCAGTGCAGTAGTCCTGTTTGGTCAACCTGGCTGCAGGTGGAATGCAGGAGACAGACAACCCAAGCTGAATTAACCTGCTAAAGGGCTGTGCTCTGCAGAATTGTAAAGAATAATTCTCAAGTAAGGATGTGGTCATTTTTCATATGTACAACTTAAAAACATTGTGATTAAACATGAACATAAGCTTTTGTTCTGCTTACAATTTTCTGTAACTCATGACAATAGAACTGCTAATCTAAAACGTATTTTAAAGACATTCTGTTACATCTCAGTCTCAATTACATAGAAAAACACTGGAAAATGTAGGAAAGCATATGTAGATGCAGTGAGTTACGAAGACTGAAAAATGTAGCTTTAATTGTGACACCAAATACTAACTCCCCCCGGCTGCCTGGCTGCCCAGCTTCAACAGGAGTTGAGAGCATCCGCTGCATGTCCTTCCTTTACCTGCCTGCCTGAGCACTCTTCTGGCCTGGGAGAGGCGGATCTCCAGGTAGAGGAGGAAAAATGTGGAACACAGGGGTTTTATTTCAGTTGTTCCATGAATTCTTTAACTACTAAGATCCTATTAAGACGCTGTACTGTTGGAGGATATTGTTGCCACATTCCTGTGCTTCACGTTTTTTTAGTGGTGAAGTTGAGGCAGTTCACTGCTCAGAAAGGGGGAGAGCTGAGTAACTGAGCGTGTCTGATACCTCGAGTGACCCTTTGGCTACCAGGTAGCCGTCTCCTACAGGCTTTGGTGTTCGAGCTTGATCACCACAAGCGAGTGGTGTGTTTGGAGTCTGAGTCATAGCTAGTGCTCTTGGGTGTTTCACTAAGAAAATCAAGTTTGTGGCAATTCAGAGTCAAAGGAGTAAAATGAGATTGGACTGTGTGAAATGGGTGCTTTATAAATATATGTGTTAAGCATTCAGGCCTTCTGTTTAATTTTCATGGGGTTTGGTAATGACATTTAAAAAAAAATAAAATCGGAGTTTTATTGGTTTTACATGTCCTGCAATTACATATGACCTTTCATTTGATATAACAGTCTATATCTGTTATATTTCTAAACATTGACTATTAAGCCAAAGAACTTTTCTAAAGTAAATCCTTTGTAAATTTTGAGGCTAGCGTTCATACTGATTTATCTTTTGTAAACACTGTATAAATGTGGCACTTCAAAATTCAGAACATATTTTCCAAGACCAAGCTGGAAAGACTGCTATGGCATATAATGATTTTGTTGTGCATGTATTTAACACTAACAGCCCACCTGTTCAGGATAGTAAATTAAATGATGAATAGCTGTAGTGAGCTTTTCCCTAGCATGTGGTCTGCACCATCAGCACAGATATTTTCGTGACTGAAGAGGATTCTGTCTAGTGAGAAGCTTAAACAGCTGTATCTCCTAATTACAGCTTCTATGTAAAGTCCAATTTTTAAAGTGAAATTATCTTCATGTCTTAATGCTGTTGCATCAAAATAGTTATTTGCTTCTGTAGTTGCTAATGGATGACACTGATGTGATGATGAGTCTCGCTAGTGGGAGGTGGGAGAAAAATCTAAAACTTCATTGTCTTCATCTTTGCCAAAGAGTGTTTTGCAGTAACTTCTAATGTTACCCTCCAGTCAAGGACTGGACTGAGTTAGAGAGGCAGTAGGATGGAGCAGAGTTTATAGTAGGGTTACCAGCTAGATCTGAGGTGGACATGAAATAGCTTTTTCTCTCTAAACATAACTATGAAAAGGTACTGAGGTTCTCTGCACCATATATAGTGGCTCGACTACGTGGTTTTGGTTTTCGCTAGGGTTCTTTGCTATTAGCAAACTAATTCTGCAAAATTCGCTCTCTAAAGAGATGTTACAAGGTTTCAACAATTTCTGACCTTGGATGAATAGGACTGTCCTGTTTGGCTTATTCCACATATTGCTTGCTGCTTTATCCATCCATTCATGTAAATAATATTTTCAGAGATATTTTTAATAAATCTTTTTCAGGTTAAGTTTTTATGCATCAGTTGGACGTCATTCTTTTCACTTCCACAGCTTAAGTGTGGATAGGGTTCTTCAAGTCTGCATGTTTCCTGACTCATCTACTAATTTGGGCTTTGTCTCTAGAATTGTGTCTTGTAGGTCTGTGTAGTTTATTGCAGAATCTGAGACGGTAATGCTGAAGTGATTAGATGCTGTGAATGAAGTTGCTCATGTCTTTTTTCTCTCTCTTTTTCTTTTTAGGACTTAAATACTATCTATTCTTTCCTTCATGGACTGGACATACTCTCACATTTCAGGGAACATCAGCTAAGGTAAAGTACTATGGAGCTAGTTAGTGTTGCTTAGCACAACTGGTATCTGTGGCTGTATTTTTGTGGAGAAGAGCAAAGCTTTTGTCTGCCTGCACTTCGAGGTGGCAGAGCATTGGCCAAGTCTATTGCTGAGTTAAGTCACTGCAATAACGTGGCATGAAATCTAAACTAATTAGCTTTGCTAAGAAAGAAGGCAGACCGTACTCCCATTTGTCTACAAAGGACTGTGTAGACAGTGCCCTATGTTAACTCTAGATTACAAAAGCTTTTTAAAGCTTCAGACATTCGAGTGATCTCAGAATACATAAAATGGAAGGCCAACAAAGCACAATAAGTGCGTTGGAAGTATTTTAGTTCCTTCAGTTCCGTTGCTATGGGTAATTCCAATGTGTGGGAGTGATTTAAACACTTAGAGAACATGCTGTATATTATCTATTTGGATAATGAAGAACACCGTAATAATTTGAATTTTATGGTTAAGCACATCCTTTGTTTGGAACAAAAAAATAGTTGAATTTGAGGTCTTAGAGACTTAAAGCAGTTCTGCTGAAATGTGGTGATTAATGGCTTATGCTCTTTGGGGATTAAAATTGAAATTAAACTTCTCCTCCTCCCTCAGAATAATGTCATCAAGTGCCCGCTATGAGAGGTACAAGGGCAACCAAGTTCTCTTTTGGTAAGTACATATCACTTGTTGGAGTTCTTCAGCAGAAGTGTAAACAAAAACACTGTTTTGCATGTTGTGATATATCGCTTGCTTTTTCAGTAGTTGTAAATAGAAGGCTTTACAACGTTTAAGCTTGGCCAGACTGGTTAAAAGCTTTGATGGGAGATGGTTGAAGCAGTAGTTCGGTGCTGACATTTGAGAGGTGCCCGTGAATTATTAGCACGGCTCCCAAGGACAACAGAGATGTGTCTGTGCACACGCAAGATCAATTAAAAAGCAGGTAGTGTCACCTCGGCGGTTCGTGGGAGCGGTGGTGACGACTCAGTAGGTGGCACTCTTCCCCTGGAGCTGGCACTGACTGCTTTCTCGGGAACCCAGTTGCTTTGTGGGAGTATCCTGTATCAGAGGAGTGATGGAGCTCAAACACTATCTCCTCTAAATTGCTAGAATTAGTATTTTAGCTTAGAGTTCTTTATAGGTTCCTGCTGGGAGGCAAATATACTTCCCCCCTGTATTTTAGCATCGCTTATGGTCTATTTATCCTCTTACAGCTAATCCTAGCTTTCTGTATAAGGCACATCTTCCAGTACACCTGAGTCTAAATGAGATGCCACCTGCTAGTTCGCGTGGTGCGTATGTGCGACACAAACCTGCTCCAGTACCAGGTCAATGTGCATGTGTGGGGTTGCGTGCTGGAGGAGGAAGGAGATGTTAGGCTGTAGCTGGGAAGCGTCATTGCAGTGCTCTAGGAAGGGGCAAAATCTGCTGCAGTAAAACACGGCAACTTCTGTGCAGACCTACGGGCTCTAGGTTGAAACCTTGGCCCGTCCCCTGTCCGTCCATCTGGGGTCGAATGGCACAATGGGAGATAACACCGCATGTGCATGTGATGCAAGCGCAGAGGTGGAGGAATGCAAAGCAGAAGTCAGATGTATGGGTCTCATATTTTATCTGTAATGCTTGACAGGTCCGGGTAGTATTACTGTCCATGTTGAATTGCTAATCAACTTTAGCATGGAACAAAAATTTTCCTGTATTTGTAGCTTTATGTACACTTTCACTGGAATGAAATGTTTTTACTGAAAATTAATAATTTCATTTTAATAAAATAATTTTTTAAGTTAATGTAAATGTCAAATTGCAAGGTATAAGAAACAGTCTGGATGTAGACGTTTTAAAAAAAGGTAATTCTTGGTAGCATTCAATGAAACTTCTTAGGATTCCAGTCCACGTACCAAATCAGTAGAGTGGTAGATCATTATTTTACTACAATAACATTTTTGCTAATATACTTCTGAGTTGCTGTAAGAACAAAATGGATATCAACAATTTATTTTCTTACAGCTCAGAGACTATTGCAAGATGCTGGTATATACTGCTTTCTGGATCTGTGCTCATGAAGGATTCCATGTTTTTACCACCTTGCAGGTATGTAAAGTTGTTGTTATTATTGAAGGTAAGGTAAGATCTCTTTCTTTTTATTTATTAAATGCCTTCTTACATGTTAAATGTTACTGTAAATTTTTCACAATTTTAAAATAATTTTTATTATTTTGTTTTTCTGAAGTTTGATAGTGGAAGACATGTTCTGCTAATTTGATTTAAATTCCCTTTCACTTTTTCTGTACATTGAAATTTGTGTGAAATACTGCACTTCATGGTTTTAAAATCTTGTTTGGCTTTTTAAGTTTATGAGAGAATTTGTAGTTAGCTTGTTAACTTGGGGGCCTCTTTGAATAATTCCTGCTGTGTAACTGTTTTGTATAGAGTTCCCTGTCTCAAAAAATATGACTGTAGATCACATAGCTTTTACCATTTGGTTGGAGGCTGTATTTAATGGCATATGTGATTTTTATGCGAAGCAAGAAAATAGAGGCCAGCAGCATCGGTTACAGAGAGCGTATGACAGGAGTCTGACTGCATCTCGTAGTTGAAACACAGTAAATGTTGTGACATGCTTTCACTGAAGCATACTGTTTGACCTGAGCTGGACCTTGCTCAAATAATACTCCGAGTACTCAGAGTAATACTCTGACCTTGTATGTCACTCAGAAATTTTACTTCACTATGTCTTGAAGCTGCATGTTGCTTATTTGTATTCAAGCTGCACTTCTAGGCTAAGCAGGAGTGGTTTTAAAAAAAATAAATAAAAATTTAGACTTGCCTTGGTACCCAGTTTGGATAGTTTTTGTTGACATTACCAAAAGTGCTGCTGCCTCTTAGGAAATGAAATGACAGCTTTCCCCCTGCGTGGTGGTTCCGTGATGGACTCTCTCTCCCATGGGCGGTGGGGCACCGGCTCGCTCCTGCCTTGGTGCTGGCCAGCGTGGTCTCCTCTCCCGCTCCTGCCGTGCACTATCGCTGCCGGGCTGGAGTAGGACTGCTTCCCTTCCAGCCATAACAGCACACTGAGATTAACAGAGTGGATACCAGTTTAACATCTTTCCTTTCTTCACAAATGCACCTTATACCGAGGTGTTTATGAAATTCAGATTAATTGGCAGCGTTTACTTGGCATGAGTTGTGATAGAATTAAAAATGTCAACTCCAGCTCAAATACATTTCCACATACTTGAATTTCATAGTAAGTACTAATAAGAACATATAGGACCGAATTTTTCAACTCGGGTCTTGGTTAGCTGTAGGCTAGTTGTTAAACTCTTAATGGTCCTTGAGTGACTGAAGTTCAGCAGTGCCAGAAGTGAGGACAGGGCAAGTTGATATTTGCATAAAACCTAGCTAAAAAATCATTTTTTTGCTAAACTTGAGGAATAAGTCACTTAAGAGCATCATTAACGTTTTTTGTGCCTTTTAAAAAAAAAAAAAAAGGCAAAATAGATCTGTTATTGCTAGTTCACAAGATTACAGCTAGTTTTATTATGGATAATGAGGAAAAAAAGGCCGCTAGATGAAAAAATAGCTGCTAGATGGTGAAAGGGTCACAGAGTTCTGTTAGATGAAACTGTTGGCAGGTTACAGTATACAGGGTGTGTTTGTCCCCTTACGTAGTGAGTTCATGTAAAAAGGAAGGGAATGCACTCCTCTGCTGGTTGTTCCCTGTCCGTGTCTTTGTTGCAGTGAGGGGAAGAAATGAAAAATTCAAAGGCCAGAGGAGCATTGTCATGCTGAAGTTTTGAAGGATAAATGCACACATGTACAATTAGACAAACTAAAATTACTGTTAATTAGTTAGCATTTAAGTAGTGCAAAGGATGCTGAAAATCTTTGAAGCTTTTTGTTTCCGCCAATGCTTTGACTCTGGGGCAACCTGCAAGCTCCTTCTCCCCTTTGCTTCCTCCCTGGGACTCTGAGGCCACGTAGACGGGTAAGGAAGGAGAATCACCACTTGGACACAAGAACAGAAGGAAGAGGGCAGCTCACTTTCTGTTTCGTTCAAATTACATTTGTGCATTGTCCAACCTCAATTTAGAATTTAAAATATAATGCTTTTTTGCCTCCTTTTTTTAAGTACAGTGGGGTAAATTTAAGTTACCTTCCCTGGTCTGAATACCTCATATAACACATTTTTAGTTGAGGGAGCTGCACAGTCACCGATCACTTACAGGCTATTTTCATATGAAACAGTCCCTTGGATAATTTACTAGTATTCTTTCATAATTGTAATTAGCACCATTTTAAAGTAATATTTTGTTATGCATTATTCCTTGTCCCCAACCAAGTTCCTGATTATGTGAGTCGTTCTGAAAGGAGGCTTAAATACGCATCTGTAAGGAAACACAATATTGTCTTCATTCTTCCTGTCTCAGGTATTACAGAGCTATTCATTTTGATAGGAACAAAAATAAGTTTTTTGTTTGTTTCTGGTTTTTGTGGTGTTTTTTGTGTTGTGGTTTTTTTTATTACTTTTGCTTCAGCTGTAACAGTGGAAATGACCCACAGTATACCATTAGGTGTAAATCATCTTTGAAATACAGTTTCTTTATTTTTGAAAACTTTCTATTTAATGTTAATAACAGTCAAGATAATTATCTAAATTGATTTTTTTTTTTTCTTTTTAAGAAAAATCACTTGCTGCAGTTTGGTGTCGCTCTGTGCTTTGAGTTTTAGAAAAGAGTGCCCGACCACCTTTGGCAATATTTTTTACTGTAATACGAAAAAAATAATTGTGAGTTTAAAGGAGGATATGAAGGACACTTGTCCATTCAAAGAATTCATCTTTGATGGAAGAGCTTGTTGCCGTGCTTTCTATGCCTAATGAGCATATATATCTATATATACCTATATGATATTAGTGAAATAAACTTTACGGAAGAGTACATTGTTTGGGACACTGATTTGTCTGTGCTTTTTTTTTTTTTTATTTCCGCAGCAGGATAGCAGTGGGTGAGTGTAGGAAATTAAAAGAAAACCACGCTTGAAGTGTTCTGAGATTGCTGAAGGGAATGGAGACATCCTTCCAGCCAGTTAGGTTTTTGGTAGGCTTACTGCTGCTCAGACACTGGCATCAGATAAAGCTTATCTGTTTGATTTGTTGAATATGGTATAAATGTGTCAACACATGAGCAGAGGTGAGTGAGGTTAGAGACAGGTGTCATCCGCACAAAAGTGGTGCAGGAGACTGATGATGGCTTTGAGATGTCCAGGGGGAAAATGAGGACTGAAATAGAATCCTTAATGTGAGGAAGGCAATAGCAACCAAGGATGAGAATTTAGGCTTTAGTCTGGAGACCTCCTAGTGCTTTGAAAAGGTCAAGAGCCAGGTTTGAATAATTGTCATTCTGGAAGAACTGGGTAGACAGAGGCATTCTGTAAAACAGGTAATAGTTAGCAAATGGATTCTAGTTTGAAACTCAGTCCTTGTGTATACTTTGTAACACCCCCCCACTCCCTAGTTATCTCTTTGTAATGTTGACGTGGTAATTTCAATTTTATTTGTCCTCTGGGGCATTTGACGAACATTACATAGTTAAGGGCCTTCTGTATGTTTTAGGGTTCTTTTGCTGGGAATACTGGAACAGTTTTTTATAAAACGTGAGAAGCAGGATATCGGTGTTTTTCAGTTAGAGGAAGCTGGTTTCCTGGGCAATAGGGGTTTTTAAGGCCCCCTTTTCTTGTGAAGTTGTTGGTTTTAATCTGTTTTGTTTGGCAATCATTCTTCAAAATGCTATTATTGGGATTGTGTTATAAACTAACTTCCTAGCGACTTTTGTTCAATAATTATATAAGAAACTGCTGTTAGTTGATTGTTAGTGAGATACTTTCAGTCTCCATAACTAAGACTGGAAGGTGATGATGATTTAATGACTGTTTCCTGGTACCTCCTCACAATACATGTCCTTTTTCTGTCATCTGACCCATGATTACCTTGATAGATAGGAGGAGATTTTAGTAGACAACTGTAAGCTCAACCTGGTTAAGATGTTGGTTAAGTACTCCTTTTGCATGCCTTGTTTCATCCACTGACTCAGTGGTTTCAGAGTCAACAGAGCCTCATGGAAGCCTTAGTTTTCTTCTGCAGATCTTTTTGAAATAAAATATTCTATGGACTCAAACCTGAAAGAGGCATAGACCCATGGAAGCATAAGAAGGTGGGCAGTCACTGCTTCATTAACTTTCTATATATATTTGAATGAGTAAGGGTGTAAGCTGTGGCTCACTGTGCTTGAGAAGGGCTTTTTGTTCAACTTGGATGAATTTGTATGCAAGCTGTAATTCAGAAATTGGCTTAAAAATCAGAGGAGTTAAACTTGCATCCAGGTGTGATAGATCTAGTCAATATTCTGACACTGATGGTCATGACGAGAAAAGCCCTGTAAGGTATTTTTTTATCTTTTAAGGTAAGAAGCAGATCAGTCAGTAATATCTGGTGCAAAGATGGCATAACCTTGATTATCCTATTGCCCTGGAGAATGGATTTGTCAATAGATTTGGCATAGTAGGAAAAGAATTCGCTTCTAACATGAAAGCAATGGCTGGAACAAAAGAGCAGGATTGACAGATTTTGTGGAAGGAAAATCATGTCAGCAAGTTAAAGAGTTTTTTTTGTTAACCTTGCTTGTTAATCAAGATAATTCACTTGAACAGGATATTTGAAGGAGATTACTCACAGCAAGATTAGCCATAGGAAATATATCAAGGGCCTGGAGGAACTTTTGAAGCCAATTATGTGGATGACAGCCTCCTACAGCTGTGAGAATTGAACCTCGAAGGGAAAAATACAAAGTCTTGAAACATTCAAGATGTAGTCTTATTAAAAACAAACACTTCTCTTTTCTGAGCCCTTCCAAGAAATTCATGAACAGCCCTTCCAAAATCTTACAAGTAGAGAAAATTGGCATCGTTGTCCTATTAAGGTAGTGCATTTCTTGGCTAAAAACTTTTACTTTATTCAAAATGGACTCATGGTCATATTGTGGTATCTTTTCATGAGAGCTGTAGACTTGTCATTGACTTGATAAGCCATTTCTCTTTCTCTTTCTCTTCTTGGGTAAAAGAAGACATAAATGCTTGGATCAAGAAAATTGTCACAGTGAAAGAGGAACTCCAGTTTTGCATTATGAACAGCAGCTTGAGTTGAAATTATTTTAGCTTGTTTTGTATTAACTTAATATTTGTGAATAACAATATTTTAACATATTTTGAATCTTACTGTGACTGTTAATAGTGTTTCAGTCTGTTCTATGTGAAGTACCAGAAGCACAGAAAATTCTGTGCTTTTACAGGACTGTCAATGTTGGTAAATAAGAATGCAAGATTAAAGACTTAGAGGAAATTTAAGTTGTGCAAATTGTATTTTAGAAATCTTTAAATTTTGATGTGTGTAACTTTGAGGTATAAATATATTTGAAAACAAATGTATCATGTAAAACCAGATCGGTTTTACTTCTAAAACCTGTAGTGCTGTTTCCTGCAAGCTCTTGTGAATTTGTGCCATTCACTGAAAAAGTAAATGAGTGGCTTGGAGCTCCTGCATTACCAGCTTCTGCCAGTAAAAGATGTACTGGAATTTTTCTCCCACTGGTCCTTCCTTTCCAGGTTCAACTTTATTAAATACTGCTTTCTGCTTAGATCGTACCTGCTTTATCCAAGCTCTGTCCCAGTGCTCCTTAGCCTCTGCTCTGTCTCTTCTTTCTTGTCTCCATCCCAGTGTCTGCCATTTGAGTCCTGATGGCTGTAGTGTGGAATATTGCTTTTTCTCCATCAGCTACCAAGGTCTAGATACCTATGTGTGCCAGTCCACTGCTGGCATACAGTACACATAATTTTTGACAAACTTGCAGTTGCTGTTTGTGTAACTGTAAAAATTGCAGAGGTCTTAGGACAATACTTTTTTGCTTCACAGTTGAAAGCTCTTTGCAACTAACTGTTGTAGATTATTTTTCTGCTTTCTAAAAGACAGCTTGAGGCTTACATCCCTGTTCTTATCAAGAGAAAAGATAGATTTTTATACTCACCGCTGGATAAGCAGCAGTGGTTATTCAGTGCATTTGTGGCTCTAGATGAGGGGCTGTTTTCCCTGGATATTTGTATAAGTGGTAACTTGTAGCATTGCCTGACAGCCAGTAAGTAACCTAACAACTTGGGAATGCTACCAATAAACATATTTTGTAAAACTAATTAATTCAGATACGGTTGTTCGTATTGAAATTCTGGCAGTGCTAGTGCTGTGATGAAAATACTCTGAGGAGAAAGGGAATGTGGATGAGAAGAAGAGGCAACGCACTGGTGAGAGGCCGTGTGCTTTGGTCTCCCAAAGTGCAGCTCCTTGTACTGGAGGTGCTGCCATTGAGTAAGGGCTGGGAAGGTGTTGCAAACTAAGAGCACATGGTGCATCTTTTTTGATGTGGAACAATCTTCTATGAAAGCCAAAAGAATGAAGAAAGACTATATTCATACCTGTCACAACTAAATGACCAAATAATCTTGTCTGTAGTCCGTCCGTCCCCGTCCGTCCCCCCCCCCCAGGTAATTTCCTGTTGTTCATTCATAGTTTCTTACAGCAGCTGCCCTATAGAGGTTTTAGAGAGTGCAAGGGATGCTGATTGTGCCACAGAAATAGGGGGTGTTTTTATTGGCTAAACTAAAGAAGTCCAAGAGATGTGAAATTGGAAGCTAAGGGTACTGCGCGGTTTGTTTATATCTAAAATACAATTTTACTAAGACTATCTAATCACATGGCCTGGAAAAGCTGCAAAGCTTCACAGAAAGTGGTCAGTAAGGTACAGGCTGCCTCAAAGCATCATCGTGCTCAGAGTCTGAAGTAATTAGTATAGACATCTTGAGCTTGCAGCCTGCAAATCGAGCAGCATGTTATGCAGCCTCTAAAATCATTCCCAATTAAAACGTCCAGCAAGCTTAAGAGATAAACTAAATGTTGTTGTTGTTGAGAGCTAATGCAAAAATGGTTTTTGATGACTGAGCATTAATTGAAATTGCCGTTTTGCATTCAGCCATGTATCTTGTGGCTTCAGGTTTCCTTTAAACCATTTTCTGATGGAGTTAAGTGTTCTATATTTTTATAGTTAAATTACTTTGAAATGCTCAGGCCTTGCACAGTATATAGTATCATGAAAACCCTGCCACCTACATTTGCTGAAACTTTTGGTCTGTGCTCATTTAACTTTTTCCCCCATCTCCTTACTCTGTTTTGCAAATAGAGTGCGTTTGGGGCTGCTCAGCAGTTTGCAATGCAGTGGGAAACGCTGCAGACTGCTGCAAGGGCTCCTGGCGGGACTGTGCTGATTGTCACTGTGTGCTCCAGAAAGGGAGCCGAGAGACCTCCCCAGCAGCCCAGTTTTTCAGATGATGATCGATCTGAGAAAAATCTAGAGAAATTAAGACCTCCATGCAGATGCCCAGGGAAAACAAGTTATTCCTGTGAGGGTTTCAGTGTCGATTACACTCATATGCCACGACTGCGATGTAAGAAGGGCAGATTCTGTCTTCTCTATCCACAGTCAGCGTGGCTGTGTTACTGCCGATTGTGTGGCTATGCAGGTTTTCCCCTCTTTGTTACTTCCCAGCCAATGACAAGGAGTTTAAGTGTAAAATTACATTTTTAGAGTATTTAGATTGGAGTTTAATGATACTAATGGCTGTTCCAAGCCATTCATAATATACTTGTATAGTACATTCAGTGGTAACTGAATGGATTTTGTCTTGGATCTGAACAGCCGCTACATTGCAGTAGGTGTCGCGGGTGTCTGCTGGAACAGCTGTTTTGCACAAGAGGCACTCTTTGAGGAAAGGAAAAACGAAATGCTTTTCAAATTAAGGGTAAGCCTTGACTTGTGGAAAAAAAACCCAACCAAAAACATTTTCATCTCTTAAAAAAAAACAACCACCAACCACTGACCAACCAACATGTCCATTTCTTATGCAACTTGTCTCTTCCAGGCCAAGTTATGCACTTGCATGCAAAATGTTTTTGCGTTGGAGAAATCCAGCCAGGTTAGTGGATGCATGGGGTCACAGAGTTCTCTTTGCAGTGGCAAAAAGTACAATTTGTCTTCATCTTTATGTTCCTAAAAGCAGCCTGACAGGCAGACAGGCAGTTTGAGAGACAAGTGTATTCATAAGAAGAAAATATCTGCAAAAATTTGCAAACCCTTTGTTTGTTATACTGAAAAACTGGTATATCGGTCTCCTAGCCCAGTCCTACATGTAATATAGCACTGACTATTACTGCAGATAGCTTTATCGACAATCAGAGATAACTCTGCATTATTGATACCAACTTATACAGCCAGGATAATTTTATGATTTCGTAGTTCCTGCAAAATACAGAACAAATCTTAAAGTGCTTGATATCTCGTCATTGAAGGCTTTGATGCATGAAATAGTTGAAAATACTGTTTCAGGATGTAGTAGAATATTGTCAGTTTGAAGATGCCTGCTAGTTAGTGCTTGAACAAATAATAAGGCATTCAGTCTCAGTTTCTATCCGTTTGTAGGCTGAAAGCACTTCAGGACAGGCTATATTTTTACCTTTAAAGTATGTACTGTATTTTGAGTATTGCATAATGAGAAACCATCAGTAATGAATAACTTCAGCACATTGATATCAAGAAATTCTCAAGTTAAATTGACTGCTGTTCCTTAAATTTGTCAGTCTTGAAATTCCAGATGTGTTTCAGCACCAAATACTCAGGTTGCTTAACAGCTGGATATGAAGCATTTTTAAACATTTGTGTTTAGAAAGCTGTTTTTGTGTACATTATATTTAAAAAACCTACTTTATTGTGTTCAAAATGTGTTATGTTGGAGGTTTTTCTAAGTAGTTTGCTGTGTAAGTAAGGTTTGTTGTAAAAGCTCCAGTGTCTTAAAGAAGTTTTAATGCCTTCCAGTATTTTGGGGAGTGGGCATGAGTTTGAAAACTGCCTATTCTCAAACACGAAAGGCTTTCTCCAGTGAACAACTTTGATCTGTCCCCTATGCCAGTAAAGTCAAGCGTATCCTCAGGTGCTTGCACGTTAAAGATTTTGGAGTTCGGCTCTGCAGTCATGGAGGGTTTTCTCTGTATTAGCAAATCACACAGTGGAAAAGGGAAAGATGAACCAAGTGAAATGGCCGATACTGAGAATTGTGTTATTTGCAGTTCTGGGCTTTTATGTTTCAGTAGCTCTAGTCTGATCCCGTGGCCTGGGCACCCATTAGTGGTTGGTGTGTGATACCACGCCAGTTTAACTTACATTCCTTTCACACATGACATAAGTGCTTAAGCATTTTTAATTAAGAATAGCAGTGAATCAGGAGGAAAACAAGGTTTCTTGCAAATGAGGCATCCATAAATCAAGGGTAAACAAAGCTGCCTTTGGTATGTGGAAGACATTTTTTTCCCATGACAGTGTTGCAAGCCAGTGAGTGAGTGTCTGAAAATTAATGATGCAGATGTAATAGATGAATATTAAGTGACAGGAGCATAAAATAAAATTATAAATAAAAAAAGCATAACGTAGTTTATACTACTGACTTTTCTGGGCTTTCAACAGTGGGAAGCTATAGAATAATGATGTTAAAATGTGTGCGACTAAGTATACAGATGAAGGAAAATTTTAATTGTTGGATTGTTTAAAACTGTAACGGTTATATCTTTGGTAGTATGTCCTTTGACATAGTTTTTACGGTATTGTAAGAAGACCTTAATTTAGATTAGTTTCATGCTTTCTCACACTTTTCAGTATTTGTATTAGTTTAAATTCTTAATTGGATTATGTTTGCCACTCTGCTTGCAAGCACTAAAGCACACGTAACGTGCTGTACCTTAATGAGGCTTTCCCATTTTTCTTCCGTATCTCACCACATATGACATCAAGAGGGCTTAACGTTTAGGGATGTATTTACAGCTGGGATGGTTTGTAAGCAGAGGTGTGCTGATGGCCAGCTGAAATGGGCTTGTTGGACGAGACCTCCCCAAGGAGCAGACCTGGCCCCGTGAAGTGACTTCCATGGTCATGGTCTCGCGGGAATGTGGTGGTCTGCTGCGGTGCTGAGTTGGGTAACCAGTATGACTAAGGACTGAGAGCTCTCGCAAGAAACACCACATGTTCTTGGCACCACAGCAAAGGATGAATTAGTCCCAAAAGTAAAGATTGCCCTATCTTGTCCAGAATTAAATGTACAACTTTTCAGAGCTGTCGTCTTTGAGAAGCAGTGTGGTTTTAGGTTTGGGTGGGTGTTTAATGGCTGACTAAAGACGTCTCAGAGTAATTTGTTGTCACAGAAATGTTCTTTTCCTTTGGAAGAATGGTCAGCACGAAAGCTTGCTCTTGTCTTTCCAAACAGGATTTTATCTCCACCATTTGCAAAGCTTTGTTCAACTTAACCTTCTCCCTTTCCAAAGGTCCTCTTACATTTTGATACTGAAATCAATTAATCTTAAGTGTTTGCATACCTTTGTAAGTACTGTACTGTTAATTTTTCTAATGTAAATATTTATTGACTAGAAGATGGCAGGCTTAATACTAGACATGACTAGGTGACTCCAAAACCTAATTATTCTCTTCTTTTACTGTCACAGTACTCATCGTTAATTAAGGTAATGCTTGAAATTATTTCTTTTAAAAAAAAAAGTGAGTAACTGCTGATTACCTACAATTCCCACAAAGACTTCAACCATCACTTCAAGGCAGATTTAGATGACTCTGGGACTGTTACGCTGCTGCTTGCTCCTCTCCATGCCTCCTCCTTCTCTCTTTCCCTTGGATGTGCATGCATTCTGGTTCTGGCTATGGTTTTTTCCTAATGTATTTGTCTGAACTCATTAAGACTCTAATTCTGTGACAATAAACCAATAAAGTAGATAGTTGAACTTTAATGTTGATTAATGGTAGTCTGTTATAAAAAGAAACATGACAAATGTTGTACGTTACCATCTTCTATCAGTTAGACAAATATGTGTGCATCCTTGCTTACATATTTCCTAATGATATTTTCTTGTTGCCTGTTATTAATGTTAGTGGATGTTACTTCTGAAGAAAGAGTCTTCCTTGGTCAATGGTTTCAGGGCTGAGTTTCTGTTTATTCCAAACATTACATTGTGTAATTTTACAAGACAATTAGGAAGGAACATCATTCTGAAGCCTTGATTAAAATCGGCAGAGTAGCGAAATACACTGATGTCAGCAAACCTCTTAACTGATAGAGAAGTTACACATTTGTATTCTAGAGAAAAAATATGGAATAAGTCGTTAAAAAAGTTAAAATCCATGTTTCTAAAACACATTGGGTATGTTAATTAAGAAGATTGTTAAAAATTTATATTTTTAAAACGTAGTGGTTATGGCTGGGGAAAAACCATATGACGCCTCCTATTTTTGAAGGAGCTCTGTTGTGGTATAATCGATAAAACATCCCATGATGTGCACCAGGAAATAATTAAACTTGACCTATTGACTTGTAAATATGAGTAGTTTATTCTTTAGGATTAGAAGGGTGAGTTTTGTCGTTGGAACCTAATCCTTTTCTGAGTGTTCGGTTGTTGTAAAGTGCTTGATGGACCAGAAATGATAGTGCCAAGGGCTTGACCTTTGTTAGAAGTGGTGTTCCTTTCCTAGCATTATTGTTTACTGCCATTACTTAATTAGCAAATGTTGCAACATAAGCAGAGGGGAGCTTGACAGTAGCTGAATTTCATGGTGTGTTTATGTAAAACAAAACAAAAAGAAAACAACCCTCCCTCAACCTCCAGTAGTTTGATAAATTGTTGTTGTACAATAAAAATACAGTGCTTTAACAACCTTCAGCAGAAAATTGTAGCTTTTTTCCTAACTACTGGGGATATAACATTAGTAGTAATCTATTTTGTGATAACACAGATAGTGATTGTTTCCGTTTTAAAAAGCTGCAAAAACTAAAACTTCCAGTTGCACATAATCCCTTTAGAATTGTGTTGGGGGGAAGGGGGGATCTATTGTCTTTAGTTTTCTATTGTATGGAATAGAATTAGAAGTATTTCACGTATTTTTCTTTTTTTTTCTTTTTTCCGATTGCAAATGATACCTTAGCAAAGTTGGTTTCACTTTGGTTTGTGGAGAAATCATAACATGGAATTTTAATTCACCTCGAAGTTAGAGCTTACATTGAGCTTACATGAAAAATGACATTTCTGTATTTTCTGAACTAAATTAACTTTGTTGTAATAGTAGGAGTAGTTTGGCCATTCTTTTTGAGGTATTGCAAATACACAAGACTGTCATGCCTGGATCACATGCTGTGTGGAAAAAGCATGAAAGAAGGCACGAAAACTTTAGCTATGAGTTGCTTACTATAGATGTGTGAAAATGCCAGTTTTCCGTGTGAAACTTCTGCTTCTTTGGCCTGCTATAGCATGAGGTGAGAAAATTTGAGTTGTCGTTTATGACTCCATGGCAATCGTGTAATTGAAAATTTATTTTTTTTTTTTTTAGTAGACCATTAGCAAAATCAAAACTTGACAGTTTAAACTGCCATGCTCCTGTTACTTGTAATACTTTATCCTGACCGGATTATACTGATAATTTCATTGTTGGAATAATCTGAAGCTTCACTTGAGTAACTTCATGGTTTAGTTGCTTAAGTTCCTTTCCTGAAAATGCACGTGTCCTACAAAAGTTTTTTTGTGCACCCCAATAGGTAGTTTGTAAGCACGAGTCTTTTAAACGTTTTCTACAAAGTCATTGTGTTTCAGTGGATATTTGCTGTCGAGATGACTGTGTGTGTAACTCAAGTGTTTTGTGTGGCTGAAGTTTCAGATGTACTTTCCAAATGTAACCTTAGTGAAAACAGATGGAGCTGACCCACTTTTTTAGGATTTGTCTCCACACTTGTCTTAATCTCCTTCTAATTCACACATTAATCTCTGCTTTGAGTTAACTGATACTTCAGTTATTTCACCTGCTGATATGTGTTAAAATGTGATTGCTGTTGACAGTCTGAGGTTGTAACACAGCAGCTATAACTACTGAACTGCTAATCCAGAAACAATGCTGTTAATCAGGTAGGGTTTTTTAATTTGATGTCTGTATGGGATTGCTTTCACTTGAGCTCAGTTGAGTGGGGTAGGTCGAGCATACCTAACTCAAGCTAACAGGTCCGTAGTGAAGATAAACTTCCTTAATGCGTGCAGCCAGATATATTCCATTCCAGGTGTTACTACAGTCACAAATTCAGTGATTTAAGAGGTTATTGGTCTGTAACGCACCCCACACCCACCCAGCAGTATCTAGCTCAGCTCTTTTTTGCTGCTAGTTCCGGCACCCTGAGATCTGCTTGCATGGTACCTTCTCCAGAGTTGATTCCCCTAAAGTTACCTCAGTTCTTGGGTGTCCTGAAGGTAGTCTCCTTTTCGAGTCAATCAGCTGAAGCACATCCGATTGCTTTTAGCCTGTCTCCTTAGTTGCCGTATTATACTGCCCATCACATTTTGTTGCATTTGTGTTTTTTCATATTTCTTAAATAGAACCTGTCATGATAATAGGCTCCTTGTGGTGGTACAAGAAGCAACACAAAGGCAGAGGTCACTAGTTAAGGCTCAGTTTTAGAGAAGAGGTTCTCTGTCCTCCCGTTTGCTGGGAGGATGAAGGGGCGTCGTGGAGTTGAAGGAACTCTCATTAAAAATGCTGCATGCAAAGAAGTACTTCGGAGTTCTTGGGATTTATGTATATTTGTTTTTACACAGCCTGTTTAATGCTTAATTAAAATTTACTAATGTTTTCTTGTCAACGCTGAAATGCATTGTGGGTGGTTTTGAGTATCTGCAAGTAATAATGGTTTTACAACGGAACATTCTTTGTATTTAGGCTTTACATAGGAGGCTATAATAAGAGGTCCTGAGTAAATTAAAAAAATTATGATAATAGTACTGTCTGGTTAGAATTTTTCACGCAATAGTTTTCATCAATTTTTCTTTGTCCTTTTTTTGTTTTTAAGGATGTTGTAACATGCACCATTGCCAACTATTTTTATTACTGAAAAGGTAAAATAGGCTGTTCATCTCATTCTTTTTCATTTGCTTTTTTTCC
The DNA here is from genome assembly GCF_929443795.1 of Astur gentilis. Taxonomy (NCBI): domain Eukaryota; kingdom Metazoa; phylum Chordata; class Aves; order Accipitriformes; family Accipitridae; genus Astur; species Astur gentilis. Next base: position 20,736,840 of record NC_064905.1, on the reverse strand, counting down.
ATCACACTCTAGTTTTGGCAAGCAGTCTGGAGGAAAACGAGGATGCGAATGTATCATATTGGAGCCTTCAGAAATGATTGTGGTAAGACGGTTTTTTTTCAAATGTATTTAAATCTATTGCTGGTTTCAGCAAATTCTTTCTGTTTTGTAGCAGAAAGCTTATTGTAAAGTATTCTATAAAATTGCAGCAAAATTGCCTTGATTTCAATTATACCTATGGCTGCTATCGTAACAGCAATAGCTATGTAAATTTAATCTAGATGAGTAAATGGTAATGATGATTAGGTCATTCTTTCTAAAATTATGCTTACTTGAGTTTCAAAAGCCTACCAGTTACGGCTGAGTTGAGCATTCCTGAGTCAGGCAATGATAGACTGCTATCCTGAATATTTTATTTATGCCCCCATCCCCCATTTCATTGCTTTTTACCGGCCATGCCAGCCGTGCTGGGTCTGGTAGGAAAGGCCCTCTTACTCCTAGCCTTTGCATTTCCACATAGTGTGAAGGCTTTTAGGTAAGAGGAGAAGGACCATAAGAGTGCTTAGCCAAGCTTGAAGGATAAGGTTTTCAGCTTAGTTGTCATCGACCTTTTCCATGCCCAGGTTTCCTTCTGCTTCTTCAGAACACTTATTAATACTAGCAAGTTCGTAGATGTGCTTATAGATTGCAGCTCAGTCCTTCCCAGGTTGATGCACACATACTGTCAGCAGTTGGAATATTAAGATTGCTTTCGTAGTGCAGACTGACGTTGTACCCTAGTAGTGTGGCCGGGGACACAGGAAGATCTCTTTCAACTTTGATCTTATGAGAAGTTGCTAATGGAACTGGAACAAAAATGTTTTTATTCTGAGAAGCTGCATGTCTGTTAAGCAGGCTTAAATCTCCAAACTGCTCTTGATTTAGCTTCCTTATATCTAGATAGATTAACATTAAAACTAATATTTGATGATGTCTCTTTCTCATTGAGTATGTGAATATTCAGCTCCTATCAGAAATCTGTTTCTCACAGCACACTAACATCTGTGGATGTCCTGTACTGAGTACGCTTGCTATCCTTTGTGCCATTCTTTCTGTGCAGTGTCAGTCTGATTCTGCTCGTGGGCTTTGATAGCATCAGTAATATGCTCTTTGCTGCAGCAGATGTTTTAAGCTACAGTCTGCCATGTCATGAAGTAAGCGCAGGTAAGAGTGCAAGAAGCCTGTCTCAGTCTCTGGAGTGAAATAGTTCATTTGTGTATTTCCAGTTACCCAGTTTCTTCTCAAAGCTGGAGTTTTGAGTGGGAGATTTATGCCTTGAGGGATGCCACAGGACTGTTTGGGTGACGATATGTGCAGCCATATCATGTGAATGCCCCCGGCACTCTGGTTTGCCACTACTGCTTCACATTTTTACCTGTTATCTGCTGCTGCTGAGAATTTGGTGTGCTGAGTACGCCTATGTCCACTGCCTGGCTTGAGCTGAGGCTTGCACCTCAACGCTCCTAGCACTTTGTAGCACAGAATGACAAACACTCACCTATCCCATCATATACAGATATTTTGGATTTCTGTAATCCTTCAAGTTGATGTAACAGAAGAATTTGGTCTGTTCGGACCAATATCGCTAACCAACCAGTTACACAACTGTTAGCTTCTGTAACTGGTGCTGCAGACATTACAAGACCTGGTGTGCTGCTTCCTACAAAAACCCAACAGATGGGACGGTGATGCAGCTGCTGTTTGCAGTGGGACCAGTCTGAAGTGTGCATGGGAAACGTGCGACTTGCCTTATGGGGCTGGCTGGTGACTCGCTGCAAGTGTGTTTTCAAGTTTACACGAAATATATTCCATGGCCAAAATATGTGGTAACATGAAATTTCTAGGAAATACCTACATCCTTCTTTGGTCTTACCACCATTGTTGTAAAAAACAAAAAAACCAAAAAAAACCAAAAAAAACCCCCCAAAACCCAAGAGGATGCAAATAAGAGTAGCTTCTGTGCGGTGTGCTACCAGAGAGAAACTGACCTTATTAAAATATTTTATGAAGAAACAAGAGCATTTTGTGTGTGTGTGTAATTTGAGTAGCTACAACTGTGATGAGTTTTTTCAGAGGAACACACTGTCACAGTCTTTGGAGAAGCCAGCGTTGGCCATGTCAGCAATGTCAAATGCTGCTGGATGTTCCTGGAGACAAATGCACAGCCTGGACAACTGTCCTCTGTATTGTAAACCTCTTGAATTTTCTGTAATTGTAGTTAAATGCCAATGAGAGACACTTGAAAGTACCATAAATCCTTTTCTGGAACTTCAGTATATTTTTCTGTAGGAAAATCAGAGAATTAAAAGTGCAGTTGTTTCTTCATTAAATGTAGCTAAAGGTACTGTTAACTGTTTTCTGGGTAGGACTTCAAATGGGGTGAGAAAAAAGCATCAGTGTGGTGGCATGCACCTTGCTAATGATCTGCACTGACACAAGGTGTACTTGAGCTTCATTTCCCTGATTAATTCTTATTAATTTATCTTAATTCTTTTATTTTCTCTCTCTCTTTTTTAATTTGCAACATACTAATGAGGTTTAATACATAATGAATATTTATCTTCAAGCAAAAGAATTAGCTACTTTAATGTAGTTAAAGAACACCATCATTCTCTGCTGCTGACTGATTTCATTTTTTTTTTTAATTTTTTTTTTCCTCCTCTCCTTTCTTTTTAGAATGTAAATCAGTTTTGTAGCAGGAATCCTCTGGGAACTGACCCATTTTAAAGGCCATAAAATGTGGTCAACTTAAGTTAATGAGGATAACAGATAGTGTGTGAATGGGCATTGCAGCTCATATTTTTGGAGGCTGAGCCATCTATTGAATTAATAATAGGTCCATTTATCACTTAAGAAAATGGCCCAGAATTGCAGCATATCTCAGTGAACTGAAGTGTCCTTTCTGTTGTTCCTTGGTGCTTTCATTTTCTTCTTCAGATCTAAGCATATGATATTTGGAGCAGCATATTTGGAGGTGGAAAATATTTCATTGCTGGCATGGACTTCAGAGTGAAATTGAGGACAGTCCTACGATCCTCCTTGATTTTTACGTGGCAGCAAGTGCTGTGGGTGAAGCTGGCTGTATGGAAGCATCCCTGCTGCTGCCAGCATTCAAGGTTAATAACACCCCTGATTAGAAACTAGCCAGTTAATACACTATTCCAGACTTCTTGTTACATATTGAAAACGAAATAATACGAAGAAGTCTACGGGGCAGCAGTCTCCATCTGACCTGGTAGCCCGGTGGCGTGTTGATCAGCCTGGTCCTCCCCGCTGCCGCGACGGCATAGCTCCCACGCCGGGGTCCGGCTTGCCACAGCTGCAGAGATGCTGAATTCCTCCGTAGGAGTGTTCATCCTGCTCGGGACGGTGGGGTGAGGAGGTTGAATATGCTCTCTGCCAGCAGAAATTTTTAGTTTTAACCAGGTGAAATCACGGCCGAGTGATCAGCAGCGCGAGGGAGCCCTGGCATGTCTGTCCCGCGAATGCGGAGCATATCAAAACCCATCTGTATACGTTATTGTAAATCATGAGCATAAACAATCTGATGGTCAGCTGGACTCCAAATACTGATGGTGCTGGTGGTACTAAACTGGAAGCTATGTGGTGTGGAGGTCTTTCCTTGTTTTCTGATTTTTGTTTTGTTTTTGTCAGCAGCCGTGGCATTAACCGAAGGAAGCAGGTGGTCTCAGTTTCTGAGTTTCCACTAGCAGTTGGTTGTTTTGCTTTTGTGCTAACAAATAATAACATTTATGCTCACTTCTTAGTTTTCAGTTAGAACTGTGGAAGAAACATCTTTCACTGAGTGTTTGTTTTACTTTAGTCTTAAAAATACCGGCTAGTTTTGGGACTTCTTAATAATAAGGGTCCTCAGTATTGGAAGAGTCATTGTCTGGCCACTTCAGTGGGCTCTCAGTGTCCAGGTTAGTCTGTTATATTGGAGAAGCTCAGCACTTGTTTTAGTTTCTATGATCCTGTAAGATTGAACGCAGAGAAAAAAGGAGATAATGCAAAAAGGAAAAAGGAAAAAAGGAAATTTACTGAAGGAGCTCATGTACTGTAGCACACGTACAAAAATGAAAAATGAAATCCACACAATTTTGGTTATTTAATAGAGTAACTGTGCAAAACCAAACTTTCTTACTTCTGGAAGCCCTGTGTATAATTTAGGAGCAACGTTATTCCTAACTAGAAATCCATATTTTATGCTAGGTGAAGAAGGGCTTCTGTATCCAGGATCTTACTACGTTTCGTTGTTGTTGTTTTTATTATACTAAATGGCCTGTTTAAAAGTGGGGGTTTTTTTGTTGTTGTTCTATTTCTTGTCTGCCTGCATACATTGGTGGTTTTTGGGGGGGTGGTTGGTTTGTTTGTTTTTTACATCCTTACACCATTGTGCTTAGAGCAGTTCTGCTACAAGGTATCTTTGCTCATTGTCCTGTGCATTTGCAAACAAGTAGTAAAATTCTAGTGAAAAGTGTGGTTGTCCCTTGCTAGGGGAACTCTGGTTTTCTGCTTTCTTTTTTGAAAACGTTGTGGTGTGAGGTTCACTCTTCTTAACTATTGTATCTCCAGCATATTTTGTCAATGTATATTTTTCTCTAGGGAATTAAAAATAACCTACAAGGCAAGCCCAGCTGCTTGTACCTTCTTCTGACCTCAGAGAGACTTAGCTGTTTGGAAAAAGCGATGTGGAAAGTAGATGTGATCTTGCTTCTGTAATGGTTTAGATATTTTGGTTACTTTCTTGTTCCTGTCTGTTAAGTCTTTCTGGCTTTCATTCCTTTATACCTTTTGAATTTTAATTTTGAGATAACTTACCCAAGTATTTGAAGTGAGGGCTGCATTAAGACCACATAGAGGTTCTTCTCCTATTCTAGTGCTAAAGTCTTACGTTTAGGTTTTTCAAGTGAAAATTTGGAAAAAAAAAATAAAAAAAAATTTAAAAAATCATTGAGGACAGTATAAATTCCTATACAGCAAGGGTATCGTAGAGGAGGTTCTTGCCCGGCTGCAGCCTATTTGCATGCATGTCTGTTCTGCTTCCTGCTAAGAGAGATTTTTCCAAAACATCAGAAGGAAATGGGAAAGGATGAGATTGCTTTTTATAGAAAAAAGGAATTGTAACTAGTGAGATAAAAAGCTTTCATGTTTGCTTTTACTAACAAGGTGAATTTACCTAATTTTTAGTGTTTAGTCACAAATAATATTTAACATCAAGATATGAATCAAGTTCTAGTTATTTCCTCGTAATCCGCTGGAAGCGATTAGAAGTCAGTATGACATAGGTGAAGTAGCTATTTATAAAAAGGCGGAATATTTGAAGTTGTTTAGTTGTGACTGATGCTAGAAATAAGTTACACTTTTAAAAATTACACCAATAAAAGTAGGATATAATTCAATGTCTTTACCACATTCTAAATAGTTGAAGAAATGGTAACTTCTGTGTTGAAGATACACTTGAAACGAGCAGTGTCTGTAAGTTGTGTTGTATGATGTGTGTGGCTGCGAAAGGGTTTCTGCTGGTGAGTGACATTGTTTAGAGGATACGTGTGCCTTTTAAACTTTTTTAAAAAAACTGTTTCCTGGAAGGAAACTGTGGCCTCTGGCTCATTGTAATAACGTAGTTCTGAGACAGGCAGCGGTGGTTCTCTGAAACGTCCACAGTCGTTTTCTAGAGAAGAGTTTAACTGCTCTGAACTTATGTTTTTTCCTTCCTCATGAGCTTCATACGGCTCCATCGGCTTTCGGTGATATGGAAGAACTGGATGTTTAACCAGGAACCTGAACATGTGTTTCAGGTGGAGAACTCCAAAGACAATGAGGAAAACATCTTGCAAAGAGAAGTCCCGCTCAGGCAGTCCCGTCGGAGGTTTAGGAAGATCAACCAGAGGGGCGAGCGTCAGACCATCACTGACAATGTGGATTCCAGCAGTTACATGTCGGTGAGTCTGCTCTCCTTTGGCCAAGCTCCTTGGCATGATGCTGTTTGCGTGGCTGGCCGGCGTTTTGTTTTATTGAGAATTAATAGTCTATCTTTGTCATTTTTGAGAGAGCTTTTTTCTTGTTGGGGAGCAGTAGAGTGCTTTGGATTCGAACATTGTGGGTGGAAGCAAAGATTCAGGCACTAGTTAGAAAAAAGGTTTTTTGGTTTAGAGGTTTTCAGTTGAGCACTATAAATAAATCTTAACATGTTGGCTGGACAGAGAAATAGTCAGTCTTGGTTTTTGTTGGTTTTACCTGGAGTTCTTTTGGCAAGATGTAGGAAGTGATGATTTTCTATTTTTCCTTAATAAATTTGAACTATGGTTTGGAATTGAGTCAATCATGAATGCAGTTCAATGCAGTATTAACACTATTGTACTTGGTCATGTTTACTTGCTTAGAAATAGTGTAGTGGTAATTCAAGCATCAAAAAGAGTAACGGCAACTCATTTGCCAGTCTTAACTAACATCACAGACTATATAATTTGTGCTCCGTGAAGGCACATACAGCTGTGGTCACAATGCTTTTGTGAAGGTTTCTCTTTACCATTATTTTTCATGTACAAACTTCCTGCTTGGTAGCAGGATATATGTGTGATCTAGACAAATTATTTCGTTGAAAATAATTGTTGTGGCTACTTTGATTTGCTTTGAAAATCAAAGGTTAAAAACCAGTAGTAGCATGGAAGTACACCAACCTTGAGTAGTCTTCATGCACAGAAAAGAAAAAAACACAAATTCAATTTCTCTCCTTTTTTCCCATCTTCCTTTTCATCTCCCCAGAAGGTACAAAGCCTCTCTTAGTTGATACAATTCAAAATACCTGATGTGCGCAGTTAGATATCTAAACTTAAAAGATTTTCTCTGGTTCAGAATAAACTGCTGTTTTTTTCTGCATGTCGGTAGCTGTTGGATCACAGGTGGTGATTTTAGGCTCTCCACAGCATTAGCATGTCTGTGAGTAGAGGTTACTTTGGCATTTGTCTTGTAAGCAGAAGAACTCTAGTTGCTGTGACAGGAAGAGAATATGCTGCTTGAAGTTTTAACGTCCGCTGCCATCTCATTTCAAGAACTGTCACGTGTTGGATTTTATCATTAGTAAGTCATTGAATTAGTTATTGACGAAATGAGATGTTGGATCCTCATACTCTGGGCAGTCGTGCATGAGGCTTTATTAGGAATTAAATTCCAATCTGTGTATGACAAAATCTGTCTCTTTCGCTTTGGTATTTGTGCCAATGAATAAGCATGCAGAAAATAATTTTCAGACTAAGTGCTAAGTGGAAGAGAATCCCAGGAACAGCTGATGCTGATGCTACCTGTGCAGCTTGCCTGGAGGGGCACATGAGAAGGGACTTGGCATCTTTGGTCTAAGAAAGGCCAGGTTACACAGCTTCTTGAATGATTTCAGAGGTTGTCAGTTATTGATGCAAGGAGTCAGTGTGGTACACTCTTATAGGATTGTGGTTAGTCAACAAATGATGTCCTTGTTAGGATTTTTCTTCATGTTGATTTATTTCTTTGATACCAATGACATGGAGCACATGCGTGTCGCTGCACGTATGGTTTCTTGTTGCAAACATGGTGGCTTCCTCAGATGTATGAAAATCTCTCTCTCTCTCTCTCTCTCTCTCTCTCTCTCTCTCTCTCTCTCTCTCTCTCTCTCTCTCTCTCTCTCTCTCTCTCTCTCCCCCTCCCCCTCCCCCCCTCCCCCCCATTTGATGGGAAATGGTATAAACTTCATAAATCAACAGCACATTCCTAAATCTGCTTTTATGTCAGTTAATTAGGAATATATAAAAAGAGTCCTGCTAACACTGCTAGGTGTTCTTCTGGATGAGTGAGTGCTAAGTGGCAAGGAGTAAAAAACCACCTCTCCGATAGAAAATCTGCAAGCTGTTGGGTTTGCAGCCGTCTGAATTGAAATACCAATCCTTGTTTTGTAGACTGGAAGCTCCTAATTGGAAAGTGTCATACTCACAGTACTTGTTGTGGCAAAAAGTAATTTGTAACTCAACAGATGACTAAGAAATCAAAACATGATAACCAGCAGCCTGTTTGACAAGTAAATAAAAATTCGGTGCCTACATTTTCCCATGTTCCATTATAATCTGGTAAAATAATGAATTTTTCTGAGGTATGGTTTCTTCTGTGCCTAGGTTTAACTCTTAACCTGTATGAGTCTGCTCATACGTGGCCATTGGTTCCCAACGGTCTTGAAAAACAGGCTTTACAGTGTAACCCTTCATGTCAGCCCACGTGAGAATGGGCAGGATAAGAAGGAGGGTTTTTGAATGAGACTTTCATTTGACAGGAACTTGAAATAACGTTTCTGCCAGAGTGGGAAAACTGTTTACAAACTCACCAGCAGATTTCCTCTCTGGCATAATGCTAATGAATAAAGGCAGTGTTGTATTTCACTTTCCAGCCTGTTGCTAAATGCTCTTTGACAGACGCTGAATGTAGCCTGATGGACCTTTTGTGAGCCCTGCTTGCTCTGGGAGGGCTCGGAGCTTTCTAGCCGGTCTGCAAGGACTTCAGTCAGGCTCCCGTGGTATGATGTTAAGAGTACTCAGCGTGACACTGTTTAAGTTTTTAAAAGCCTAATCTCTCAGGCACAGGTAGTTTTCTGCTTCCTAAAGAAAACTTAGATCCTATAGTTGAAATTCGGTGTTGCTTTATCCCAGCTCAGGATTTTTCCTTTCACGAATAAATAGAAGATTTCTTGTGTTTTGCTTTTAAGGAGAATTACCTATGCAATCTCGGTTAACTCCTTAAAATGTAAATCTCTGTGCATTCAATATACTATGATTAGTATTTATGACTAAGGTTAATCTTTGTTTTTATAAAACATTACCCATTAGGTTGTGACATGAGCTTGCATCTACTTCTCACATGGAACTCCCTGCTTGCTATTGCTGGAACTCATTCTGTAGAAATCCCTGTGATTGGCCATGAAATAAAGATTCATATGCAGATACTTTAAGTAATATTTTAAATGATTGTTACTGTCTTTGAAACTCTTCCTTTCTCATATGCCTCTTACTTAAGTAAAAGAGCCCTATTAGTTTAGTTTAACTGTGTGTCTTCACGATAGTTGACATTCAAATTATTGTGGGTGGGTATCTTAATTTTTTTTCCCCCCTTCCCCTTGAATGAACTAATCTGAAAAACGGATCATCTGGTTGGTTTCTTTGATGAAGGAGTTACCATTTAGACTCCTTTACTACATGTTTGTGGTTCATAGAGCAATGTTGTTTCACAAGAGCACTGGTCTCCTGCAGAATAAGTACTTAAAGTTGGGTGTGGTGGTTTTTTCTTTTTTTTTCTTGCAGTAAAATACAGTGAACATATGCTGCCAGTGTTCGTTCTTCTCACTCAAACTGAATAGGTTTATATTTCTGTCTATACCTTCAAAGTGCATAGTGACGTGAATTTGTTCTCGCAATACATATGCAAGGAAGTATGTTAGACTTGTTCTTGTTAGGTGGGTGAACAGACTGAGGTCTGCCTCCCACTTGCAGGGGTGTGCAGTAGCCATGTCAAGGTCCTGTTGGCACTGGGTTTTTCTCCTTCTAGCTGGCACAATCTTGAGGAAAAATGTGTATTTGGCGAAACACTTCTCAAATTTTTTTTTTTCCAGGATGCAAAATAACGTTGCTGCGCATGAAGTGACGGAGGAGGTGGCTCTGTGGTGGTGGGTCACGTGCAGGGCGAGGGCCACGGTGGCAGCCCCAGCGCGTACGGCTGGCTGTCCACCTGCGGCAGGTCTGAGCATCCCCATGATTACATGGGATCTCTTTATCCCTGGGCATTTCTGGGCTCTGTTGCCTTTTCTCATTTTTGTCACTTAATAACTCTCTGCGTCTTGCATGTCACCCCCATGGTGATGTCTTGACTGGGGGGGTGGGAAAGTGAGGCTGGAGTTGTTTGGAGAAAGCTCTTGCTCAAACTTCGTGGATTAGAAGGAGATGTGCCATTAGTATTAATTATGCCTGCTCTTGCTTCAGATCTTATTTGTTAGCATGACTGCATATCTTTTTGGAGGTTTGCACTCTGTGCATATTACTACTGTCTGTAATGTAGATAAGAATCCAGACAGGAACCAGGGTCGTGCGGTAGGGCATTATCATAACTGAGATAAATACTTAGTAATTTCTAGTTCTTAGTCTAGTTCTTAACCCAGTAAGTAATGCAACTCTATTTCTTAACTGCAAAAGAAAAAAGTAATTGTGATTGTCTTTGTTCAACTATGTCCCAAACTTTTGTGACCAAACAGCAGGTGCTCACAAAACTACAGCCAGACTAACAACAGATGACTTCTCTATGTTAACACTTTTAGGAAAAAATGTTTAATCGTAGTTCTGGTGCTTTATAAAAGTTAAATTGCTGTTTTGATCTTGGATCAAGTAATTGGAAAGTAAATGGTTCAAGTATTTATCTTCACAATTAAAAAATAAAACCTGAGATAGTAAGTGTTGTACTTTACATTTCTTGCAGTAATCAAAACCAAATGGGATTTAGCGATTTGATTCAAATTTTTACATGACCCTCAAACCTGTAAGCTCAAATCTTTTTTCATTTGAATAAGATTTTTGACCAATTTTATTACCTAGATGCATTTTTGGCAGTTCTCTCTGTGACTTTTTTTTTGGGAAATGAAGAATATTTGTATTTCTAGAAGCAGTGTATGCATGATGTGATGCATATTTCCATGCAGTTGTGACAACTTTTTGAATTTTTTCAGTTGTTAGTTCATTGTAGAACAGAATAAAGAGATTGGTACCAAACTTTTAGTAGTAATCCCCTTTCTCAGAGATGCAGATTTACTTCTTTTTTTTTTAAAAAACCCTCTTGTAAGAGGATGATGAGGTTTAAAAGCTTTATTATAATATTAAGTTTTACGGACAGTATCTTAATACTTGCATCATGTAAAAATTTTCCTGGAGCCTTGTAGAAGCACTTATCTTCAGAGAAGTCTGTCACTGAAGACTGCTTGAGTGGCAAGTTTCTTGTTCTTTGATCATTACTTAATGTAATCCTGTCAGAGGCTGGAGTTAGCGTAGGGTATCTCACAATTTAGGAAGTTAAGTCACATTTCAATACACTGGATCAAACCCATCAGGTTCTTTACCATCACTAATCCTTTCCCTTTTAAATGCTATAAAACACTGTGGGTCTTTTATAATCTATTTTTAACTACCAGGTAAATTTGCTGAAATGGTACCTTTTATTGATCTAAAACAACTAAGACCTACTTACAGCATGCCTCCAGCTGCCTTTTGTTAAACTTGGACACAGCATCGGCTGGCACCGGTTTGTTTGGAATATTGGTTAATTTTAATGAGGCTGTGGCTGATCTGTGAGTGGCTAAAATCACTGGAGGATGGTGCTCTTCACAGCTCATTGCTTTTTAATGTGTTTTTATGTCCACGCTTCCTCTTTTTGACACTTTTAAAAAATGCTTGACTGTATTTTAGCTTTATTAACTAATGAATGAGAAGAAAATTTGGGTCTTGCTGAAATCCATGAGTCTTGCTGGGTACTCAGTGGGTACAGATATTAACGTCGTTGATGGCTTTCTGGAAGTGTCATGTGATGCAAAGTGATAATGCAAGTTCCTTCTTCCCGACACTGTTTTTACAACATGAGGATTTTCTCTGTTCTAATCTCCATCTTAAATTTTGCATGGCGTAAGTCGGATCCCACCTCGCAGGTCGCGTATGCTCGAGAGCAGCAGGGTGTGCGGATACCTCCGTTAGCCAGGCTACCTGGGCAGGACAGGACCTCTGGAAAAGCTCGTGTGCGCAGTCACTTGTTTGCAAGTCTGTTGAACTCCTGCCATTTTAAGTGTTTGTCTTGCTTCTGTGATCAAAAAGAAGCTGCATCTGCACCGCGTTCACTTCCTGAGCAGACGTCTTCAGGTTTGTTGTGGCCTGCGCTTCGAGGGAGCTGGCTGCGGTGTGTCGGCACTGGCAGGCGGAGCGGAGAGGGGAGTGGAGCCCCCGGCTTTCTGGAAATGAAAATTACTGTCAAACTGCCAGACTGGTCTTTGGGGGTAGGGAAGAGGCTGTGAATGATGTAGCAGTTAAGCATCTCTGTTAACGAATGATGTCAGAGGTTTCTGCTTCTCTGGCGAAATGCCGCTTTGTCGGTAGAGCTGGGGACAACCTTCAGCAGGGTCTTGCTGGCGTCCAGCATGGGAACCCGTGCTCGGCATCTCGAGCTCGCCCTGGTCTGCCGAGACGGCTGCCCTCGGGCACTTCCCTTCGCTTCTGTAAGCGAGGGGAAAATTGCCAAATGCACGTTCGCTCGTACTTTATTTTATGTATTGATTTTGTCTGCCCGTTTTGTCAGCGGTGTTATGTCAAGGACTCCTTGAAAGTCTGTCGCTGGTTATGATGGTCATGAACAAAACACCAATCCTCAAAGTGTGCTGTGCATTGAAAATCTTCCTAGGAATTTCCATGGAACACTGGTGCTTCCCAAACCAATTAATAAGCATCTGCAGTTTCCAAAGAGCAGTGACTTGGATAGGCTGCGCACAAAGTAAGAAAACACTTACTGAAAATACTGCCCTTTGGTTAAAATCTGTGTTTTTCAGATTAAAATTTTATTTTTAAAGTAATAACATGTGCAACATGTAACCCCCAATTTATCCATAATGAAAGTGGTTGTAGTTACTCAAAACGTATATTCAGGAGTTTCCCTGAAGATTTTACGGACTTGACAAGCAGATTTTAGGTAAACTGTGAATTACAGAAATCATCTCAATTCAGAGGTGACGTGCAGCTGTTTAACAGCATTTAAGAATGATGTGCAAATGAAACTACATCAAACCGAAACTAGGGAGGATTTATTTTAAGCGAGCACCTGTATTTACTCAAATCTGGCCGCTGGCAGAAGCATACAGCCCTTCTCGTTGCCCGTGGAAGAGCCTGTGGCAGTAGACGATGGCATCATGTAGGGGCATCATTTTCCTACAGGACCAATGGATGTCATCTTGTTCTGCCAGGCTGCCGGCTTCAGTCTTGTTCGGAACAAGATGCTGAGTTGCTGGTAGGGAGAGCTACACTATGAGGTTGCTAATAGGTCTGACTTACTCATCTTTCACCTTTTATATGGCTGAAGAAGCAGCTGATTTTTGCCACATGGACACATATGTATTTTGCCAATGGCTTTAAAGAAATTTCTCTCTCTTTTTTTTTTTCTCCTACCAGTGCTTACACCATAATCTTCTGCTCTTCTATTCTTCTCTTGCCTCAAAGGCTTTTTTTTTTTTAAACCTTTCTCTGTCTCAAATAAGATGAGCACTCAGTTGTACAGCTGCTCCCCCCCAGGTGTTGGTGAAAGCTGGGGTGATGATCGGCCCCATGACCCCAGTATCCTCCCTGTAGCAGGTTTGTGTGTAACCCTCCCCTTGCTCAGCAGACAGCAGAACTGCACTTGTCTGTGTGATAATTCAAGAAAAACTTGTGATATTTTTACACTTAGTTCCTACTTGCAATCCAAACACATCAGTGCTTTTACAACTGAGCACTTTCACCGGGAAGCCTGGAACCGTTTGGAAATGGATCCTGAGCACAGTCTGTCCTTTGCAGGGAAACCTCCTCACTCCATTAACTGGGATTGAACCGTGAGTTGCTCAGACCTTGACCTAAGCTGGTCCTGGCAGTGCTGTGGGAGGGATGTACTGTTATGTCTGTCGCTGCTCCATGGCAGCTTGTGGCAGAAGAACCTTTCAAAAATTCTAGATATTTTGCAAATTAACATGCACAAGAAGTAAAAAAATTGAGTCATGATTAATGTGCTCACCATCCAATAATCAGTTATCTGTTTCTTCCTTCTCCTTTCACCGTGAAGACGAATTTACACCATGGTAGAAATTAACTCAGTTCCTTGGAAAATGCCTGAGAAAATATTTTATGTAGCATGTTCAGAGAGTTAATCTCTGTTTTGATGGACCCTAAGGGGTTGGGTGGCAGTTCCAAAGTCGTTAATTCATTATAAGCAGCCTCTTATGCAAACTATATTGAGAATGATGTGTAAGGGCTGTGCCCACTGCTCGTAATTGTATCCTGTCACTCAGATGGTTAAGGGCAAAAAAGCAGTGCTCTGCACCTGAGAGAGGCCTTTCAGTGTTTTGGGGGACTTAAAAACCTTTTGTGTATGAGTTGCAGTTCTATGTCAGATCCTTCTTTTTAACATTATTGTTTCAGTCTTTTTGAAATGACATATTCAGTGGCTTCTTGTAGAAAAACGACAGGGTAGTAGCCAGCAAGCTGGTCGCCTGCATGCAGGGAGATGGTAGCGTGCGTGGATCTGTTTTTTGTTTCCTGTCTTCCATCTGGGCTGTTTCTGTTCAATATGCTGTACTGAAGTGTAGCAGCCTGGTTGTATTCGCATTTGTAGCCAGCTCAACCTTTCACTTAGGTTTGGGTTTATCATGCCTTAGAGAGAAGGAGTTGTTCGAAGGGTCATTTTGTATTTCAGCCTGAAGAGTTGTAAGTTTGAGTCGTTGGGTTGAATGTCATGTAGCCCTGGAGGACTTCTTTAAAGGATTGTGATGGTGTTGTCTCCAACTTTGTATTCAAGTTAAGATGGTTTTCTAATTTAGAATATGGAAATTCGACTCAACTCAGTCGTGTTCTTCGGAAGCCTTCTGGACCAAGTTAGGGACTGAGAATATCCTGAGCAATTTTCAGTTAAAATCACCATCAGAAAATGTCAGTGCATAATGCAAGCATTTGGATGCCCTGTTTTCCTTGAAAAACTTGGCATGAAAACCACTATCTCTACAAGAGAATAGCTAGAAGAATATCTTTGGTTTTGGCATAGAACTGATTGCTATCTAATGACATTTAACAGCATTTGTAATTTTACATTTGATATGTGGAAAATTTCTTAATGGGGATATATTTGACAGATGAAATACTTGCAATAGTTGATTAAATGAAGTCTCTGGCTAAATGGGACTGTCATTGTAGCTTAATTCCTTCTTGATACTTACTTTGTTCTTGCAAGTCAGAGTTGCTTTCTATTGATGAGTGTTAAAATTTTTTGTTGTGATATGACTAAGTTTTAGTTGGAGGTAGTGTAGCCACAATAAACTACGTGCTTCTGTTGTCTTCATGATTTTGATTCTGTTTCCTTTTAAAGTTTGGTTAACTGTTGTGGTTTGTAAGCTTGGAGTGCAGTTATGGCATCTGGCCTGTCTATTGCTTTATCTGTCAAGATCGGTTTCTCAGGTTGGGTGAGAAAAAGTGGGCTTTTGCTGCTGTTTTGCCCTCAGTAGAGGGAGGCACCCCAAATGACGGTGGGGAAAAATTTTCAAGAGCATATTTGGCTTTCCATTTTTAAAGGCAGTAATGGCTGGATCTTACCAGAAAATGAGAATGTTTGGAAATCACTATGCTGTAATGATTAATCTAATGAAGGAAGCCCTGCAGAGCTGCTCTAGGGTCTGCTCTGCGCTTCCCCAACACGGCAGATTTGGGGATCTGTGTGTTGTGCTGTAGTCACCCTGCTAGTAAACCCCTTGGGAGCACTTTTGCCAGTGCTTTACCCGCTCCTTTCTCCCCTGTTGATGCTGCTGCCGAGCTCAGGCTGTGCTACGCCTGGCTGGTCCCAGCCTGGGTCCAGGGACAGCCGAGATGCCTGTGCATGGAGTTATGCCCGAGCCCAGACAAGTCTGTCAGTGTAGACTCTGCACGTAGAAAAGCAGTGTCGTGGTACCTCCAGACACAGGTCTTTTCCTGGGGAAAAAAGTGTTCATGAGATGTCATGCCTGAGATGATACTTATGTCTTACATAGTCTTCAAGCTGGATGCCCTGACGACTAATAAATGAGAGCTGACTGTGCAAAATCACCCTTGCTTAGAGAGAAATTTTGAAATCTGGTAGAAGGAGTCAGATCACTCCGTTTCCTGCTTTCAGGCTTCCAGCTTGGTGTTAATCCTCAAGAAAAATGACAGAAGAAATATTGGAAGTGGCATTTTAATGATTTTTAACCTCATCTGTGGAGTTAATGTATTATTCTCAAGGTGATTTAATCAGAGGCCTTTTTCTTGTGAGAGGTGTGCTGGTACCTTATGTTCCAATAGTCTTAACCTGCTTGTTTTGACTTGAGATACAGTTTTTGTAAATGGGGAAGAAAAAGTGGTATTTCATATTGGTTTTCATATGAACTTTTTGAGGGTGAAAATGAATATATACGTTGGTGGGCTTTGCAATTTCCAAATGTGAAACTCCGACTGGTTTCCTGGGTAGGTGGCAGCTGAGGAAATTATGGTCAGGTCCGTGTTAGGTTTGGGCCGTGATTTCAGTTTTGAGACTAGGTCAAGGTGACGTTTTAGTGAGCAAATTTCTAGATATGTTTGGGAAATTTTGCGGTGGGATATTGGAAATTTTGTCCTTTCAGTATCTCTGGGTGGATTCAGTCCCACAAACTGACTCTTCTGGGGTTGGTATCCACTCCTTCTCATCACCAGGGATTTTTGGGTTGCATACCTTCCCAAACTTCCCCACCCCTTGCCGAAATGAGATGTCAGGAAGGAAGGGAGGAGCGTGATATGAATCATCTTGGTTCAAACTGTAGAAGTGAACTTTTTGTTTGAGTCCATAGCAGAGGGGGCTTCCCCCTTCCCCCCGTGCTGGCGTTGCCCCTGTTTGCGATGCTGATCATGCTGCTGCCCAACGCTGCAGAGTGTGTGCACCGACAGAGAGAGATCTGCAGGAGAGAGCTGTAATTTATAAACATATTTAAGAAAGTATTATAAACCATATAAATCTAAATTGCTGCAAATAGGAGGTGACCTTTCCGTGCTTAACACAACAGCTGAAAAAGGATGGTCGGGGTAGTGCGAAAGCAATGGAGAAATTGAATCCATGGTGCCTTTTTATTGTTCCTTCTGTATTGCTGGTGCTATATTTAGAAGCTTACATCACTTCAGGGATGATGACAGTCTCTGCCCTCCCTCTCCCGCTCCCTCCTGCTCTCCCTCACTCCTTCCCCTAGGATGGATCGTGTTTTCATACTACTTATGAGTCCTACAGATCTTTCGGTAGGATTTTTCTACAGCCTGTTAGTAGGTGCTACTGTAGAAAGCGATGCACGTAAGGATGCATTCGCACCCCGTAATGTCACCCTGAAGGGAACGGGAGCTCGCGGTGCTGCTTTCCCTACCTCCGCTTTCTAAAAGGGTTAGGAACACAGTGGAGAGTTGTATTTTTTTCCCCCCCCCTTTAAACAGGAATTCCTGAGAAGCCCTAATGAGGGGCTAACCTTGCCACAAAAGTACAATGATTTATTTATGATGCTTAAGTTAAATGGCGGGGAGAAATCGGAGAAGCATGCCAGTGACACTGAATCAAGCAAGCGGTGCCAGCATAGCAGAGGCTGCATCCAGCTCACGCTGCAGCTGGCTCTGCGTACTGTACCCCACGCTTCCCATCGCCTGCCTTTCCAGAAAGATTTAAAGTACTCAAATATATTGAAATAACCTCTTGATGCAGGTGCCCTTAATACTAAAATATTTCTGCATTATGCTGCTGTGTTTGGCAATTCCCGCTCGCAAAACTGTATTAAAATGAATTATTTTAGCCTGAAACATCTTTGCCCGAGTGTGTGCAATGACAGATTGCTTTCCAAGCAGCTGGTCTCCTTCCCCAGCCCCCACTGTGGGCTCGGAGTCAGGATGCTACCTTAGCTGCTGTACTCAAAATGGGGGGAGCAAACGAAGGTACCCGCTCGTAGCTGAGCGCTGCTGCAGGGGGACGTGGTGGGGGACAGCGTACCAGCCTGGCTCCGAGGACAAAAGGACAGAAGTCCACAAGCCCAGCGCTCAGACCCAGGCCCCTCGGCTCGCCGGCACGCCAGCAGCTTCTGCCTTTTCAGCCAGTGCCATGATGGCTTTGAGACCAGAGCTCGTCCTCCCCGCCGGCGCTGCACAATGGGCTTTTCTTTCCCTGACTGATCAAGAAAAAGTAGTGCTGCTTGACGGGTACCTTCTGCTGTCAGCTGCGAGGGCTCTCTGTTTTTGCCGAACTTCAATTTGTGGTGTCCTTAAATAAGAGAAGACTCTAATCCTGCTTAACTGAACGTGCGTTTAAATCGTGAAAGGCCTTCCTATCCTTTTAAAAACATCCCATTTTTCAGTGACTTACTCTTGTCAGACAATTAGAACATGCAGATTTATTTAACAGTAGGGAGGATTCAGATAGTGTTATGGGAGGATAAAGAGAATGATGCATAGAAATGTATGGCGTGATATTTCAAGCATGGAAAGAAATCAGTGTTAAGAAACAAAGACTGCCTTTAATTCAGAGATTGTAGACCGAAGGGGTTTTTTCCTTAAGATTCTCTGAAAACTTGGAATCTGGCTTAAAATGACACCGGCGATTCCCTGTTTGTGATTCTGCCCGATGCTGCAGTTCTTCACAAGTATTCTGATTGCGATCACTGTGGAGCAGCCTTTGTACAGGATTTTTTTTATTTCATCTCTGAGTTGCTCTAGTTTTGAGATCTGTCATTAAACAGACGATTTATAAAAACTTACAGCCTTGCGCTGCAGGAAGCTGGGGCTGCAGAAATTCATGCGTTAAAATAAACAACAAAAAAAACCCCAAACCAAACCCAAACCAAACAGAAATGAGTGGGGGGGATGCCCCAAAAGCTGGGGTGTGGAACTAGGTCAGGTTTTCCCCCCGCTCGGGGCTGCGCGGGCAGGCAGGGCTGCGCAGAACTGGCTGCAGCCCCCCGGGACCACCGCCGCTGCGCTCATTGGCAGGACGGGCAGAGGGATGATGTCATCTTCACTTAAAGGCAAAACTAGAAGGAAATAGAATTTTGTTCCCATTATTGAGCTGGTGTTTACAGTAGTTGTAAAATATGGCATCCGCGCCAAAATCTTTAGTGGATTGGATTTCATGCACAATACAGCGGGTTTAAAACGCGGTTGGGAGATGAATATCTGCCCGGTTAGCCGAGGGATGGAGTTTGTGCGCTATCGGTGTGCGTGCAGGCAGGGAGAGGTTTCCTTTAGCTGGGTGGGTTTTCTTTTCTCCTCGATATATTGTGATGGTGATAACTATAATACAGGTAACACTGCATAAAAGTATTTGGATGTTCATTGCTGCTGAAGATTTATCAGTGTGGCATTATATTTGATGTTTAAGATGCTTCTGAATATAATTTTGTGAATTATTAGAAAAGATGCAATACAGTGCAGTATGTAAGGTGAAGCTGACGTATCTAGCCTATTGTTCAGTATTGAAGGAACAGTAAAAGAAATTTGTATAGCTGGTGGTAGTGCATTTTAGAAATCTAAGGTAATAATCTAAAATTCTTTCAGCTTTTAAAAATCAAATAGACGTTGTGTTTGCAAATTTTGCGAGTGCATGAATGAAGTTCAGATTTTCCTTTATGTTTGAATACAAATTAAACCCAGTAATATTTATGAAGCCTGGCTGCATCTGTTGTTATTTTTGTTGTCTGATAGAGGTTAAGTAAATTCAGACATGAATACCAATTTTTTTTCTTTTAAGACAGTTTTGGAAGGTGCTAGAGGAAGGTTTTTTTCTTAGCTAAGGTGCAACTCCCATCATAACTTGGCTTATAGGCCAGGAAGAACTCAACATCTGGATAACTGCTGAAAGGAGCTGTTGGTTTGAGATGGGGTGGGGTGTCCTGTTGGTATGACTTGGCTTCCAAAATGTGAGAATTTTCTTCCACGTGCCCCTGAGCACAGTAGGTGAAAAAGAGCTTTCTGTGGATTGCCTCAAACTGCCCAATTCAGTAGTCAAGAGTAAGCAAACAAACAAACAGAAGGGATTTTTGCCCCTCGCTGCCACCAGGCCACTCTTGGAAGCTCCTCTTCTGTATGGGAAGTATGGCTATCAAGGACTAGTTTTGTTTTGGAGAGTTACCCTTGAGTCTGATGCAAACTGGGAACAATGAGATACATGGCGATGAAAATTCTTTCCAAAGAGCGGAAAATGGAAACAGTGAGTGCCCCTTCTTACAGATGAAGTAAATAATCCAGAGTACTAAATAATGGCTTTAACAGAGCCAGCACCCTCTGTCCCTCTCTCTTTCTCTCCTGTGCTTTCCTCCCTTCTTGCACAGTAGCAGAAGTCATTTGCCTTCTAGGAATTGAAAGCATCGCGGCAGTCCCAGCTCAAAGGTGTGGGATCTCGTAGGTGCTTCCTCAGAGCAGCTCTCCAGCAGGCTGGGCTGCCATCCAAGGTACTAAGCTGCTTGCAAATATTTCAGTTTTTAGTTGCAAAAAAAAATGATAAAACTAAATTGACTACTGCAGAATTAAGGCAGTTTTGGTTATAAACAGAATTGGTCTTGATTGGGGGGGGGGGGGGGGGGGAAGCAACTACCCACCAAAACTTTTAACATGGTTTCAAAACCATTAACATTATGAGAATTGTAAACATCACCTTTCAATAAGAAATTTACTTCTCATTCTAGACACAAATCTCCTAATTAGGATAGGAGGAGATAAAAATGTTGAGGCTCTTGTGTGACATACATACATAAAAGCAGATATTATTTTATTGTGAACTGTTATGGGTGTATCTCTGTGTGCATGCATGTGAATGTCTGCAGATATTTATTTATTTCTAAATTTAGATGCAAAGATGAGAAATAATTCACTTAAATGCTGTTGAAAGTGTTAACAGATACATGAGATTCATTAAAAAATGATTTAGAAAGGTAAAATATTCAGAGTTACAGTACGTGCATTAATAGATCATAAAATGATATAAAATATAATGTGGAGCAGGGGTGTTTTGCTGAGCAGTTGTTGTACCGATACGTGTGTTTATATTAGGTCAATAAAGATGCTCTGTTGGCTGCATCTGCAGATACAGTAGCCAATTGATCTAATGCAGTTTCTAAAGGCTTTCTATACAGGTGATGTCATCCTTTTAGCTCGGTTCCCCTCCCACTCTCTTTCCTCCTTATTAGATATTTCATCTTGCTGCGGAGCATCCAATCGATGGGAGCTTCTCCTGAGGGAGCTGCTGAGAAGCAAGCAAAGATAGTAGGAATTAGGACTCCAGCAGTCAGTCTTGCTGTAGCCATGGACGTACTGTTTTGTTGTGCATTACAGAAATGTTTTAATTGGAAAAGCTAGGCGTGGATTAACCGTGGTATCTGACTGATGCATTAGAATACTAAGCAACACTGCAGAGTTGTAAACTGCATTAAAAAAAGAAGGAGGGAGGGCAAAAGAGAGAAGGGTTTGTATTGCAGAGGCTTTTAATACATTCCACAGTGCAAACCTGTTAGAGCATATATCCTGGAGCTACAATCTGGACACTAATTCAGTGTTTGCAGTTATGATGGACAAGAGTATAAAGAAGAAACTTTAATATCCAGGGTGTGGGATTCCTGAATCGCCTAAGATGCTGAAGAACCTTTGCAAAATTTCATCTACAATATGAACGTGAAGTTTCCGAAAAGTGGACCCGAAGATAAGCCACTCGTAAATGCATTTTAGTGAAGAGGAAAAAAAGGAATTTGAAGAATTCATATCTTGCCTTTTAATGTATTGTTGCTTTAACCTGCAGTTCTAATCCATTTCAGAATTAATTCAATTTTAGCAGCACTTTTTGGGTACATGCTTCTTGCCTGGGGGAACGTATGGATATTTGTATTTGAAAAGCTAAGAAACATTTTGATTTGAATTTATGTGCTTGTTAAAACTGGAACATTTTTATAGGAATTGCTGCTGCTAACTCACTGCAATACTGAAAACTACTCAGATATAGTGGAAGCTGTAATTGAATTCAGTGTGAAATTCAAGCCTGAGAAGTTGCATACATGTACATGTGCTGCTTTGGTTTATGATTTTTAAAGAGAATCCAGAAGGGATTTTACTCCATATTTTTCTTCTGTGGCTTTTATTTGAGAAAGGAAACTTTTTTCCCCAGCCTAAGAAATGGCTTTTCTTGTTCGATGTTATGCCAACTGCTTGCAACCGTGGGCCTCCAAAGTAAGTAAGATTTTGTCTGTGCTGCATTTCTCTGACATGTATTGACAACCGTGGTGCTATTTGAATGTTCACTTCTCAAAGCCTGAGTGCTGCTTGGATGAGATGCTGGACTCCTGGCTGTGCATGGACTGTTCTTGCGGAATCATTGCTAAATGGGAAGGGGGGACCTTGAAATCTTGGAATTTGTTTTATATACAAATAGCTTATAATTAACAGGAAGTATAAAAAATGCCATTTGCTTATGAAACATGTAAAGCTTGCTTTTTAGCCTAATAATATATGAAGCAAGTATTACTGAAGTGTAACATTTTTATGACTGCTTGCATATATTGCTAACTTGAAAATACTGGTATACAAACACACTGATGTTCTAATCTTCAAGCTGTATGAAGCTGTACCACTTGTTTCTTTTGTGCAGCATTGTGGAATTGGTTAATTATTTAGCTGAACTATGTAATTACAATTAGCTTTAAAGGACACAGATTATTTTGTTTGTCTGAAGATGCAGTATTTTTGTGAAACTGGGGAGGGAAGGGTGTTTCTTTTAAAGGAGGTAATGAAATGTAGAACATTCGAGCAAACCCACCTATTGAGATAAAAGCCTTTAAAGAAATTAAAAATACACTGTTTGTCAGACTCTTACTATTTGGTATGCTCGGTCAGAAAATTAGCTGAGTTGCTGGTATTTTATTAATGCGACTGCCAAGAAGTAGTTCCGAAGACACGGGAATTGCCTTATAAACCTGAGGCCAGGCATATATTCATTATTATTTATAACAATTTTATATTTATGTTGCAGCTTATACTGGCTAGAATAAAGATTGTGCAACTTTCTTGCATGTGAAAGTCGGCAGGGTTTGAAGGCAGTGGGCAAATCCCTTGTGCTCTTGACATCATGAGATACGGCATTGACTGTGGAGCCAGAAATTGGCTCTTGACTTCAGTCCCCAAAAGTTTATAGAGTCCAAGTGACACGACGGTCTGGAGTGGCACAAGGGAGAAACACAGCTGGGTGTGCAGAGTCCCTGTGCAGGGTGGTTTTCCCTGTTTGGTTTTTAAGTCTGATAAAATGTAAATGGAAGCTCACAGTGTATGGGGGCAAAAGTGCCGGACTTCAGGGTTTCTGTATGCAGTTGCCAAAATCAACATGTAAATACATGGACATATGTGTGGCTGAATTTTGGCTGTTTCATGTGTGCTGAGTCCACCGGGTCATCAGGTGAAGCGGAGCTGCAGGTACTCATTGCCTTGAAGGGCAGATGGGCTCCATGTGCTCAACCAGGTAATTGCGGCTCCTCGCCTTAGAGTTCAGGCTTGCAGATGTTGGCCAGTTTGTATCATCATCTGTGTCTTGAGTATACACGTCGACTCTTTCGCTTTCTTCCCTTCCTACTCTGTGGCCGTTAAATATGAAAGGATGAATTTACTTAAGCTCGGCTTACCTGCACCGCTCTTATTAAGGAGGTCTGAACCTGTCATGTTGCTTAAAAGATGGGAATGCTTAGTCACGTTGGTACTTCAGCTGAGATTACTCTTTCCGTAGAGTTTGTGCCAAAGTGAGAAACCACAAAAAAGACACCCTGTGCTCAACTAAGGGTTTGGCAGGGGTAAAATAATATTATAAAAAAATGGTAAAGGTTTTTGGTCCCCTGTGTCAGCTCTGTGGAGGATACCCAGTGGATTGCTGCCATACCAGTCAAGCCATTTATTCACTCATTTACTATTCATAAATGAAGTGATATAAAATGTTGGGGAGGGTAAGGTTTGTTTTTTCTTTTTTTTTTTTTTTAAATGGATGATGAAAACTGATTAACTGGTTTTGCATTCCAATCCATAGCTAAAAGTTCTTTATCTTTAAAACTACAAAAGAAAAAGCACCTGTAGTTCCCTTCTGCAAAGCCCCCCAAAACTCCTGCAAACCCTCATAAACTTTTAAACTGATCTGTTCATGATGTTCCGCAACTCTGAAGGGAAATGTGCATAGACTAAACACATTGATAATCTGAATTATATCTGAGTTTGTTCCATTTTGTTTTTATCTGAGCCTTGTACCACAAATCTGTTTGACAGGTGTTTTATAATAATATTATAGCAAAATAACTGATGTCAGAATTTTCAAGTATGCAAGTTTATAACGTTTAACTTGAAAATGTCAAGTATTTTATGATACTATTCTGAAACTAGAACCACTTCTTTTCATAGAGCAGTGAACATCTGTTTTTTCATTTGCTTTCTCAGTGATTAAATTCAAAATGTCTTAGATTTATGTAGCTATCTGTCCCAGAATTTTTTTAATTAGTTGCTTTTAAACTGATACAGGACAATGGTCTGAAAATGGGCTGTTGACTCAGTTGTAATTATAGCTGTTATGAATATGACAGTGTAATGATACATCTATTTAATCAGAGTAAAATGAAGTCATATTTTGTATGACTAATCAGAAGGGTAAGCTTTCGTGAAGGTATGTAAAGGAGAATGCTCTGAAGGTTAACCTTAACCTAAGGAAGTTAATTTGTGTGGCTCTGGAGCAATCCACAGGAGAATCCAGCTTTAGGAGCTCCATCACCTCCTGGAAGATACACTCTGAGTATAAGGGGTGTCCGCACCGGTTGGCATTACACGCACCCCTCATCTCCCAAAGACTCTGTTGCTTTTGGCTTCTGAAAGTAAAAGGGAGGGAGTAGACTTCTGTAAAGTAATCAGTGCAATCTGTTTTCCTGTATAAAGAGCTGCTAAAAGGAGGATAAACGGAGAGAGAGAACCCCAAGTGTTACGAATTTCTGCAGTGCACCTGAAGATGAGCTGTACGAGCTTTTCAGCCCTTCCATGCAGGCTCTTGTAGAGGTCAACAGTATTTCTCAAGACTCTGCTGATACTTGGAAATGTGTCCAAGAGAGGTCACCGTCTCGTTTGCAGGAAGATGATGGTTGTTCCTCTGTCACTTGTGTCTGGAGGTACCAGTAGAGGGGCAGAATGCCATGTCAGAAGCACATCATCAGAAATGGTCTCTGCCCTGGGGACTGTACATGTTCTGGAATGATAGACTGTAGAAGATGCGATAAAATAGAGGCAGGCATCCTTAAGCAAACACGTTGAATATGTTAAGCAGCAAGGAGTGTAGTGAACAGTGATCAAAGCAGTCCCAGCTGTCAAGCCACTGTGACTCTGGAGGAAGATGAAGGAAGGTAGAGGACTTTGCATTGGCCTTGTGGAGATCTGCTTCCATAGACTGGTTGTATTTGCGAGGACAAGAGGCATTCAACTTGTATCAAACTAAATTCCTCTGATAGCAATGCAGTATTTTAAAGCAAAAAAAAAATTTACATGTGTGTCAGCAAGATTCTGATTGTCTTTCTAATTCTGTTCATAACTTTCTCAGTGTCTGTTAAATTGTCTGGAATGTGCTTTGTGGTATTAGACTCTTAAATATAGATGCGTTAAGAAGTCACTATGAAAGACAGCTCTAAACTTAACAATTTAGATGTATATGGTTCTCCCATAATAGAAATTTTATGCACATCCTAACAGTTTTCCAAGCCTAGAATGCATACACAGTTACTCTGTTTGTGTAGCAGGAGGGTCTGATGGGGAAAATACAGAGTGATTGGATAATGTATCTGTAGAGGATATTTAAAAAGGGATGCTTTTTGAGATAATGTGCTTTTTATAGAAAATAAGGGGTTTTGAATTAACATCTAAGCTTCTAAAATGTTTTTTTTCTTGAGGAAAACATTTTCATTCAAGATCCCAGGTGCATGTTAAACTTGTCTTATGACAGTAGACAGTAATTTATTTTCTCTAGGCTTCTGTGTTCTTCTCTTTCTGCTGTTTAGATAAAATCTAATAATGCGAAGCATAATAACAAGATACATTTGCTCTGTCAAAGTTTGTCTTTGGGTTAGAGTGGAAGACTTGGAGTCATTTTTCAGTCCCATTCCTATTTCTGCTGTTGTCTCACAGGGACGTGATGCAAGTTTTAGTTACGCGTAACTAAAATCAGTGTAACATCATCTTCTGACTCCAAAGGGCATCAGTTTCATCTCCCAAGATCTTGAGTTGAAACCTTTATGCAATTAAAGATTATTTTCAGCTCCTCAGAAGAAAAGCAGAGCTTGGGTAGCGTGTCCTTGATTTGATTTGATGTCATCCTTGTCTTTGCTAATGCACTTACATGGAAAGGAGCCCTGGTAGTATGAGTTCAAAATGTTTTCAGTGCAAACAGAGCAACCGATCCTTAGCTTTTTTTTCAGTCAATTTTGACAACATCTTTCTCTTCCTCTTGGCCTTGCCTCTCCTTCCACTCTTTCTCTGTCCAAGCCTGTAGTTTCCAGCCCAGCTTTCTGTGGTGCTGAGCACCCCGCTGTCCCTCAGAGTGGGACCTGCGGGCGCTTGTCACCCGAGTGTGCGAGTTTTTGTGTGCAGGCACGGGCAGCGGGTCGCTGCCCTGCGAGCTCCTCTCTTCTGGTTCCTGATGGTTCTCTTCCCTCCTACAAACTTTGGTTTGCATGGTTTAGCCCTCCTTTGAGTTTTTGGAGTTTCAGCCAGCTCCTCAGAGTATTTATGGTCTCTCCTATTCCATATTTTCTGATCTTTTCCCCCTCCATCCCCTGCACAGAAGGATTGCCTTGTTTCTCCATTTTAATTCATTTGTAGGAGCACAGCCTCTTGGTTACTGAGTACTCTCATCCCTGAGCCCTCAGAGAACGAGTGCTTGGACTGACAAATGACAATTTTCCTTACACTTAGCTAAAAGTCTAACTCTCTTTTCTATAAGAACTTACAGGGTACTTTCTGTAAAACTTTTAAAATGCACTCTTTGCTTGATAGTCTATTAAGGTAAAAATGGTTTAATATGAGCTGTGTGGCCATTTACTCCAGAAAGCTTGGATTTTCTTATACTCCAGTATATAACATGTTCAAGTTAAATGCAAGTACACATCCTACTACTTTTTCAACAGAAAAAGCCTTTTCCTGAAGTATTGTTTTTGTCGGAAATTGGCTCTTAATATGCAAATAAACACCTATCTGTTCATTCATTTCCTCCTAGACCTTGTTTGTTTTAAACCTGCTTTGTTACAATTCTGCTTACAGCTACAGCCTAGTTCAGGACCACCCTGTTTTGCTCCTCTCACTTCCACGAATGCATTTCTTTATGAATACAGAAAGAAAATGTAGATGAAAGATTGGTGCTCCTTTGTTTTTTTTGCATATACAGGATCTGAGGGCCTCATTACGCAGCTCTTAGCTGAAAGGTAATACGCTGCGGAGCGTTGCTTGCAGCATCGGCACGCTCGCGTTGTGCTCTGTGCATCCTCGTAGCCCTGCTAGGTGAGTCCCCGGAGCTGATTGTCACTTGCATGTCATTACAGTGAAGTGAGATTGTAGCAGCCCGAGGATGTGTGAAGAAGGACCATCATCACCACTGTATTTTACCAATCGGTGTATATAAGAGTTTATAAATTATTCAGCTGAGATGAGACTCAGTGTAGATTTGGAATTTCATGTGCCCTGCAGTATTGTCTCAGGATGAGAGCTCCCCAAACGTCGGGCTGCTGTCGCTTGCGTGGCTGCCGGAGTTTTAATGACTTGTGAAACTTCAGCTCCTTACAGAACTCATAGCATCACTAGCTGCTGTCACAGTGTGTTTTTACTGTAATTATTTAGACAAGGCTCTTTCTAGTCCTGTAATGTGTTAGTCTTCAGTGGCGAGAACAAACAGGAAAATCTGAACTCTGGTACTGAAAGTAAGTCTTTTTGAACATTCCTGTTACATTTTCATAGTAACAAAATGCAATTCTTGACATTTTAAAAATGTTATGCTGTGAATAGACCACAGAAGAGTTGATCTGTATTAACTGATGGTTGTAAAAAATGCAACTTATGTTTACATGTTGGGTATTCCCAGTATTATGGAGCTCTCATCAATACTGGTACACTTTTTCACAGGTGAATTTTCACAGCTGAAGTCCCCACTTCTCCAAAGCTGAGATGTTTGCGTGTCAGATGCTTAGCATTATCTTGAGTTAAGGCATACCAGTAATCTATAATTTAGACATATGAAAACCAAATTAAAATTGCATTACATATGTGGTTTAAGGCAACACCATGATTTAGTTTGAAATTCTGTCCTCATGTCACCTTATTGTAACTAAGGAACCGTTATACTTCAGAGGATTTTATTTCCTATGCACTGTAGGAGCCATGAAGACCAAGAAGCTCTTGGCTGCTGGAGGCACAGAACAGCCTCTAGGGATTTTTAATTCTTTTAGATGTTTTTGTGTTGTAGTTTTTGTGTTGTTCTTTTTGGGGTTTGTTTTTTTTGTTTTGTTGGGGGGGG
Organism: Astur gentilis; assembly: GCF_929443795.1. Classification (NCBI taxonomy): domain Eukaryota; kingdom Metazoa; phylum Chordata; class Aves; order Accipitriformes; family Accipitridae; genus Astur; species Astur gentilis. The sequence continues at coordinate 20,708,490 of NC_064905.1, read as the reverse complement.
GTGGGTGGTAAGTCTGGGGTTATTTTAGGAATGCCACAAGGATAGTTTTCAGGGCACTGCAAGGCTGTCGTGAATGGTATCAACTTGGTCCTTATTTCTTTGAGAAGTATGTAGTACTAATAATAACTGGATTAAGTATGTACTGTAGCTAATGAATTGAAACAAGTTTTGAAATAAATATTGTCAGCAAGCACATCTTTTGTATGTTTTAAAAAGGAAAGTAATCTGAAGTTGGATAGGCACTGTTTTTCTTTGCATCGGGTTAAACCACGACAGAAGGTTACAGGATTTTATCTGAACCTGTTGGGAAAATATTTGAGCTATCAGTTGGCTTTAAAAACAAACAAACAAAGACATCATTGCTGCTCTTTAAAAATCTGAAGAAATCGTCTTTTGTGCCACTGGTGGAACATCTGTGGTCTTTAAGGAGGAAATGTTTTTGTTTGCATTAAGTTAGTTGAGGACTGATGTCAGCATAGGTAATTTGGCTGGGCTCATCTTACCCTCTCTGTGGATACCTAAGTGGTCTCTTTCTGTATCTCAGAGGAGCAACTTTCTCCTCTACCATTAACACAGCTCTAAGTGTATTTTAAACATTTTTAAACTGGAACAGAATTGTAGCTCGTATGTGAAAAGTGAACATAAACCAGAGTTAATTTATATAAATTCTTGGGAAAAAGGGTAATGAAAATACTGCAAAATAACTTCAGAGAACTCCAGTTGTTTTCGGTGGTTTCTCATTGTTTTACTGGGAGGATATATGAGATGATTAAAATAATTTACTTACTGATGGCAAAAAAAAAACATCAGAGGGGTTGGTTTTTTTTCTTAGATGGAGTGAATGGGATGGCTGAGAGCAAAAAGTGGGATACAGAAAGATGTGCTTGGTGAGAGACTGACTGCATGTCAGTGGGAGTAAGCATTGCTGCTCTTGTTTCAGTAGGCTGTAGAAAGAAAAAATAGAACTAATTAAAGAAATTAGTTATCTTGTGAAAATGAACAAACTGATGATGAAATTGCAGGCACATAGTGAAACCATCAAAACAACTGGCAGATAAAGACGCTAGAATGCAGAGTTTGCTCGAATTGGAGGCAAAGTGAAACAGCCCTGACTGTAAAGCTAGCAAGGGGTCTGGCAGAGAAACCACCAAAGTACCGGTGCAAAACAGAAATCCAAAATAGTGCTGTTGAGCTGAGCAGAGTTTGTCAGCTGCTTCCTGACAGTTGATACAGATCATGGAAATGTCAGGTTTGGGGAATTTTTTCTACCTAGAGCCTTTTTAACACAGTAGAGCCTTTGACCATGAAGTATTTAAAATAATCAGCTATGGATGGTGACAGCTGTGATGCCAGAGGAAGGAAAGGTGCCTGGAAGCAGAGCCGGTGCTGTCCTGCGCAGGTTGGGTGTGCTGCCTGGGACGTACTCCAAAACTCCATTATACCATCAGACCGCTGATGGTATAATGTGTTAGAGCACTTGCCAGCATCTGGAGTCAAGGTATTCTTGAATGAGCTGTGTAGGAAACCCATCCCACCCTCTAGCTCCTCAGACAAAACTTTCCTCTGCTGTGGTAGGGGTTTGGATTCTAGGAAATCATGAGGGTGTTGCAGGTACATGTGGGATTGCAAGGAGGAAAGCTCACAGCAGGACTGCCAAAAAATGGGGGGATCCAAAGACTTGGAAGAGCAAATAGGAATTAAAAGGAAGAAATTTGGGCAGACCTAGTTCGTTCTAATAGTAACTGTATGAAAGGTGTTGAATCAAGACCATCAAAAAGAAAATGGCATATGAAGGGAATGGAAGGATGCAGTGACTGAAGAGGAGAGGTGGGAGCTGGCAGAGGGCTCAGAGGACAGCACTCCTGTTCAGCTGTTTGATCAAGTGGTCTTTTTAGATTAGCAAATTTAAGTTTTAAAACTGAAGGCAAACATGCTTTTCTTAACTGGCTGTTTGTAACAGTCTAGACTTTCTGTATCATCTGAGAAAGGAAAATTGCTACCCTTGAACCACTTGGGTGCAATGGAGGCTGAGCAGGAGCGTTTCCTAAAGCTCAGAGGTTACCAAGTGTAATCACGGTTAATGCTTCAGGGGTGTGTTAATGGGTTCCAGCTTAAAACAGTGAAAACCTCCTAATGGAGAACCTCAAGCAACAAACAAAATAATAAATATTGTACCTTAAACATGGGATTGCTCGGCTTGGAGTTAGAGCTGGCTGTAACGGTGAGATGTTTGGGCTGGTGTAGCAGTGCATAGCGGTTTTTCTGGTGACAGAGCAGACGTACGTGTGCAGCAAAACTGCGGGGCTGCGCCGTGCTTGTCCTCGGGTGTTTCATGGAAATAAACCCTGTGTTGTTTCTGAATATTACTCTTGCTGGCAACATTTCAGGGAGCTTCAGAAAAGCAAATAAGGTATAAGGTTACTGACAATCTGTAAAACCAAGGACAGAAAATTTGCTTACACAGCCTATAAAAGGACAGACTGTTCCCTTGAAGGCTGATGCTTCTACTGTGTCCAGACTAGAGGGATCGGTTGCAAACATCCACATGGAGACCTAGGAAGACTGATGAAAAACTTTGCTATCAAGGAGTATCAGATAAAAAATGAGGCAAAATTTTTGCTTCCTTATTGCCCATTTTCTTTCCATTAACTTGAATTTGTAATGGACACTGTACACCGGGAGAATTATGCAGACTGTGCTTCCTTTAGTAATTTGGTTTCTGATGATGAGTCCTTTGGCCACTGCCCTCATTGCGGATGTTTCTGAAGGTGTTTAATAAACATGCCATTTACTGCAGGTTGAAACATGGTGAAGCTTCTTTTTCAGGTCGAAAAAGATAATTCATAGGTCTTGTGTCCATCTGTTGAGTATTTTGCAAATGCATGTTGTCTGTGCCTTTTTAGCATGTGTTTTTCGGATATCCAAACTGTACCAGGAAACATTGATACTTATTTTCAAAACTTGTGGCACAAAGGCACAGATGTGGCTTTTCCATAGGGGAAAGATACCAGGAAATCCAAAAGTCACATAGGAAATACAGCAGGAAGAGCACTGTCTCTGTGCTGAAAGAGCTTCTGATTCCTTTCTCTGGAAAGAATGGGAAATAGAAAGATGAAAGTCTCAGTTTAGCCCTCCTATGACATAACTTCACTTATGAGTTCTGTGGTTGCCTTTCTCTCTATATAAACTCTGCAATGACTTTTCTATAGCCTTCATTTTTAGCAAAACCTTTCTGGCGAGCACATAAAGGAAAGTTGTCCTCAGGCTAGCAATCATTTTTAGTGTGCTTCTCAAAAGAGTTGATTGGTGGTCATCTCGATCATGTAATTTGCTCTGTTATACAGGGCATGTGCAATCTCAAAAATCTGTTATACCAAAATCAGCTTTTAATTTAATTCCCAAGTATTCTGTGTGACTTCACTGCTGAGAGCAAATGGTGTTTATGTAGGAAGTAAATGTCACTGCAGATGCACTCTACGTGGGCCTGTAGATGCTTTCAGATGAGATCAAGTGAGATGCAGTTCAGTCTGCTGCACTGGATAGCTTGAAAAATTATTTGTAGAAGTTCAGCGTAGTCGTTATCGTTGCCAAGTGTTTTGTGGCTATGGAGAAGTGCTGCCCCATTGTAAATTTGGGGTGGTTTTGGTGATGAAAGTGTAGTGAAATAATAAAACTGAAGAATGTTACTTCCTGATATCCAAGAGGAAATGAGCTGGACGTTGGCTGGCTGATTGCACTTCCGATACTCATCGGATGCAGAAAAAGGCAAATAACCTGTGAGATTTTGGTAATTGTGCAGCAGTGTCAGTTGTCAGTGTTGGCACCAACGTGGTCCTTTTTTGGAAAGGGAGCCTAGATGAGATTATCTAGCAGCCTGTCCAATCACATCTTGAAAACTTCCCAGTGATAGGGACTCTACCACATCCCTCGAGAGGTTATTCCAGTAATTGATTGGTCTCACAGTAAAAAAAAAATAAAATAAAATGAAGATGAAACCTCTCCTGGTAAAACTTGTACCCGTTGCCCCTTGCCTTCTCCATGTGGCTTCTTGTGAAGAAAGAGCCGCTATCCTCTTTGTAGCTGCCCTTTAAGTACTGGGGTACTGTGATGAGGTCCCTCTGAGCCTTCTCTTCTGCAGGGAGAAGAGACCTAACCGCTTCAGTCGGTTCTCCAGCCCTTTCATCATCTCCATGGCCCTCCTTTGGACCCTCTTCAGTCTGTCCACTTCCTTTTGGAATTCTAGGGACCAGAACTGGGCACAGTACTCCAGGTGTGGCCTGACAAGTTCTGAGTGGGATGGTTATGTGTCTTATCTCTTCTAGTAATGCCCTGGCAGATGCAGCCCAAGATCTGATTTGCCTTCATTGCTCAGCGGCATGCTGATTCGTATTTGGGTTATCGGCCACCAGGACCCCCAGGTCCCTTTCAGCTCCTCCAGGCTGTGCTGGGCTCTTTGGTCGTTCCTTCCCAGGCGCAGGACCTTGCACTCGTCTTTGTTAAAACTTCATGCAGTTCTTGCTAGGGAACTGTCGGAAACCTCAGCGGTCTCTAGAAGAAATCATGAGGTCATTGCTCTGCCCTTGTTATCAAACTAGTTTTAGAAAGTTGGTAATTCTATATTAAACCAAGATGTTCTGATTGCCTGTTTAAAAAAAAAAAAAATCAGATCAAATATTCTTTGCAAGTATACCTTGTTGAAAAGTGGAAAGATAGAGCTGGGCTCTGGGGAGCGGTACTGTCCACCAAACCTGCTGCTTTTGGGTATAATCATGAGTTACTGCTATCAGCATGCTGCATGCTGTTCTTCATTCTTTTCTCATTCAGACTGTTTACAATAAATAAAATAATTTATTGAACTGCATTGCACATTTTGAACAGTTAATTAGTAAATCAATGATTGTGGACTATTGGGTGTATAGTTTTTCTTTATTTGACAAATTTACTGCCTCTTAGAGTATAAATTGCTCGTGACTGATGTTTGTAGCTTTTTTTTGCTGTATTACTTGGTTCTCACCAGTTCTTCGGTGGTTCTTTCCCTTTTTGCTGATAATTTTAGCTAACCAAAGAATGTCTATACTGGTTCAGCCCAAGGGTCCGCATGGCCCCATACATGTCCCCTGGTGTCACGCAGAGCCCTGTTGAGCAGTTTCCCCGGGACACCTTTGGGCAGTGGTGGATGCTGTAGGCTATGTGTCTTCTTCTGGTTCCTCCTTCCTCATTTTCATTCTTTGTCTCCCCTATGCAACCTCCCTGGGTTTCATCCATTACTCCTGACATCCACCGATTTCTCCACACTCTTCCCAAGGACCATCCTTTTTTCCAAGGATGCCCAAGGACAAATATGAGCAGAGATTCTTCTCTCCCACGCTTGGTTGCTTTTACAGTGTCCCGTTGCTGCATTTTTATGTCCCTCTGCTTTGTCCAGCCGTTCAGAGCAGCAGTGCTGCTCCCAGATCTGCCTCTCCATTCAAACCTATAAATCAGTCTCTTGATGTAATTTGTCTTCTACAGCATGTGCAAGACTTGAGTGTTCTTTCTGCCTGGATAGGACAAAAAGCACTTATATATACTGGTCTTTGTGTTTTGTTGGTGTTTTTTTGTTGGGTGGGGTTTTTTTTCTTTTGTTTGTTGTGTGTTTTAAATGTGAGAGTAGGAGAAATGACAGGTTTGGGGCTTCTGGAGATTTGGGGAGTTTCTCTGATTTAGTTGTATCATTTGAGTTTTGGGGGTTTCTCTGGTTTAGCAGCACGAGTGCTGCGGCCCTGTGCTTCAGTGCTGAATGGCTGAACCCATGAAATGGATAGCAAAAGCCAAGCTCCTGATGGACCTCACGGAGTCTTCACCTTGTGGGTGTTTCCAGGGTGGTTGCAAGTAGAGTTTAGTATTTTGTGCATGTCATTTTCCTTAACTGTTACTCAGAACTGGCTTTTAGGCTCTCATGTCTTCTGCCCTCTCCCCAGCATTGCCGCTTCATGAGCTGGCCTCGACTGCATCCCGGCGAGCGGGGCGGCGTGGACGCTGTGTACCACCTTCAGAAATCTCACATACGTTTAGCAAAGAGCAGTCCAGGCTGCTGTCATTTCTGGGTTTGTGGGGCAAGGCAGACTGATGCTACCTACCATTTGGACGAGCTTCCGAAGGCTTCAGTGTTTTTTCTTTCCTTTTTTCCTATTGAAATTTGCAGTATCTCTTTAAAAGTTCCCTTGTTGGTTCAGGTTTTTTTCAGTGTAATCACTGAATGTATTTTCCTGACTCAGTGGGAGGGCAGAGCTGTAGGTGGCTGTGCAGACCATAACTTCTATTTTCCTAACTTCCTTTCCTGTACAGCTCTGAACCACAATATGGCATTTCAGCGGAGGGTTTGGTGCTAAATATCTCTTTGTTGGGAAAGGTCAGTTACAAGGATGTGCTGGCACCGATGTAAGGACTGGCTGTGCCAGCGTGTCGGACACACTCATATTCGAATTCCAGATTATCCCTACTTGTGAGAAAATGTAGTTGTTATGGTTTAAAGTGGCAAGTAGTCTATTTCTGTACTGAGTGTTTATTAGAATTTCATGGATGTTCGGGGTTTTCCTATCTGTGGCTGCTGGGACACAACTAACCAGAAGATAATGCAGGTGTATATGTCTGTGTCTGAAAGCCTTTAACGTGCACACAGGTGTGAACATTGCTGTTTTGAACTTCCTTCCCGAGCACATAATTTTTCAAGAGATTGATGCTATTGTAACAACAGTTTCTAAGCTTCTCTCACAAAAAACCCATAGCCAAATAATAAGCGAACATAATTCACCAATAGTTAAGACAATGTTGTAGCACTTTCAGCAACTTCACTACCACATCCAGCAAGTCCTTCCCCTGTCCGCTGTCATGTTGTTACAGAAACATCCTATCCATGTATTGCTGCTTAGTGAGCTCTGAAAGAAAGAACAATCAGTTTGGGTAATAAAAATGACATACAAAAGACAGAAGCTGTGATTTATTTTGGGAGATTGAGTAGAGTGGCAAGCAGCACTTTTTAAAGGTCACTTGTCTCAAATAAACCTTATCTCTCTCTCAAATTTAAAGAGATATTGCTGTGTTTCTTTGCATGTAACCTGCATTAAATGTCTTTTACAAGAACATATTGCAGAGTCCAGCAGGAACATTGTACGTGCCCATGTGCTTTATAGGTGATGGAAATGAATGGGAGTGCTGGCAGGGGGAATAAAGATCAGTTGTAAGTGATTAATGAGATGATAAGAAATACTCCTTTGGGAAGGCTGGTGGTCTGACTTGGTCTTCAATGTGTGTTTTTGAAAATGGCATACAAAGTATATACACAACTTTTTTTTTTTTTTTTTGATTTTGAGAGCCTTGTCTTGTTCCAGCGGTAGTTCTCAACTAAGGTATATAGAACAGCCTTCATCACAATAATCTTAACATTTAAACTGAATTAGGAAAGAAACTCTATGCGGCAGTGTGTGTCTGCGTGCGTGTCGCTGTCTTTGAGCCAGAATGGGCTTCAGTAGCACCCGGTTTTGGTAGAGAGCAGGCATCTGCCCTTGTTCGCCTGGGAAATCCCGCAGCATCAGTTCTGCTCTTGGTCCTGCTCGTTCTTTTCCTGGAGCGGTTTTGAAAGTTTGTAAATCATTATGAATCTGGGTAGCAGGGAGCTTAAATTAGATTTCCTTGTGTCTGTATTATCACAGTCACCGTGGGACTTGCTCATGGACGGAAAGAAATCTGCTCGAAGCTGAACTAGGAGCCGGTTGTTGGAATAGGGAGGTTAGAAAGATGGGGGCAGGCTGAGGAGTTTGCAGCACAACTGCGGTGTTGTTAGCTAGAGGTAACGAGTCTATATGGGTTGATTTGTTCTGTAATTTACTAAAACTCCTGGATTTTTCAGTTACACTGACCTCCAGTTGTATCCGAGACTGCCAGCAGCCCTGCCTAGTAATTTGCTAGCAAGTACTGGGCGTCATCCTGGATGTCATCCTGCCTGGCAAACGATGCGCTGACCTTGCTCGTACGTGCCTCTCCATCTTTTTGCGTGGACGATGGCATTGCGGTGTGTTTGCAGAGGAGCTGGCTGACGTGTGAACCTCGGAGAGCGGAGGAGCAGTGTCACCCTGCGGCACAGGCGGCTCCGGCCGCCCCGGCTGCTGCTGACGGCTGTAACGGAGGCAGCAGATGGGGAAAGCCAGGGAAGTGACCTCCGCCAGCCCCGTGGTCAGCATCATTGAAATAGCGGTGGCTTAACTACCGTCCAAGTCGCTGCAGGCTTTAAGGAAGATGATGTGACACTTTCTGCCGCGCATCCCTTAGTAGATGGATAGTGCTTTTCTGTACATGGCACAAAAATGTGTACTGTAGAAGTATGCGTTTGGATTTTAAAAGGAACCAGCTAGTGCTCCAGACCAGAATTAAATCTCAACTTTCCTGCTTCGCTTTTGTACTTTTTTGTTGTTGTTGTTGAAGAGGTCACATCTCGGTGTACGTCAGCTCTTACCGCATGTGCTGACAGATAGCGAGTGTACCTTTTGGCCACTGGATTGAATTTTGTCAGCTGAGCGGTTTGACCTTTTTGCTGTTCTCAAATCCTGAAAATAGATTTTTCAGCCTGTAAAACTTTTTGGTGGCTAAACATAGTCTTCAAAGTGTTGTGTTTCCTTTGTATTTGGATCAAGTTCACTATTTTATACCTGCTGCTTGGAGTTTTTTTTACTGGAAGTTTGTGAGAGCGTAGCAATCTTTTGCTTTTCAAACTTTCTCCTTTTCCAAATACATGTGAACATAGATATTAATTTACAGGTTGCATATTTTATACGTTCTTTTTGCAAGTAAAATATTTACATTATTTTAGTATTGTTTATATTAGGATAGTGAAAAATAGTTTTGTAGTCTTCAGTTTCCCAGAGTTATTTTACAAGTAATGATCTGTGCTGGTTTTAAGAGCCCACAGGATGGTGAGGTTTAAATAGCGATTGGCAACGAGAATGTCATGGGGATTTACAAGTGACACAACATCCTCCGTGTTCCTCCTGACAATTTTGATAATCAAAATTATGTTAGATCTGTCAGAGGTGCTCTCAATATTTTTTGTTTGTTTGTTTTTTGTTTTTTTTTTCTGGGGATGAGGAAGGTTTGGAAAGACCTGCAGTGCCGCTTACGGTTTCAGAAAATACGTGAACAAGTATTTGGTCAAGTGCTTCTCTTGTGTTCTTCAAAAAATAGACATAAAAATGTGATTCCAAATGAAGACCATTTCACTTAAGTTTAGTCAGTATTTATAAAGTTGATACTGGATCAACAACACTTGTACAATATTACCTTATAATTCGTAGGAATGAGTATCTAGTGGCTGACACAACTGTGTGGAATTTTGTTTTACGGAAGAAAGCTTTTCATTTTGATCATGATACTTTATGCTGTCAGAGTAGTTTCCGGACTTTCTGCATCAGAGCATTTTTTAAAAGGAATAGTATATAAATTCTGTTTATAAGTGGTAGAAGGATATATACATTTTGTCATAGAATCTAAGATTCTCTGATACAGTGTTCTTTCATATAGTTGAGTGTAAATTTAAAAATACTAGAAATATATGTGGCAGAAAATAAATGAGCAGCTGAATTAAAGGACTGGTTATTCCATGTGGCTTTGATTCTTCAAAAGGCTAGTACTGACTTTTACTACTTTCAACAGAAAGAATATGTTTGTGGGCTTCAATCATGCATGTACAGATAGATTTATAGAACAGAAGTGCTATTGTACATACATGTGCCAAAATGTATAATATTCTTTGTGTACTAATTTTCATAAAGAAAATTGAAAGCATTTTATGGACTAAAACTTTTGTTTAGATTACACTACTTTTTGTTCTGTATTGGTGCTTTCTAGAGGTTATTCTTGAACTAAGGCATGAATTGCATTTATAAACAGGGATCCTGCTTCATGTTGGATTGCAACATAAGCTAATGTTTAAGACTGGGCTATTTGGCCGGCATCACCTGTTTGTCATCTTGTGCGCTCTTAATCCTGTAGGTGTATATCATTGGCTGTCAAGAGGCTAGACCTTTCTTGTATAGGCAGGTTCATCGTTTTCTATCAGTTGTATAAAAGCTGAATGTGATTGGGCAGTCTTAGCCTAAATTAGCTTTTTCTCAAAATGTATGTCAAGTAACAGGTGGATATTCAAATGTGTAACAAAAGTTTTATGAATTCCTTTGTCTTCAAATCGGACTCACACGTCTTGTTTTCCTTTCTTTTTCCTGCCTTTCCCCAAATCCATTTTCTTTACAGCTTCCAGCTGATCTTACCAAGATGCATCTTACCGACAATCCTCATCCTCAGGTGACTCATGTCCCCTCAAGCCAGTCGGGATGTAGCATTGCCAGCGATTCTGGGAGCAGCAGCCTATCCGATATTTATCAGGTAAAATTGCATTTGTTTCTTACTTTTCCTTCCTTGACGTTAAACGTTCCATAAACAAAACTGGTGGCCCTTTATCCAAGACTTGTCCTCTTGATGTTTCTGCATATCCCTGTGCTGCGCGTGTGACTTGTCACCTCCACAGCCACACAGAAGTGAAACAAACTTCTTGTAAAGCTCTTTTTCTTGCTTTTCACATCTTTATATACCAACAAGTGTGCTGTGGCTTTTAAGTCATATTTGATGATTTATGGGATAGTTTTCCTTTGTTCTGAAATGGAACAAATTTAATGAAATCATTCTTGTGTTTCAAATACCTTCCTTGATTATTTTTATTTATTGGTAATAATAGATGTTCTGTTCTGCAAACAAAAGCATGCCATAATAAACGCACTCTTTGCACTAATTGACTGTGGAAACTTGAGTGGTGCTTGCCGAGAATAGCAGTTGTCTGAAATCCAGAGATAGCTTTCATTTACAGATAGTATACTTAGGTACCTGTCTTGTCAAATTGCAGAGCTAGTTTAATGGGCTTTCTTGTTCTGGTTGATGAGGGTGCTCATCTTGGGTTTGTCTTGATCAGTAATGTCACAACTTTTCCATTTTCAAGTTGAAGTCTGACTAGAACACTGGGTATATAGCAACTGTTGAGCATGATGTAATGTGATTTTTAGACATGTTTCCGTTTCCTTGGGTACTGTCAGGGTAGTATTTCTATACTGGAAACATACTAGTGATCTATCTATTTACAGCAAAGTATTGCTAGGTAACTTTAAAAATAAGGCATTAAAAGCAAAAATCCTTTTAGAACATTAAGTATCTCTATGCATTTTTGTCCTATTTAAGCTATTACCTTACTAATTCTTTAGATTTGCGTGCTGCCAGCTAGGTCAGGAGTAGCTTGCATCCCTGAGAGTCTTTTCAAAATGCTCTGTGAATTCTCTAATTTCTGAGAGGCAGTGCTAGAAGATGTTTTTCTGTATCTTGATTTTTTTTTTTTCTTTTCTGAATCAACCGAATTTATTTAATTAGTCAGAGTCACCAGAACGAGTCTGTGTGTTGTACCTTAACATCTTATATATTAGGATGCTGATGGACAGTTTTCCTGACCATCATCTGCCTACCTGTCTACCTGAGTAGTTTGGAGAGGTTGCTCAAAGTGAAAAGCATTTAAAATATATTATTGATAATGAAAATATAATTTTAGTCATGAGTGAATACTCTATTGTGTGTGGTTAATTGCATTTGAAATGCCTTATGTCTACTCTTCAGAAAATGCCAAAAGAGCATAATTGCTAAACAAATAAGAATTATATAAATAAAAGAGATAATGGTGTAGCATATCTATATGCACTGTAGCAAGTAAACAGTGGTGAAATGTATTTTTGTACCCTAAGGAATTATTAATTTACTGAAGTGAAAATGACTGTAGATTTTCTATTAATTTTGAGAAGCGAGGACCTTTCAGGTAGGAATCTCCTTTTCAGTGACACTAGCCTGTCTGGTTTTGCATCCTGCAGGGAACGTGGACATCTGTAAATTTTGCTAAGAATTTCTGGCCAGCTGGGGTCATGTCCAAGGCAGGTTACCCCTGTTAGACTCATGTGAGATCTTCAAAGATAATATTACAGCAATCGATGATTGTAGCTACAGTGTCAGTAATCCTGAGAGATAGCATTGGAGAATCAAGCATTTGATAAACTGTGGGTGAAGATAAGATGTGCAACAGGCATGTCATGAGGGCAAAAAAACCCTCAAAACAACGCAGTGGTATTTTTTTTTTCCTCCTTAATTTTTTTAGTGAATTTTTCATGTCTTGTCCTTGTATGCATAATGTGCAAATAATAACCTGTCAAAAGATGTGGGGTTCTTTATGGGCTTTATTGCAGTATCTGTAACAGTTCGTTGTGGAGAAATCTCTTACTGTTTGTCACCCAGTTACAAGTGCATGGATAGATATGGTGTAATAATGTCACAGCACAGCATTTTAACGTAGCATTATATTGCAGTGACGCGTCAATATAGACAGATTTTGAAATCAGAAAGAAAAAGATAAGTGTTTCCCGCAATATTCATCATGATATTATGAAGGCAGAGAATCTCTTTGATATGCAATAAACTTACATTTTGAGTATTATGTATTGGCTCAGTAGCTGAAAGCATTTTTTGTACATTGAAGTACAGTGTTCCATAAAGTTCTTGGAAAACAATGTTTTGCTTTTGCAGTCAGCTTCATATCTATTACTCGCCAAACTCTCTAGGAATATCATTAACGTCAGCAGAGGAGAGCATTTTTGAGTAATTTTGATTAATGTAGCCTTGAAATGACTTTTTGAATTAATGGTATCTTAACATTATTTTTTACAGTAAGTAGTGCAAACATAATTCCAGAATAGGAAGACATGGTTAGAATAGGAGAACCAAAGAATGAAACAATTTTTTATTAAGATTTGGAAAGGGTTTCCATTCATTTGCGTACACTATATTCTTTGACAGTGTTGAAATGAGGTTTCACTTGTTCCAGCTGCTTCTCAGTCCAGGACGTTAGACAGGAAATGATGAACATAAAGCTTAAGGTGAGATCAGCAGAAAAGGAGTCCTGCCTGTAAGCGCTGCTATGAACACATTGTATTAAACTCTCAGTTAGTTGCAGAAACTTATGAAAATAGATGTATGAAGATATTTTTCTCCCTTCTCCTGTACCATTACTGCTCCCTGTTGGAGCTTTCAGTCTTTATGTGGTAAAATGTACAATGTAGGTATTGCAATGTCCAACTTGCTTGGAATACGGCAGAGGAGTCGTTTTTCTGTCAGACTGTAGACTTTTTTTTTTTTTTTAAATAATGGAAGAAAAAGTAAATTATTCCCTACATTTTTAAAACAATTTCTTTAATTTGCTTGAAGTGGATATTTTTTTTTTATTTTATTTTTTCATTCAACCCATTTCTGACAGTATGCTTATTTCAGACCTGTAATAGGTATCCTCAGGGTAAAAGGATACAACTGGTATTACAGAGTGAAAACATCTTTCTTTGGCCTTCCATGGGACAGGCTTTAAGGCAGCCAACCAGGGGGTAACGTAGGTAATCCAGACCATATCTCTAGATGTGGGTGGGTAGGGTCTCACTTCTACTGTAATGAATTAGTTGCCTGTATCAGTAGCTTGCAATGCTGTTCTCTTAATGACCAACCAATTTGCATCTATTTTTTCTTACCTGTTTAGTTCTCAGTGGTGTGCTTAAAGTTTTTCTCTCTCTTTCTCATTTTTTTTAAAATCTTTCATTTATTAGTTTGGCAGTATATGCTATTTGTGGGCAGCAACATTACTGCCCAGCAAAAATTCCAGTTGCGGTTAAGGTTTTGATATTAAAATGGATTATCTATAAATTATGCATAAGGGAGTGGGCCTTACTGAGGGTTTTTCTATCAATTCTGAAAAAAGGCTTGGACATTTTTCCCCTGACAGAATTGACATGAGGGGAGGAGGAAAAGAAAAACCTTGCTCTTAATAGCAGGTTGCATTAGGAGTCATGACTACTAAAATACATTATCATATGGAGTTATTCCAGCACAGGAAATCTTTTACGTGAAGTGTATTTAATACTTTTCTTCTGTCAGTATACGCTTCTGATATACATAGTAGTGGAATACATATCATTATCAGCAAAACGTTGCAAGGGCTAGTTCTTACATCTTTGGCTTCCAAAGCGTAGGCCAGTGCACAGGACATCTCTGTGATCAACATTGGGCAAGCATAGCTGAAACATATTAATTGGCAGAATTTGCAGTGCTATATATAAATTAATAATAGTACGATTTTGAATTAGCAAGCAACTGTTTTGACAGTAAACTGGTGTTAACCTTCCAGGTGACCTATGTGACACACACCATTTGAGTCTGTTCCTGCTGCCTTCTCCATAAATACTCTTGCCCTATAGACCCAATCCTGAAAATCCCTAATTGTGTGAGATTTGAGGATTGCAGCTTCTGGTTTCATTTTATAAGTCAGTAGTTTGTAAATGTTTCTGTTAAGAATGATTTTGAAAATGATAATGGAAAGAGCTGGGGCAGCATACTTGGGAAGAGCAGCTACTTCTGCAGACAGCTTTGTGAGCAAAATCCTCCTGTTCCTTCCAGCGCTGCCCGACCTGCCAACGTTTTGTCAACCATCTGCACACAGTCTTGGAAACACAGTTTGAGGACCACCTCTTACTTCATAGCTTGATCCAATTAAAACTTATTTATCAAGACGACGAAAGATTTGTTTATTGTCCTATATAGGCTATACAATGAAAATTTTAAAGAATCACTAAAACCTATAGCCTCAGTTTTGTTATCTCAGCTTGAGGTTATCAAAGTGGGAATTAGTACTGTAGTCTGTCTTACTCTGCCTGGAAAAGTTAATATAAACTGTGGCTATTTAGATGAAGAAATGCTAGAAAAGTCCTTGAATAAAATGCTGTACTGATCATGTGCTGCTGAGACTCTCCAAGCAGAATTTGCACTTGGGCTTAATTCCAAAACTGTTAATGTGAGCTACATAAGCCAGTAAAGTGATGTAATACAAAACAGATTTAACCCTGTATGTATTGTTATCCTACTCTGAAAGGAATACTTATGGTGAATCATTTAAGCCAGATTTACTAGTTTTGCTGGCTAATTATTAAAATAAGGACAAGCTGAAGGGCCCAAGGTTATATCTAAAACGCGGTATTTTTCTGTCTAGTGAAAGAAGGAAACGCTGCTCAGCTGTCAGAGCACTGGGGCCTGCATTAGCCGATCAACATGGAGCATGTAGGAAGATGGAGGCAGTGCAGTCTGCTGTGATTAAATCACTTAAAATGAGTGTTGTTTTTTATGAGGCAAGGAAGGCAGGAGACCAGCATGGCTGCACAAGGAGCTCCTGGTCAAACTAAGGCGCGAGAAGGAAATGTGTACAGTGGAACCAGGGACATGTATCTGGGGAGGAATACAGGGCGACTGCCTGGACTCGTAGGGTTGGGATCGGGAGACGTAAGGCACAGCTGGAGCTGAATTTGGCAAGGGGTGTGAAGAATAACAAGAAGGGCTTCTACAGGCACACTGATCAGAGAAAGATTAAAGAAAATGTAGTCCGCTCCCCCCCATAAATAGGAGAACTAGTGACATGGAGAAGGCTGCAGTACTCAACATTTTTTTTTGCCTTGGTTTTCACTGGTAGTCGCTCTTCCCACATCTCTGAAGTCCCTAAACCTCAAGACGGGGAGCAGGGGAGCAAAGTCCTTCTCATGGTAAGAGAAGATCAGGTCTGAGACCACCTGAGGAATGTGAACATCAGACAAGTCCATGGGACCCAACGGGATGCATCCCAGGGAGTTGGCTGATGTAGCTGCTGAGGCACTCTTCATCTTACTTGAACGGTCACGGCAGTGAGGTGAAGTGCCCAGAGACTGGAGAAAAGAGAATAAGGCTCTGGGGAGACCTTATTGCAGCCTTTCAGTATTTAAAGGTGTCTTCCAAGAAAGACTTTTTACCAAGGCCTGCAGTGACAGGACAAGGGGCAACGGTTTTAAACTGGAAAAGGCTAGATTTAGCTTGAATATAAGGAAGAAATTTTTTTACAGTGAGGGTGGTGAGGCACTGGAACAGGTTGCCCAGAGAAGTTGTGGCTGCCCCATCACTGGAAGTGTTCAAAGTCAGGTTGGACAGGACCCCATCCTTTATTTTGCAGGTTTTGTGAATGTGCAGAGTATTTGATGTGTTAGTTTGTCATCAGTGTTTGTGTAAAATATCTCAAGGATTTCTTTTAAAGAGAAAGTGAATATGGTGAATGTGTTCATTTAAAAAAACAAACTCAATTTTCTGCAAGTCTCTGGAGAATTGCCTTATACTTCTCAGTGACACATCTTGTTGTTCAAATTTTTGAATTTAAACAGAAAAATGATTTGCATGCTGGCTTAAACTAAAAAAAAGTGATTGAGCAAATGCCCCGTGGAAATTGAAAATTTGAAACTACTTTTTTTTTTTTCCTTCCTTCCATCTGTTTGGGAAGTTATTTTCATGCAATTACATCACTTAAACTTTACATAAAGAATTACTGCAGACGATTCCTATGTGATTCTGCTTTTTGTTGCCAGTATTGCATTCTCTTTCACCGTTGCTTCATGTGTCTGCTCAGTGTGATGTCTATATTGCCATCTATTGATGACAGTAGAAATGTGTCCACAGATATTGGGTAACCAATGGTGTTACTGAATTATATTATTATTTTGCTAATAATACAGACTCTTGAATTGTGAAAAAACATTTTGTTTACATGAATTTGCAAGAAAGAGTAAATAAATAAAATGAGAATCAGCCAACAGAGGAAAGAATAGTCATCTGTATCACCACCCCCAGGTTTATATATTCAACCTGACATACTTGCTCTATGCCAGGATTTGAATCCCTGTTATAATCCCAAAATTAAAAATGAGATCAAATCCCTTTCATTTTAGCCACTCAATCTGCTTTGTTTTTTCCTGTGTCACATGGTTAATATTGATGGATTTATATTGCCTGTAGTTCACTGCAGGTGGGGAGGGATATAAGTAAAGACAGAGAACAAATGCCCCAGTATGTTTTTTTTGCTTTCAGAACTTGTGATCATAATTCGTGTAGCATGATGTTGCTTTATGCCAATAGTATGTATTTGTACCATCCTGTAACTGTAGATTTCAGTGTTCGGAAAGGGAACTATTACAATTTCTAGTTTGAATTGTTGGTCACAGACTTTCTTTTGTTGTATGAGCTACCTAAGATAAGGCCAGATGTTATTACACTGAAGACATTGAACTCTTTGTCTGATGGATGTTTTCTTTGTAGGCTACAGAAAGTGAGATGGGAGACGTTGATTTAACAGGTCTTCCAGAAGCACCTGTAGACTCTGAGGATGAAGAAGAAGAAGAAGATGAAGATATTGACAGAACTTCAGATCCGCTTCTAGGGCGAGATGTTGTACGAGAGTGCCTTGAGAAAGAGCCTGCAGATAAAACTGATGATGATATTGGTGAGGAGAAAAAACCCCACAATTTTATGTAAAACTGTATCATATAACGCCTCTAAGAGAAGTTCACCTGAAAACTGTTTAATGAGTTAATGTGAAATGTATATCCTCATAATTATGAATGATGCCTTCCAGAGATCACTTTGCTCTAGTGATACTGTTAATTGAATGACTTCTCCTCTAACTGAGAGAGTATTGTCCTGTGAAGCTAAGCATGTTAAAAAACAGTCTGAGATGCTTAAGATGTTAAGTATTACAGTCATTGTATGTGTTGATATAAAGGAGGGATAGGTAGCAAGGTAATTTTGACTGCCTGAAACTGTTGAATTAGTTTTTAAATGTCAAGGAGAACATACTATTACTGCAGTATAGATACACTTTATTGTAAATTGCAAAATATTTAAGATGAAAATAATTTACCGCAGTGTTTACTAGAAATTGGCATTAGTTTTAATAGTAAAATTTGCATTATGTTATACTGCACGTTACTTCTCTAAACACTGGAAAATAATTTCATGCTCCTATCAAGCTTATAATTACTGTACTGTAAGGGTATTTTAATTTTTCTAAATGTTTGAAGCTGAAGGGCTTTTACACTCTAGCTAGACTGCTGCCGTAACAGTCCATCAGAACACGATCAAGACTGTAGAGCTGAGTTCTGGTAGTTGATGACAAAATGCATCCTAGGCTCATTTAGCTACAGTCACTAATGGGGATTGTAAAACTACTGAGCAATTTTTTCATGAATTTAACTGATGTTTAATATACCTGTGGAGGGTAAGGTATCTGAGGAACCCCTGGGCCTTGCAGTCTTCATACCAATGTTTCCTTTGTCTAACAGAGCAATTACTGGAATTTATGCATCAACTCCCTGCCTTTGCAAACATGACTATGTCTGTGAGACGAGAACTTTGCTCAGTGATGATATTTGAAGTAGTAGAGCAAGCAGGAGCCATCATACTCGAAGACGGCCAAGAAGTAAGTTACTGCTTACAACACAATTTGAGTGCTAGAGGCAGTAGGTTAGCAAGGGCATCTGGGGGTGGAGGGCTGGAAAAGCTGTTTTGCACCTTTCCCGCACTTGAAAGTTAGAGAATTCTTCTCTCACTGTGACCCGCATCCAAAATCATGAAATCTTAGCCCATCCCTTTGGGAGATTCTACCTGTGTATTTACTAACTTGTTCAAGACTTCAACTTAGCCAAGTACAGTCATAAAACAGCATTCAGTATGTTGTTCATCAGGTAAGTGCTAACATCTCAAGGAGTTTGTTTCAAAGATTATATGTGGCATAGAAGAATGCATCATTTCCATTGGTAAAATAACTTCTCACAGTGTAACTTTTTTAAATACTAATGTGGAGTGGTATCCTTGCCCAGCAATGTAGGTATTATAACATAAATCTCTAAATTAGGAGCAGTTTCCATACCTAGTCAGTGAGAGGAGACAGATCTTCAAATTAGTCAGTGGTCAGGCTCCCAAAATAGGTGCTCTGAATCACCGTCTTGAAATCTCTCTCTGTCCTTGGATGAAGACATCTGGAGTGGCCATAGCAGGTCATCCCTCCAGGAGGACTAGGTAGTCTCTCGTCTCTGGTAGTGACCAAATGGGTACCCAGGGGAAGAGTGTTCATTCTCACTAAATCGTATAAATATACTGTAGCAATTAGCCCACTGATTAAAAAAAGCGATCTTTTCATCAGCATTCCTCCCTACTGAATGAGTTCTGAAATGAATGAAGAACGCTGAAGAGCATTCTTGTTTCAGTCATCTTTATTGCTTGCCTTACAGTACACATTTTTAGTGAATTAAATGTTGCAAAACTGTTGTGACAACAAACTGGAGACTGCAAGAATAAGCCTCTCTGAGATAAGAGCATTGGAGCGGCTTATAGAAGTTGTTGAATTAGCTTCAGTTTTTAAATTTGTTTTTTACTTCTTCTAGCTCGATTCTTGGTATGTTATTTTAAATGGAACAGTGGAAATCAGCTATCCTGATGGGAAGAGTGAGAGCCTCTGTATGGGAAATAGTTTTGGGATTACTCCCTCTCTGGACAAACAGTACATGAATGGAGTGGTCAGAACCAAAGTAGATGATTGTCAGGTAAGACTACAATTCTATACAACTACCTCATATTTTTAAGCATCTAATAAAAGAAAACAGCCTACTTTCATCTTAAGGCATGATCTTTGTTCCAGGAGCAGAAAAAAAAGAAGCTGGTATTTTGTGGGTCAAGGGCTCTGCTGTTGGGTTAGTTCTGCACTCTTCAGTAGCTGGGATTTGTTTCACACTGCTGTTGTGTGAGAAAGAAGAACTTCTGCTTTGTGCTGAAATGTAAGCTTAGTCCGCCCCAGTCATGCTGTGTATGTGACTGACATGCAATAAAAGCAGATAAATAGAAAATATCCATTTCCACTTCTTACAGGCTCTATTGTCTATATGTTTAGCCCACTCAGACAAGCTTTTGGAGGTGTAAGAAGGTGACCAGTTCTGTTTGTCTTTTATTTCTAACTTTCTCTCTCGTGTAGTTGGACAGAACAGAGTGGGGTTGGTATCAAATGCTGTGCTATTGTGATTGTGTTGAAGCAGCCCAGAGATGGGGATACATTCATGTTTTGGATATTTATTTACAATCCCATGTTGTTTGGGGGCAGTTTGTCTGTATAGCCCAGCAAGACTACTGGAGGATTCTGAACCATGTGGAAAAAAACACTCATAAAGTGGAGGAAGAAGGAGAAATTGTTATGGTGAAGGAGCACAGAGAGTTGGATCGCAGTGGAACCAGAAAAGGACACATAGTTATCAAGGTGAATTTCTTTCTATGCTTTCCATTAATCTATTAAACCTTTATTTATTAGTAAATAAATACAGTTTCAGTTTGAATCTAGAACACATACTCAGTTTTGTCTGTCTCAGCTTAAAAAAATAGATTGGAAGGAAAATATATTATTTTACAAATTTACTTCCATCTCCCTTTTAATAAAGTTAGACCTGTTCAGCAGATATATTGAGTTTTGTATTGGGAGCACCCTTTGTGCGTCTTCATGTATTGACCTGTTTTTTGTCATCTGGAAGAGGAACTTAAACTGTTTATTAAACATAAAATTAAGGGAAGTTACTAACTCTTTTAGGCAGGTATTACCTATGCAAAACATCTGGGCTGAGAGAAGCATGAAGATTTGATTTAAACACATTAGTGTTTTCTCCTGAGTTTACCATAACTGAAATTTGAAAAGGGAGTAGACTGTTCATATGGTTTTATGTTAAGATACTGTCTAGAGAGAGGTAGTGATGAGAGTTATCAGTTTTTTCTTGCATTTCATTTTTAAGGCAACACCCGAGCGACTCATCATGCACTTAATAGAAGAACATTCTATTGTGGATCCAACCTACATTGAAGATTTCCTTTTAACATACAGAACATTTCTAACAAGCCCCCTGGAAGTTGGAAATAAACTCTTGGAATGGTTCACAGTGGACAGCCTCAGGGATAAGGTTGGTTTGAGTCGAAGAGATTAGTATTTTTGGTCAAAATGCCTCCAAATTGATTCCTTTTTGTGTTGCTGCTAAACTAGGATTATGCTCCAGCTATTTTATAT
The DNA here is from genome assembly GCF_929443795.1 of Astur gentilis. Taxonomy (NCBI): domain Eukaryota; kingdom Metazoa; phylum Chordata; class Aves; order Accipitriformes; family Accipitridae; genus Astur; species Astur gentilis. The sequence continues at coordinate 20,687,459 of NC_064905.1, read as the reverse complement.
GAATTATTTTAAAGCAAAGTACTTATCACTAGTGTCATGAAAGGACTCTCCAGTGTGGTGTATGCATATAGTGTACTATCCTACGACATTGCTTCTCTTCCACAGAATGATAAATACTGTTTTCTATTAAATTTAAAGATGTAAATGCCAGTCTCTGAAATCCTTTTTTGCCAGAAATGCCGGGAAATTGTGTTCATGATCTCTTGGACATACCATCTTTCTTTTCACAACAGCATTGTACTTGTCTTCCATAATTTTCTACTGTAGAGCTTTTCAGTGCATTGAGCACACTGTGTTTGAGCAGCTTGTTAGGAACTCTGTACTTAAAATAAACTCTGCTCAAGACAGGTGCAGTTGATAAAAATGCTTCCATAAATAGAACCAGGTTCAACTCTGTGTAACTGTATGCACATACGCATGAAAAATGTTCATAGTCTGGAACTTGTATCCATGTCCAATTTGTTGAAAATTATGGCAGTAAAATTCTTAGCCAGTGGTTTTATGTGTTCTAGCTTTGAGCTGAAGGAAACCCAACAGGCTATCAAAACGCAGTATTTTTTTGTGTAGGAAGTTGTCTGGGGTCTTTTGCTGTGGTTACTGCTTCTCTTCTTACCTTCTTCTATGCTTTTCATTTTGGCAACTACTGTTTTTTTTAAGAAAAGGAAAGTAAAAGAAAACTGTATTAGCAAGTAAAAGAGGAAATTGTTTATTTTTAGAAGAGAAACTGCTATAGACTAATCTTTTTTTATAACGTGGATGGATAAAATAGTCGTCAGACTGACTTTATCATGAATGGTAGTAATTGTAGCACGTACAAAAGCAACATGAAGATTTAACTAAAAGTTTTTCAACTTCCTAGAACTTTCTTTGAGGAGATCATTAGGATACTTTTAAAAAATAAGTTTTATAAACAGCATAGGGAAGAGTTAACTGAAGATGGATTTGTGCACCAGTAAGTATGTGTAATGTAGCCAGTTAGGTACAAAAATGTTTTTTATTTTTCATTTGTTTCCACAGATAAAGGATAAGAGAAGATGATTTCATGTATAAATGTCTTCTGCTTCTGTTTGTTAACAGATGCAGTAATCTGTCATGTTATTCTGCCATGTCCTTGTATACTTCTTTTCCTATAGATTAAAGCTTATAGAAGAATCATTGGTACCTTTATATATACATAATTTTTTTTTTAACAGGTTACCAGAGTGGTCTTACTGTGGGTGAACAATCATTTTAATGACTTTGAAGGAGATCCTGCTATGACTCGATTTCTGGAAGAATTTGAAAAGAACTTGGAAGATACGGTAGGAGCAAAAAAGAACTACTGTCATACTTTCTAATATTACATGTTTTCATTTTCAAGTATGTTACCAGTGACTAACACATGGTAGTCTGCAAGACTAGTGGTTAATAGATGGCTTTTAATATGGACATATTTGTTCTTAAGTATATATTTAGATATAAAGCCCACATAAAATAGTACATATGGCAGTCATTTATGTGTTTTTGCATTACTGCAAAAGAGGACAAGGTTTATTTATTAAGGTTTGGATACATGGCATCAAAAATCCTTTTTCTGGCACTTGGGGTTTTTTTCACAACTCTTTTTCCATTTCTGGTAAAAGAAACATTGCGCTCCATTTCATGTCTTCTGTGTTACAGAAAATGAAAGGACATCTCAGATTGCTGAATATTGCCTGTGCTGCCAAAGCAAAATGGAGACAAATTACCCTGCAAAAACCTTCTAGAGATTCGCCACTGTTTTTCAGCCTCCTTGGAGGAAGTGACAAGGGTTTTGGTATTTTTGTAGAGACTGTGGAAATGGGCAGTAAAGCAGCAGAAGCTGGACTTAAGCGTGGTGATCAGGTAAAAAGAATAAAGCTCACTTAAAATATTCTGGTTTCAACCAGCTGTAGTGTTCTCAACAAAAAGATTATGCTGTTTACTAAAAGCAAACAACTGGCTAGTATGCTATTGTGAGTGCCACAGTTCAGCTTGAGTTTACATATGTTAAACGGGTTTCTATTAAATAGTTTAAATATCCAAATGTTTAAAATATTTAAATATTTCAAAAACAGAATGGGAAAAGAAACCAAGTTGTGGTTATTTTAGGAAACTTTCTGATCGGAGATACGTTTCAGTTGAAGCCACCAGATTGTTTTGTTGGATTGATTCCCACCTAGCGTGAATCATCCCAGTTCACTCACGCTGGTGGAGCAACAACAGTTCACGCTCGGTGAAGATCCGGCCTTTGATGTAATAGCAGTTCTGTGGTTCGTGATCCGCCATTTTTGATTTGGGTGCAGTTCCTAATTGCAAGAATGTCACGTTACCACAGAAAATAAATTTGTTTAAAGCATTTGTCAGGTAGAAATGGAGGTCCTGGCTTGTTTACAGGATAAAACTTCACTGCCATGATGAAAATAGTTATTTTACAAAGTATGTTTTCATTCTACAGCTGCTTTAAAGATGATACGCAACTTCTGCAAAGTTCTTACTGTGCCTGTATTATCACCTTTGTATTTGTAAGTCTGTCAAACAGTTATTCTCCTAATAGTCCAATTTTTGTTTCTTCTTAAAGATAATGGAAGTAAATGGACAGAATTTTGAGAACATTACCTTTGTAAAAGCTCTGGAAATCTTAAGGAACAACACTCATCTCTCCATTACTGTAAAAACAAACATTTTTGGTGAGTAGACTTTATAGAGGATGTATTTTGTGTAAGTGAAGAAAACCTCCACTCTTTCTGCCTTTAGCAGTGCAATAAGATTCCACCTTTTTTTTCCAACTGGCTCTAGGAGTGAAAAGTTGTGCAGAAGTCCCCTCGTTGTGCCTCCATTTGCTCAGATAGGTTCTTGTGTGCCAAGGGCTGCACGTTGAGTGGCACAAAGCCAGCATAGCCAGCTCTTTACTCCCTGAAAAATCCTCAAATGACTGTTTAAGCGGCTTTAGTGTCCCTTCATGCGATACAGCTGAAACGAAGCCAAGGGATCTGGACTAAAATATTTTTGCCAAGAAACAGCAAAAATGTAAAACTGGACTTTCGTCAAACTTTTTATAATGGCTGTAAGAATGATAGGTTAAATTGCCTTTATATCTAAAATTGAAAAGGGGATATAAAAAGCGGTATGACATATAAGTGTTGGCTTTTAATTGTCAACGTGAATATAAACACATAAATACCTCTTGAAAATCTCAGTCAAATCATCTGTTCTTTTCCCATAATCCTGCTCAGGCAACAGAATAACCATAGCTACAGAAAGAATGCGACTGTGCACAAGATACCTCCTTCCTCTGTAGTTGCATCTGAGACCTTCTGATGGTTTTTTTTCTTACTTTCTTCCTCCAGTTACCTGCCCTTGTTCACTATTGATTTTCCTTTAAATTATTATTTTTTGTTTATCACTGTGAAGGTAAAAAGTTTCAAGATTCTAGCAGTTGCTTATTAGCAGAGTTCCAAAAAAGCATAAAACAGCCATGGTAACTGGTGGTCCACACTAATGTGAAATGACATCAAATAAAGCATAACTGTAACTGAGACAGTGATAGATTTTTCATTTCCATTATAAACGTAAGCAACATAGGTTTAGATGTGGATTCTAATCTCTTCTCTTCCTGCTGGCTGATATAATTTCAAGGTGATTTCTCTTATAAATTTTAATGAATTCATCTCTTGAAGCTTTTTTTCAACAGTCTTCTTATCCTGTCTTTTTAATTGAGTGCTAAGTGCCTGGTGCTGACAATGAGCAATTCCTGCTCTTACATTTGAATCTATACTGTGAAGGCTTGTAGCCTTAAATTTCGTTACACAATAGAAATATGCAAATTGACTGGGACTTTCTGTACAGAAAGACCTGGTTACTCATTGGGACAATCTGAGTAATTTGGTCTGTACAATTCTGCATTCTGCCAGTATTGCCATATTTTTGACAGAAAATACTGAATTTCTGACTTGGGTGATTTTAAAAGATTTTAAAAGATATTCAAAAGATCTTTAAAAAAATAATTTGTATTGATAAACCAATTTGAACAATTTGTTTTCACTTTTTATATGTGGGAAGAAACACAAAGCCCACTATCTTTTCCATGGAATTATATCTTCAGGAGTGTCAGTGTTGGTGGACTGGCTTAGTTTGGTAAATGCCATAGGAAATTTGATGCGGCTTCTGTTCAGTAGTATTACTAAAAGCAAGCGAAGGCAGTTTTGGAAAATATCAGTCTGTCTTGCAGTTAGTCTTGAGGAAGCACCTGCATTCCATTAGATGCATTCAAAAGATGCAGACAAAAAAGTCAGTAAATACATAGAGGTGATTGCCGTGAATGCAATATTTCCTTGTTACCTATCTGGTAACAGTAGACTAGATCTATTAAATTTTCTGTGATATGTGCTAATTTCAAAAGTAGTGAGAACTCTGCTGTACAGAATGTTTGATCGTTTTTATTGAACATTTAGGGGTTACTTTTTTCTGCCAAGGTAATCAAAAGCAAAACCTAAATGCAAAAAGACCCAGATCCTTGTAATCAAAATTAAAATGCAATGTATTGCCTGGTTTGTAACTCTTTTGGTTCACTTTTTCTGCAGGGATGTGGGAAGCAAAAGGTTTGAGGGGAAAGAAGAATTCACTCTGAATTTTTAAGCATGCAAAAGTAAATTACAATGATTGTATCTTCTGTTACAGTGTTTAAGGAGCTGCTCTGCAGGATAGGACAAGAGAAGAATGGAATTCCACATATTCCAAAAATTGCAGAAAAGAAAAACAACCGTTATTCCATCCCAGATATGCCTGGAGATGTGGAACAGATGTTTCCCCGTGAAAAAGGAAACAAGAAGATGAAAGCAAACACTGTTTCTGGTGGGAGAAACAGAATCAGGAAAATTTTAGACAAGACCCGATTCAGCATCTTGCCTCCAAAACTGTTCAGGTTTGTCAGACTCTTCTGGTCAAAAAGTAGTTGTGCCTTAATAAGTTGTGATATTTTAGTTGCTTAATATCTTTAGTCATTATGTCCGTGTTGCTTACGTTTTTTTAAAAAAAATGCAGCAAATCTGACCCATAAATGCAGAACAAGACCAAAATACCTTTTTTTCCCAGTAAACATTTCCAAATAAGCTTTTCCTCTGTCCTTGTTTTGAAAGCCCATCTACAATGTGTAATTAAAACATCTGAGTGCCATTATTTTTCTTAGTTTCATTCATCCCAAGATGAATATGAGGAGCTTAATGCACGTAATTGAAACAAAATTGTTTTGCAGCGATGGTAGTGTGAGCCAGTCGCAGGACGACAGCATTGTTGGGACTCGGCAGTGCAGACACAGCCTGGCCATCATGCCTATTCCAGGGACGCTCTCATCCAGTAGCCCTGACCTGTTGCAGCCTACAACTAGCATTCTGGATTTCTCGAATCCTTCAGGTAAAACAGCAGCATTCGCTTGATTTACAGGATGATTACAGGACAGCTGCTTCGGGGGGAAAATTACATCTTTTACCAGCATCAAACATGCTGAGTGCAGTTACCTGTTTATCTTGTGGCCCTAACAGGTCCAAACTGGAGATTTGCTGAAAAGCCAAACTGCCTGAACCTCTCTTGCCTGCTTTTTTGTAATGTGACACTTTAGCTTGTTTTTACAAAGAAATGTATTTTGCCACCTCTGAGAGTCTTGAATTTGCTGGATTTTACCAGAACTGTGGTGGGAGCAGATTATCCTGGTCTGCACCTTTCTCTTTTGTCATGTCTTTCCAATACCAGTACTCCTGGTGATTTGACTTGTCCATCCACCATCTCTGAATATATATAGTTCAGGCAGTATTGTGGATGGAATAGGACTGCCATGGTACCAACATAGTGATATTAATGTTTAATGTGTTACAAACATTACGTATATTCAGCTGTAGGTCTGAAAAACTGAAAAATGTGTAGTCCATGCTTTCATTGCTATTACTGTAGGAATACAGTTTATGGGTGGTCGCAGGAGGCATTTGTTGTTATATGCAGCTGCCTGTAAACATGTCAAGTCAGAATCTTGTTTCCCTATTTCAAGTGTAAGTTCTGTGCATAATTACGTGTTCTGTAAGTGCCTTGTGCCTATGACTTATGCTTATGTAAACTCGCAGATTTCCCCTTTAAAAGAGATGTACACAGATACATCCTATCAAGTGCATAAATATCCATAGCAAATAAGTTTCCTTATTGCTGCAAATCCAGGTTCTTGCTGTCTGCCTGGGACCTACACACATGTTCTCTAAGAATCTTCATTTAATACTATACAAGTTACTGCATAATATGAAATGTTGATAACTAGTTCTTCTTACCTTTACTTTAAATTTACAGTAACAAATATGCTGTCATTTATGAATGGCTGAGAAAACCAAAATATTTCTGACAGTGTACTACATACACTTGATAAGTTTTGTAAACATCTAAATCTTGATTTGGTGTTGACACAGTTTTTTCTTTTTTTCCTGCCCGCAGCTGTTGGGTTTTACTGTAAGTATCCTGATGTATAGCATCCTGTAGACCTTAATATTGCATGGCTTGCCTGTTAAACTTAACACTGTCATATGTTGCATTGACATAATTATTATTGTTAAGGCATTAGATAGTCCTGTGCCCTGTAATCTTCCCTGAAATTAAACAAATCCGTAGGTTCTCTTTATGGGCACAGTGCTGTGCTGAGGCCAAGACCCGTGTTTTGTTCCCATTTCTGCCTCCAACACACTGAATGACCTTTGGTAGGTTACTTCGCTTCTCTGTGACCTTGCTTTAAAGGAATGAAGTTGCTTACATCCCTTTTATAGAAGTGGAGGTTTTAGATGATAACGTAGTTTGAGATTTAGTTTGTTCTTCTCTTGGACACTGTATAACTAAAATTATGCGCATGCAAACTTGAAACCTGGTTTCTATTGTCAACACAAGGTGAATAATACATAAGGAAATAATTTTTATTAATGTTTACCTGCTTAGAAGCAAAGACCATGAAAACAGACATGTGCTTGTAATACACCAAGTTTTGGTTGCATGGTGAAGTTTTGGCTGCATGGTGATTCTTTTTTTCTTCTCTTACCCCTGCCCTGCCCCGCGCCCCCCCCCCCCCCCCCCCCCCAATAATTATATTACAGTTTTTGGTTTGATACCTTGAGTGTGTTCTGATTTTTAGGTATATTGATACCAAGGTATAGATGTTTAGATTTTCTCTTGATTTATTATGATTTTTATGAGTGCAGGCATTTCCCAAATTATTCAGTGTGTCATTTTCACCACTTTCACTCTGAAATAAGTGCAGAATATTTATTTTTCATTTTATTGCCCCCGTTCATGTATACATGGAGCTTTTCAAATTCAACTAGTCCCCCACCAGTAATGAGACTATTCTGGTAATATGGTAGTCATAGTAATGAAACTGTTAGTAGATTTAGTTTTCAATCAGATTTTTTTTTTCTAACACCCTGTTTCCTCCCGTCTTCCAGTTTATTTACAGCTGATGTTTCTTTTTTCCAATGGCTGGAAACTTTTGATGCTGGCTTATAAATTACCTGCTTACTTTTTGCCCTGAAATTCCTGCTACTTGCCCCCATAAGACCCATTAAGTCCTAATACCAAAAAAAAGTAACCCCAAGGTCACTGCCTCATTAAGAGAGGTCTTAATTTCTTCCTTAAGCAGTGGATTTTGACAGAGAAGAATTAATGTGTAGGTGATGGGGTAAGCAGCATGTAAAACTCGGTGTTCAGAGAGCTGATGCTGGAACGAACTTCATGCACAGCCCGGCAGGATGATTCGCCTGGCAGAAGCGCCGATTCCCCTGGGACAGAGGGAGGGAATCCTGGTCGTTACCTCCCCACGGCACTCGCTGCCCTGCCGGGCGATCCGGGGGCTCCCCTCGGGTGGCAGGTCACGTACCTCAATCCGTGGATTTGGCACTTTATCGCTGAGGTTATTAAAGGCTGGTCAAATAACAGGGAGTTTTGGAGGCTGCTGCTGTAATAACAGCCCTTCAGTGTTCTCGTGGGGAGTCTCCGATGCAGGAGTTAATGGCACATCTGCCTCCAACGTGGTTTTTGAATAGCTGCAGGCTCTGAAGACGTGGCTGAGGGCTCAGAGAGAGCCTCCCACCTTCTTAGGTCTGCAGAAAACTTGTGAAGTTTTAGTCTTCAGAGTTTAGGGAGGGGATAAACTGTGCTTCCTGGAGTTTTAAATTAGCGTGCACTCTGACTCTTGACATATTTTTTTTTTTTCCCCAATCAGTTTTATTTTGAAAATCAAGCCTTCTGTAATAACTAATGGCACAAATTATTTCCAGTCATCAAGCTGTAGATTAAACGTGTGTTTCTTTAGATATTTATTTCCTGCTGTAGGCTGCCTCAGATAAAGCTGTTCTCCAGTGCATTTATAATACATAAAATGTGCTATAAATAAGTACGCTAGCCAAAGAATTAACTGCTGGCAGCAGCTTAGTTCCTTCAGGGTGAGAGAGGGAGTGTAGAAGTTTGCAGCTAGTTATGGGAGCTACCAAATCTCCTTTCCTCGACGTGGGCTTGACGGCTTCCCACCTCTGGGAAGAGTGCCCTGGCACGCATGTTGGTTCTGGCTCTCGCAAAGACAAAAGAGCCAAAGAAGGAACGATGCTGCCAAAGTTTTTGAGACATGCTGAGAAGGACAGTGTACAGCTTAGTAATATATCCGGATGTCTTGTACTTTGATTGTGGTTATGGGATGATAAAGTAATTGAGTGTGGAAATGCAGAGAGGAGAAGCGTCCTCTTTTTTTCCTCTCAAAGTTGAAGGAAACAACTGAATATATTAATGAGGATTTGTCAAGTCCAGCATGTCTGCTTTTTCTTGCTAGCTGTTTATTTGTTTTCTGGCTATCAAATGAGACAGTAAGTGATCTCGTGTCTTTTAAAGGGAAAAGTAACTTCACACATTAAAGGTGCTACTCTGTTATTTTAGATATTCCGGATCAAGTAATAAGAGTTTTCAAAGCAGATCAGCAGAGTTGTTACATTATCATCAGCAAAGACACTACAGCAAAAGAGGTTGTGAGTCACGCTGTCCACGAATTCAACTTGACGGGAGCCCCGGAGACCTACTCCCTCTGCGAAGTGTCTGTCAGCCCCGAGGGAGTCATCAAACAACGGAGACTCCCAGATCAGTTCTCCAAATTGGCCGACAGGATTCAACTCAATGGACGGTAAACGCGCCCTTGTTGTGATTTCAGTTTGGATTTATTTGCCTGTGCCTTTTAGGATTGAAACATCCAAAAGAAACATCATGAAGGGATGTTTTAATTAAAATAAACGGGTGTCTGTTAGAAGAACAAGCAAGTCAATGTCAGTAACTTACAGTTTCCTCTCCTCCTTTCTTCCTTGTTTCATCTTCCTTTTCTGCATCCAAAAAACCCTTCCCCAAATCTGCAGCAGCAAGCTTGCTTGATGACAGCTAAATTTTGCAGATCAGGATAATGTATATAGTAGTTTACACTTAAAAAAGTTATATTTGTTCTGACACTTTCCACATGTACTTCAGGATTAAAGCATACAATTAATTTCTTAGTGATGTCATGTTGCAATGAACTGATACTAACCTGAGATAAATTCTTCCATTTTTATGTAAACTGTTATGAATGTTTCTGAAATGTAAAGTGCTGCAGTTTTATCTGATGACCTGGTCCATACCAGAAGTAAGTTTATTAAGTAAAAAATTCTTTAGTTGTCTTTGCTAGGCAACAGAGGGAATTTATAAGGAATAAACTTTTGTATATCTCGAAGTCATCTGCTTGGGACCATGGAAATGAATTTTCCAGGTAGTATTCAGGAAATGAAAATGTATGTGCTTCATGTAAATATTAATATGCCACACTAAATTTATGTAAGAAACCACACTAAATTTGTGTAAGAAATGGAAAAATACATTAACAAGAGATTTCTCAGGACTAATGTCTATTTAAAATATAATTTCACTGCTGAATTTATAAATGGAAAACTAACTGACCTTTTTCTGGAGGTGAAAGCTACAGCATATTACAGAGTACAGTATAGGATATATTAGCAAAGAGGTAGATTAAAACAGATTTTGAAATGTGTTTTTTCTTCAGTAATGATGGCATTTTATACTAGCTAGAGTACAAGGTTATGCTGACCCTTCTTGCCTCTGTCTTTGCCTCTTACATTGGGTTGTCAACAGCAACGCAGAAATACTCTCATGTAAGCACCCCTGCAGCGTCAGTAAAGTCCACGTTGATTGGTATAGTTCAGTGTCTTTGTGGTCACAAACCCTCTGAAGAGCATCTCTAATGCTTTATTGTAACTCAATTATTCTTTAGGTATTATCTAAAAAACAATATGGAGACAGAGACCTTATGCTCAGATGAGGATGCTCAAGAGCTACTGAGAGAAAGCCAAATTTCCCTCCTACAGCTGAGCACCATTGAGGTCGCCACTCAACTTTCCATGAGAGACTTTGAATTATTTCGCAATATTGAGCCTACAGAATACATCGATGACCTTTATAAGCTGGACTCCAAAACAGGAAATGCTCACCTGAAACAGTTTGAGGATGTCATAAATCAAGAGACGTTCTGGGTTGCCATGGAAATTTTAGCAGAGCCCAACCAACTGAAAAGAATGAAGATTATTAAGCATTTCATTAAAATTGCCCTCCACTGTCGAGAATGCAAGAACTTCAATTCCATGTTCGCAGTTATAAGGTAAAACGCTTCCCATTTGTCATATCTGATTTGTGCTGTCAAAGGCAATTCTGTTAATCTAAATGGAAGGAAAAGAAATAGGTATATCCGGAACAGATTACCGATGGTGCTGGGTGGTTTTAAGGGAATTACCAAGCTTTTAAAAAACCAGACTGTACAAGGGCTGTATTGTCGCTTGCTCAGCCTCAGAGGTTCAGTCTTATTGCGGTGGTTGATGTGACTGTCTCTTCTTTAACTGTTACTTAGCAGGGAAAGAGAAGATTTGGACAAAAGCACTGTTTGATTGATGAACTTCAGAAGCCTGCCTGAACATTGCTGTCATTTTCTGTGATTCTGGCGCCCAATTTCCCTTCTTTTTTCAGTCATTGTTACTTTTTCAGTGTGCACTGAGTCATATGTGTGATGATGAGATTACTTTTATTTCTTCCTTTCATTGTAAGGACTTCCTCAAATCAGTCTTGTTTTAGTTCAGTTTTCCTTTTCATTCTTTCCTGTCATCTGCTTGCTTCCCTATTTTTTTCTCTTCATTTGCACATTTCGACTTTCTCTTCTGACTTATCCTAGATGCTGCTACTTTAACAGCATGAGTTCAGCATTTCCTTTATTTGCAATTATCTTATACCCAGATTTTACTTCAAGAAAAAAAAAAAAGGCACCATCATCAGACAAAGATCTGGATTCATGCTGTATCCCAGCACCAGCACTATCTTTGAAAATACTATTTTTAAATATTCTCTTCCATGTCTAGCCAGTTTATCAAATGGTATTGGCTTCTGTTTAGTCATACATTAGAGAATTCATGAATTTCCTTAAAGGGTACAGGGCAATCACTGGGGCTGTGGCTGCTCATTACATGGTGAATACACATGTAGATCCTGAATCTAATTCCTATCTTCTGCTCCATAATTTCTCATGTTTATTGTAGATGGAGAAATGACTCTTCCTGCTTCTCAGTCCAGTCTAATCAGGCCATGACTGAAGTGGTCTTTGGTCAGAGAAAAAGCACATAAATTGGTTTTTGTTTTACCTTTATTTCTAGAGGAATATGTTTTTGTTAGCATATGCCACAGGGGTTCTCTTTCTTGCCTTGCCTTGCATTGCATGTCAGTACGATGCCATATGGTTCATGAAATAGGAAGATAACCATCCTAATGTAGCATGTAAAAGAGGAGCTGTGTGGTGGCATATGTTTGATTTTTCACAAGAGAAGGCTTTGTCTGTGGTTTGACAATAGCATGGAGAGAAATCTGTATAAAAAAAAAATAAATACAAAATGAGTTTCTGAAGTTTTCAAAATGAGAAAAAAATCCTCTTAGAGTAGCAAATTCAGTAATTGTATGATTCTGGGTTTACTAGTGAATGCTGGAGAATATCACTTTCCAGTTCTGCAGCTACAAGGACGTTGCAGTCATTGCAAAATTTCTTGAGCCAAGTTGGTGACAAATTATGATAGGGAGCATGGATATATTTAATTTTAAAAAATTTTTTTTTAATTGCATCCAGATAATTCTGGATACATTTTTACTTAATGAGACTGAGGGTATGATAACAAGTTTTAGCATGTCTCCCGCTTCTAATTCTCAGTCTGTTGGTTCTTGTTTACAAATGCTCCAAACGTACTCCTCTTAAGTCTTGCCACTTTTGCTTGGGATAAGGTGTGCACTGTTCTCACTTGCTCTTGTAGCTGTGTGTTCACCTCATTAATTTTTCACCCTTTTTGTCCTTATTGTGGTATACATTTTTTACAGGAGAGAAGTGGGTTTTAAATTCAATGGGCATCAGTACTGTGAGGACAGAGAGATTGTTTTGGCAGGCTAACTTGAAATTCGTGCCTTGTGAATAGGAAACAGTTATGCTTTTTACAGTTCTCTTTTTTGCTTGCTCACAGGAGTGAACAGCAGAGGTTTATTGTGATGAACTTGCAGCCTGGCGTTCACCCAGCTTTACAGTTAACCTTGTGAAAGCTATCTTTAATCCTTAAAACAAAAAACCAACCCTTTACTTCCTTATGAAAGGTAATGATTCCTCTAACAGCTAATAATGAAACGTATCTGCCTTACAGTGGGTTAAATCTAGCACCCGTAGCACGTCTCAGAGGCACTTGGGAAAAGTTACCAAGCAAGTATGAAAAGCACCTCAGAGACCTTCAAGATCTATTTGATCCATCTCGAAACATGGCAAAATACCGCAACATCCTTAGCAGCCAGAGTATGCAGCCTCCAATTATTCCACTTTTTCCTGTTGTCAAGAAGGATATCACATTTCTACATGAAGGTAATGTCAAACATAGAGAAATAATAAACTAAACATTGAATATGCTTTAGCCCTTTCTTCAGTGCTCCGTGACTCAACCGGTGTCTAAAAGAAGCTGCCACCAGTAGGATGCTTTTGATGCATCCTTTATAGGAGTAACATAAAATAGAACTCGGAATGCATAATGCAAGGGACTGATGTTAGACAAAAATTAAAAATTAAATGCATGCTTTTAATATTTTAAAAGCAATGCTTAATCTTAGTCAGCTGTCTTAAGGTTTAGGGTGGAAGAGTAGGTGAGTGTGCTAACTGGTAGTTACAGTATTTCAAATATATCTCTCTTACCAAAACTTGTTGCTGAGATGTTCCTACGTTTTCATTCCATGTTGTGGCTTTCAGACAGCTACGATGATACAACACTTCCTACTCTTGCTTTCAGCATTTTCAAGGGGTTTTGTTTCAACTTCTCCGTTTTCCCCCATTTTTTTTACACAAAGTTTTCTTCACAATTGTTTAAGGTTAAGCATTTCCAAGTATGCCCGCTTCTTGGTTGTGATGTTTCAGAACTATTTGAAGTTATTTCAGAATGTGAACGCTGTGATGTCAGTTCTATATTTATAGTATTTTAACATCTATGCCAATGAATTTGGGCATAGTTCACTTACTCCTTTTTCCTCCTACTAATACTTGGCACTTTAGAAATAGATTAACAAGAGCAATGCTAGGTAGTCTGAGTGAGCCTGATCGTCGTTTCTGTTTTGCCAGTTTCCTGTTTTCTTGCTGTTTTGATTAAAGCAGTTTTGCTGATGGAGGGGCAGGGTGAGAAGAAGGGTAGTGTGGGGGACTCTTAGAAGCACGTTGCCCATTAAAAAAGTATTTCTTACTCTCTTTTTTACATGTGTGTGTGTTTCACTTATGCAGGAAATGATTCTAAAGTGGATGGCCTGGTAAATTTTGAGAAACTCAGAATGATTGCCAAAGAAATTCGCCAAGTTGTCAGGATGACCTCAGCAAACATGGATCCGGCTGTAATGTTCAGACAAAGGTGTGCAATTTAGAAAGGCAGTAGGATTGAAGGTGTCTCAGAGCGGGTGGGGATCCGGGTTTGTGTGTGCATCACTATGTTAATATTTCATTGTGTAACTTTACCATTGACATTTACCATCAGAACCGCAATCTTCATCAAATTATGGCAGTACAATTGATGCTTCCAAGACC